>NC_024312.1:16443643-16507937 GCF_000523025.1 Cynoglossus semilaevis
AATCCTTCATAGGTGAAAATGCCTGACCATAGAACTCACAAACAAAAGTTTTGCATATACCAACTTTGTTGTTTGTGAGTGTATTCTTAATTTTTCCTTACAGTATGCAAAAATCCTATTGCAATAATAAACAAGTTTCCAAAATTCTTTTTTTTTTGCACTGCTCTGACCCTTTTACAAAATTAGCTAAAAATGTCAAAAGTATATTTTTCAGTCTGTGCACTGATCATGCATTCCAACTTCAGTTCCGTTGTTTAAATAACTTCTTTTAGTCTTTTTTTTTGCAAGCCTTGAAAGCACCGAAAAAGAAAGAAAGGAAGGAAGAAAGAAAGAAAGCAAGGAAAGAGAACAGCCTTGGAGATGACTGGATGACCCCTGACTCCCCTTGTAGCTGTGTGACATTTGTTTCTGTTTTTTTTTCTTTTTCTTTTCAGATTCGGAGCACAGTAAACATCATGAAAGTTCGGAGTTCATTCTTCATCAGGCCTTGTGCACCTCGGCTTGTTGCAAGGGGGCGGGCACAGCATGGGGCGCCAGAGCTCCCCGCTTCATCACATTCAGTAACAGGCCAGCTGTCGCCCTCTTCAGAAGTGGTCAATAAGCACGGACACACAGTTTGCGCCCACCAGGTAGTTTGGATCTCCAGGGAGGGATTTGTTCTGCCAGGTTTTAGGATCACCTGCAAGTGACAAGAGGCAGGATGATGACATCAGCCAACAGACAAACTGGAGTCCTGAAACACCAGGACAAATACCAAGAGTCCATTAAGAGTAACATATATAGTCTGCTAATTTTTGTTTTGTAAAATTGGACACAAAATAATTCAAAAGCAACACTACTGTCTGGTCACATTGGCATGAATACACATAATAATGTAACATTTGTACTGTTTTTTTCTTCTGATGTTGGTGAATTAACTTTTAACAGTAACTTGATCAGGAACAAATACACCCAAATAGTATGCTGCCATGGCAGGGCTTTTTTCCTGGACTGTATTATATCACAGATAAATACATTGACAACATGCTCACAATAAAGAAGGCACACAAACAAATGACCATTAAAAGGAAGATCAAAATCAAATGAACTAATCTAAACCAGAATTTTTGGACAGAGGATGTTATTTTACAGATTAAGTAGCTTTGCTGACAATTCAGATAACTGTCACGAACTGGAGAAATTGGTGAGATTACATAATTATATGTGTAACCCAGGATTATGTTTGAATTGACTGTTCTGGGATTATAATAAAATAAATGAATAAAACATGCTTTACTGCTTTGATCTGAGTTAGACTTTAACCCCTCACTACATCTAAACTATAAACTTCACTGACTAGAATAAGAGTGAATTAAAGTTCTGTCCTGGTTCGGAGGAAGCTCCACATCATGGAAGTCTTGGTTGTTAGTTGCAAGTCTTCTTTAATAGAATTGTAATTATATGAATTATAATTAGTTCAGAGACACAGGCATGAAACCTAATGCTCTGATCCATTAGTTATCTGGAGCTGGTGAACATCAGCACAGGTGTCTGTCACTCTCTGTGGTGACCTGCTACACATGACATATGTCATAGTGTTGGGATTTTGAATTTCACCTAAATTAAATCATAGTTAACAGAACAGTACAAAGAAAGACAAATATATTGAGTATTTACTGACACTGAATAAAAAGTAGCTTTTCACTTTAAACGATGGAGTTTCTCAAACAACTCCTGAATAAACAGCTGCGACCGTTTCAGATTCATGGTCTACAGTCCTGGTAAGGACATCTATATAAGTTAAAGAGGTGGCACCAGTCATTTTAAACTCACTATTATAAATACCAAAACCAGTTTTGGAGTAGTTGGATTTTATGTGGCAGATAAAAAAAAACAAGAGTACATGCAAGGAAATAAAGAAATAGGAAAAAAGGAAAGACGGTCTAACGGAAATTAGACACCAACAGTCACCAGTGGACACCACAGACAGCCTACAGACCCAAAAGGACAGAGAGGGGACAGCATACCCGACGAAGAGTCGGAGGATTTTAGAGCAAAAGACCAACCATCAGGGGTCATGGACGCACAGTGAGGTAAGCGCAGCTCCACTGGCTTCAAGAACTTGAGTCCATGAGGGCCACACATCACCAGTGGACTTAGCAGCGTTTCTCCTGCACAGACACACACTTCTTTTTTTACAAAAAGTCACAAATCAAATACTCAACTGGTAAAACAGATGTGGTAAAAATCTCCAAGGAACATGTACTGATATGCTAAAGGTCCAAGAACCAAAGTTCACACATGTATTTTATTTAGATTACATTTCCGTAACTCTCAGTGTTAATGTTAACACTACTCACTGAAACACTGGTGACACTTCAACATATTTTGCTTTTGTCTTCTGCTGTTGTAAGAGAGTTAGACTGAACAGTTCAGAATGTTTCCTTTTCCCCCTTTGACATATCTCTGACGCTAATTCACCCAGAGCTGCTGCCCAGCACTAACCTTTCTCCTTGTCGAGGGGGGGTAAGATGCTGTTGTCCCGACACACCTTGAAGTAAATCTCCTGCTCCACGTTCTCAGGAATGGCGCCCTGGGGGATGATGATGCTGACGCCTGTTTCTATAGAGCTCAGAACGCCCCCGTTACAGTTGAAGATCCCCCGCGCTGTTGCCACCACTGTGTGCCCTTCATCTTCATCATCATTGTCCAGTGCGCCAGGGCTGAGGATCACAAGTTTACCACATCAGTCACATTGTAAAGAAAAGTAACCTCTGAGAACACAAGGACACATTGTTATCATTGTCATTCTGCAGCTCGCGGTTGACCCCGAATGACCCCTAGAATGTAAATCAATGAGCTCGTCTTTACCTGACAGGGATGGCCTTGGGGATGGCGTTAATGTTATTGTGCTGGTATTTGGGCCTGTTGTCTATAGTGCGTGTGAAGGTATCCAGGCCACTGTCGTGATCCAGGGGCTGTGGTGACAACTGAGGCTTCCCACTGCTGCTGCCCAGAACACTGGGCTTGGGGAGGAGGTCTGTCTTCATTTGTGTGTCATTAGGCAGCAGGTTGTGGTTGAACTTGGGGCTCTCAAACTTGCGCTCAAAAGGGCGTGCTGAGCTGGTGTAAGGCTTGGGGACGTAGCGGTTGTAGCCTGTTGGAGCCGGAGCGCAAAGAGTCTTTGGGGGTGCCACATCAGTGCCGTTGACTGGGGATTTGTCGGGGAGGCCCCTTGGGGGCAGGTAGCCAAGTGGTGCGGATTCATCCCTGCTGGTCGGCCTCAGTGCTGGAAGCTCAGGTTTTGGATTGGGAGAGGTCAACGGTTCAGCTATAGAGTTAGCTAGAAATGCAAAGAGGAGGACACAACCATTTCATTATCAGCTGTCCTTGGAACAACAAACACTCCCACACTCTGACTGTACAAACTCATCTGACCCTGAGACAGTGCTACAACATTAACAGGTGTAGTAATTCTGGCTGCCTAAAGAACAAAGTGGGATTTTTTTTGTTGGCGATCGAAACCTTTTATCCATTTCCACTTGACCAGATCATAGATCACTCCTGCCTCAGAAGCAGAGAGCAGAGAGTCCTGGATTCGATTCCTAGGGGAACATGCCTGATTGTTTATCCTTCTCTTATGAGTCCCTTTGGATAAAAGCATAAATGTAGGTAAATTAAATGTTATTTGTTGAGTTATTATTAACCAATGATCTGAACAGTTTTGATGTCAGAGGAACGAAAGCGTAGCACAAAACATCTTGGTGTGACCATAATAAACACACTCTTTGGTGTTTTTCAAAAATATTTGTTTTGAATTATGCAGCAATAGAGACACTCCTGAATCAGTTTCAACTGGATGGAGATTTGACGGTGTTTAAAGAATGAACAGAACATATAAGAGTTCACCTTCATTAGGACTGTGTTTAGGCAGTGCATTGGGAAGCATGGAGGGGGCTGGAGGTCCATACTGGGAAGAGGGGCTGATCTGGTGCATGGGCTCGTACCTCTTCTCCACCGGACTCACCTTCTCTACCGACTCAACTCTGCAACCGAAGAGGGCAGTTACTCATACTTAATTATTAGGGGTATCAAAACAGCATTCTGGGGATTGGGCCGTGTGGTAGTACCTGCTGTATGGGAAGGACAGTTGAGCTGGTTTGGGCAGATCATGAAAGCGGTTCATGCCAGGGAGGGGCTGGCCCATGGCCTTGCTGTCAAAGCTTCTGCGGTCAAAGTAGGACAACTGCTTCCTATAGTACTCCTCATCCTCATCTGGGTCATAGTGGTTGGTGCGCATGACATCATCTGAGGGTTTGACGTGAGGCTTCTGTGGCTCAGGAGCCCTGCAGAGGAAACGGACATCCACAGAAATGACTCCAGTGTGTTTAGATTCCAGGTTTTTTAGAACATATCAAACTTCACCTGCAAAGTAAGATAACTCCACTAGATGGTGCTGAAACAGTAGGTCTTTACTCCCTTGAAGGGTTCCACTTAATTCCTTTGCTTTGTGTGTTGTAAGAAGAACTACTAACCTGTAGGTAGACTTCTCTTGTTCCAGGTTGCTAAGGGAGTTGGCTTTGGGGACGGGGCCCGGTGTCGTCACAGGTTTAGGAACATCTGGAGGCTAAAAAAGAACAAAGATCAAACATTTTACACCTATCATCTCATCAAGATCTGCACTATTTTATTTTCCATTTCCTCATCTATTCTTTTTGTACACTGACATTTTTTTTTCAATCCTGTGTGACCAGAACCTACCCTGAGTACTGACTCTCCACTTTCTTTAGCCCTGTCCATAGAAACAGACCGTTTGTTCTCAAACATCTTGACTCTGTTGAGCACTGACTGTGGTTTCATGGCTGGGTCCTCATCCAGATCGTCCCTTGGCACAGAGGGTTGGGGTTTGCAGCCAGGACTGATCACAGGTTCACCTAGAGGGGGTAGGGCTTCTAGTTTGGGAGAGGGAATGGGGGGTTCAGAATTTAACATCTGCTCGTGCATCCCTGCCTTATAGCCCCGGTTCGGAGGTCCAGGAATGTAGGTGGGCCTCAAACCAGAGTCTCCATAGTACTGTTTTGGAGGCTCTGGTGATCGAGGTGAGTTGATGGGGAAGCTATGTTCTGCCTCATAGGGAGAGCGAGCATCATAGTTTACTGGTGGAGGGGGCGGGGGTTCATCATAACGAATAGGCCCTGGTTTACTGTGGCGTGGTCGGCCGTCATATCCCACTGGTGAGGCCTCATCGTAACGTGGCTGAGGAGGGCTGTAGTCCCTCCCTTGTCCATCCTCATAGGAGGGCTGAGGGTTGTAGCCCATGGGTTGCTGGTGGCCGGTCTGGTAACCTGTGGGCTGGGAGGATGAGGTCTGCTGGTCATAGTGGGGCCACTGTTCGTTGTAATGAGGCACACGGTTGTCGTAGTGCAGATGAGAGTCAGTGTTGTGAGGCTTTGGTTCTGTGTAGCCGCCTCCATCATAACCATAAGGCGGGTGGTCATAATCACGGTATGGCTGTTTGTCCTGGTACTGCAGCTGGTGACTGTAGCTCAATGACGGCTTCATGCCGTGGTTGATCCTGACAGGCTCCTCCATATTGTACAGCTCTTTCTTGTACATCTGTAAGGAAATAAGACTAAAATAAATACATGTTCCATATTGACATTTAAAGCTTAAAAGGGACATAAAAAGCATCAGTACTTCATTAAGCCAAACTTAGGGAGTTTGAGGTGAAAATATAACATGTGAAGTAGGGTAAAAAATTAGGTAACAAATACTTAAACAAACACACAGAGTAAAAATGCAATTACACAAGCAAACCGTAATCCATTAATTCAAAGAGACCTGAATGTCTGTTTGATAAGATGCCTTTCAAGAATGGTAATCCTTCTACTTATAGAAACCCAACTGGATTTACTTGTCATTACAATAATTTTCACACTTATTTGTGGTGAAGCAACACGAAAAGTGCACATTTCTGAAAGGCCTCATTTCAAACATATGATGTGTAGCCTGTAGACAGCAAATCCACTTACAGTACATTCTATTGAAGCCGTTCGTTTGTTGGTATCTACGAGAGAACTATAAGGAGACGGCATAATGCAGTGTGCTGATGGATGTTTTATTGTTTTGGGGGGGGGTTCTACAGGGAGAAGTGATCGATGGAATCTTGTCCAACAGTACTGTCTGCAGGTTAGCTTTCATCATGCAACCAACATTCAGTTTTTGTCTAATGCAACTACTGGCACTACAACAGACGACACATCTACCACTATGATGCCACTGTAAGTGCCACGATAGCTTATCTACGGAGGAAAGTCGAAGCCGAGTTGAACCCAAAAACATAAGGAGCCATGCAAAGGAGGTAAGAGCCGACAATTAAGGCTGCTTGTGGATATCTTCATCCTGGTCAAAGATGTACTAGTCCTTCTGGTCTCCCAGCTCACTGTGGTGCATGAGGTCGCACTTTTTCTCTGGGAGCCAGAGGCACACGGTGGGATCGGTGAGTAACACAGTGTGGGCGTTTCATGCAGAGAGCGAGTAGAAAGCATGTGCGAGAAGACAGGCAGTTAAAACAGTGGGCTGGGGCCCAGGCCCAGTCCAGTACAGCCGGTACCTTTGGTTCTGGACCAGAGGGTCCAGATGGGTGGGGTTCGTGTAGTGGTGGTGGCGGAGGTGGTGGTGGGGGCTGATTAAGCTCAGGGGCAGGGCTGGGGCTGTTTATTGAGTCAGCCTGAGGGGCTGCGGCTGCAGCAGGAGGCTCCTCTAGGTGCATACTCTCTAGCTGTACAGGCTGCTCAACGGCAGGGGGCGTTACCACTGTCGGAGGCAATGAGGGCATGGGCAGAGCAGCCTCATCTTGCTGTGAAGTATTGTTAAGAGACATTTATAAAGAGCCTGCCAAAGGCACACAAAACATAGCTCACCCCAACACCATGACCTTCTTCCTTACTCTGATTCAGTTCTACAGCTGCCACAGACTGCACTTAGGAAATGCGTTTCAAATAGATAGCCTACCAGTAGCTTCTAGAACATGTTTATTACTGGGCAAAGGACATTTAATCTAAACAAAGGTCAGGACATGACAAAGAAGACAAAGGAGGCTATACATTTGACCATACATTACTAAAAACAAAGCCCACAGAGGACGGCCTGCAAAGGCAGAAATGTACTTCACCTGCTGCGGCGTGGCCATTTTGAACCCAGCAGGATCAATGCGACTCGGTGGGTCTGGCTGGACAGGGTGCTGGTATCCAGGGTAACCAGGGGTGTCCTGGATGACTGGAGGGTCTTCCCTCACAGGCTCTGAAGAACGGGTTATGGCAGGCTCTGTGGGCAAACCCACTTCATCATTCAGAGTCTCATCCAGCTCTTGGTCTGTGTAGGCTCCGCCTTCTGTGTCTGTGTCTTCATAGTCAGACGTGTGGCGGCTGTCAGTGCTGTACATGGAGTATTCACTGCCAGGTGCTGACAGGTAGGACAGACGGTCATCGTGGATGTCCAAGTCATCCTCTGTGGTACCATCCGCCTGAGCAGAGAAACGGTCACCTCATGCCAAACTACCAGCACAAATATCAATGCTATTCAGTGTAGTGGTTTAGAACAGACTGGATATGTTTTCCTTACCTTGCCTTCTGAGACCCACACCAACTGGTTCTGCTGCTGCTGAATAGTTTCTTTCAGAGCTCCGTACCAGCCGTCATTCATATTATTTAGGTTGATGGTGGCTATAAAGAGAATATTTGCATTTAATTCGTTTTTTCATCATCACTTAAATGAACAAAAAGTAATCTGTCCTATTTTCAGGAATCAACATCACTCATACACTTCACTGCATGTAGGTAAAACGTAATTTTGTAACATGTATTTGGTAGCAACACTTTAAGTTTAAGAAATACTTATGGCGCCCTCTGCTGGAGCAGGTAAAGACAGGCTGAGGTGTACTGAAAAATGTTGAACCCTTCACTGTATTATTGCTTAAATACAAAAAAAAAAAAATACAGCCGTACCAGAGAGAGTGTATATTTCTAGAAGAGTCAGTTTTAATTGTATGCACACTCACTGGTGAACAGGTGGTGATTGTTCTTCCTCAGTTTGATGGCCCGCTCATACAGCTTCCTGGCACTTTTCCTGGACTCAGGACACAGTCTGGTCCTCATGTTCTTCACACCCTGCTTATTATCTGGATTTAAGAAGACTACAATTGGATACCACTGAGCATAGTTCAGCCTGTCCACAGCATTTGGGGTAATGTCCAGCACAGCGTGTTTGTCCTTCATGGAAAATAGAGAGAAAGGTTGAAATGTAGAGAGTTCCACCCTGTGCTAAAATGACCCAATGACTCTTGAGAATTCACACTCACTCTGTCAATGATCTGCTTAATGGTGTGAAGACGAATGATTCCTGAACTACGCTGATCTGTTCCTGCATCTCTTGGTTCACTCTCTGAAAATATCAAGACAGAAAAAAATAGGATTTATTGAACTTTTGTCCACATAAATATGAAGTATTGTGCATGAGAAGTAAAACATACTTGCAAGCTCAAAAATATCGGGCTCTTCTCTGGAGAGTTTTTCTCGAGCAACATCAGCAATGGGACCAAAAATTACAACGGGCCTCAGGAAACCAGCTGCACAAAATAAATTAATGAATACATAAAAAGTCTTTTGACAGGTTTTATGTCTTTGCAGACTTGGTTAGAATGCATACCTTCTCTTAATACAACTCTTTCGTAAGCTGGAAACTTTGTTTGTACTGGCTGGGAGGAGAGGTCTTCTCTACTTTTTCTCAGGTTCCTCTTTGAGCTGCGAAGGCCACGGAACCTCCAAAAGTCGGCCCTGTCGCCCCCTGCTGTCTTGGGGAGGGTGTATTGCACGCTGGAGAGCTGCTCGGCTCTGTAGAAAAAGCAATACGAAATGTAATTAATGCTTAGATTTGACACAGACACTGATAGGGCATAACACTGAAAATTATTACAAATGTATTACAAACACGTGAACAAGCCATGCAATCATTGTATGTTTGGATTCGTTCACCTGTTCTTATTGGGAATAATTCCTCTTTCCACCTCTTGATGATTCTTGCCAATTCGAATGGCAAGCCAGGATCCAAGCTTGCCGTTGTAGAGTGTGTCCACCACACGAAAAACCTCACCCTTGTTAAAGCTCAGCCCATACGGAGACTCTTTTTCGTACTCAAAGTGGGTCCGGATGTAGAAGGAGTCGCCCACATCAGACTCAACGATCCGCCGATACACTTAACAGCAAAGGATAAGTGAGTTCAAAGGCAGATATTCATGTTTGTTTTTTTCACTTTTCATTACTCACCATCCTTCTTTTTCTGTGCCAAAATAGTGACTTCTTCGCCCTTAGGAAGGTCCAGGAGGAACAGCACCGCCTCCTCTCGGATTATGTTTGCAAAATCTACATTGTTTACCTGAATTTAAAAAACAAAAAGATAATGGTTTTGTAAAGATTACTGTTACTTTGAGGTATTTAGAGAAGTTTTTGACTTTTAGAAGAATGAATGACTGAAATGTAAATTTCTATTTAAGTAAAGGTTTACATAGCTCTCCCTGTTTTCTGTATTGCCTTGGTAACAGCAGGTTTTACTGCACTCCAAATGCTCCAGTCATTTGTCAGTTTATTTGGATAAAAGAGGAGGAGTAGGTACAAACAGGGAAATATACGACAGAGAGGAAGTGGAACAAACAAAACCAGAGGTGACAGTTTTTATAGTGTGTGTTCTTTCAGGGCCATCGCTAAGAGATGAGTCTGGAGCTGCTGGAATTTCCATGGCAGCTAAAGTCTGAAAGCTTGAATAAAAGAAGAAGTGTGATAGAGTTCAGCCTTTTAAACAGGACTGTCTGGTTCTCTCTGAGTTTCCAGACTGTTCCACATTCTAAATCATTTTCTAATTTTTACCAGCCATGATATTAAAATGCCATGACTGGTTTTCAGATGAGCTCATAGGCTTTGTTTAATGGGGATAAAGCGGCTCACCCTGAGAATTTGGTCACCCTCCTCCAGGCCCTCCTTTGCTGCCGGGCTATCTTCCAGCACTCCAGCTACAAAGATGCCAACGTCATTCCCTCCAGCCAGACGCAGTCCAACACTCTCCCCCTTCTTGAACTTCACCAGCTTCATGCTCGGCCTGAGGAGATCACATGGTGGAATTTCCTTGGTAAGAATATTAACTTAGTGGAACGTGAAAGATACAATTTTGTAAAAAATGTTTCAGTGGAAGATCAGGTGTTGTGGTTACACATTTGCCTATTACAACATGTTTCAGTCCAAGCATGTAAATGAATACAGTTATCATTAAAACACAGGTTATATATAGTTGATTACTGTGGTCTTACAAACACATTGTGATCCAATATGATGGTCCTCTCAATAAGGAGAAGACATATTTTTAAAAAAAAATGTCAAGTGACCCTACCAGTAGAAATTAAATAATGTAATTTGACAATTTATTTTTATTTACTGCATCGAAACAGGTATATTACTACAATTTCTTTACATCTCCATTCTTTGTATTCATAAAATTCAAAGATAGTTTATTTTTATGTCACCCTGGTAAATTCAAAGCAGAAGTTTAGTTAGTTATATAAAGCATAAAAATGTCTACCTACACAAACAAAACGTCTTGACTGGGCTAACGTACCCTACTGACACACATTAATTCATGCGTCGTAAACTCTTGTTACCGTAGGATGCTGTCATCATGAGCAGCACTTGGCACAGGGGCATCAGAGGGACTGACCGGCAAGTCGACATCTGGCTGTCCAGGCTGAGCGTACACTGGTTTGGGCTCTACCAAACACAGGGAAAGACGAAACAATGTTGGTAATTCAGGACGACAGAAGTTATAAAACAGCCCACCGAATGTGTTGAAACAAAGAGACATTCCCTCAGACTCTGTCACAACATAATACAGCAGATCCTCATCACTCTCTGACAGTGTGTGTGTACACACACTGAAATGCACAGCACATATTCCTGCGCAGAGAGGTCAAACAGAACCACCACCAGAGTGCTGGTGGCTGGGGAAGAATGTCAGACTCTATCAAATCATAAAGTTTATTTTCACTTGGCTCCAGGCAACTGAGCCAAGCTCAGCAGGCGGTCAGATTCAACCTTTTTTGGTCACTGAGCTTTAAAAAGGGCAAAAATGACAGGGACAAAGGAGACTTCAGCTCACTATCTCGAAACTATTTATTCATTCTGCTGCAAATAAATGTCAGAAAAATTAATGTTGGCTAATTTGCCAACTAATCTCATGAGTGTGGACGTGTGCCAGATTATAAGTGTGATTGGTTTATATTTAGAGGAATACAAAATGACCTGCCTTTATGAATGATGTTTGTTTCTCTGACCTGGGAGTGGTGGCAGCTGTTTATCCTCTCTGACTGAATCCTTAGGTTTGGGTAAAGGAACATCCTCTGCTATTTTCGCTGGTGTAGATGCTGCCTTGGAGACCCGTTCATCATCACGACTTCTGTGACTGCAGACAAAAACAGATATTTGTTTTACTGCATCTATTTATTGACGGCTAAACAGAACATCATCAATAATGTGTTTTTAAGCAGAATTAGAGCTTTGGGCTATTTCAAAACTTTGAGGCACTTTCTAACTTCTTGACTACAGTCAAGAAAAATATGGCTAACTCTAGTTTAATGGAATTCTATCCTCCTGGCTGCAATGAACAATTACTGCAGAGAAAGGTGAACAGCTTGAGTGTGAAGCTGTGTCTTAGTCTGGAAGGTCAACACTTTGTCTCTCCAGTGTTCAATGAATTATTTTTAGATCACCTTATCTAAGGTGAACAATAAGGGTGGCTCCTGTCCTGCGGGTACAACTCACTGCGGCTCAGACTATAACTGAGATAACGCTACCTTGAACAACAAGAGCAGGCTCAACTGTACAAAGTGACATCTGAAGTGTACTGGTCAGTCAAAGGTATATTTTAGAATCAATCACTTCCATAAAGAGTTTAAGTATGCTCAGAGAAACCTGTGCAGTGTTCTATAACCACTGACAGTGTTTCAATTTGGAAAAGATTTACACCAATAACAATAAACAAATAACAAGCGTGTACAGTGTGTGTACTCATAATGGGTAGAAATGACTATTTTACATAACTATTAATATATATATATTGAAATGAATACAAGAAAAACACACCCAATATGTTATTCTGCTCACTTTCTGTTAAGCTGCCTGTGTCATCTATGACATTTAATTTATCTTTATTTTTACTATTATTTTGTTTGAGAAATACAACTTTGTACCGATATCAACAGAAAACAAAGCCAGATGACTGATAACTGTCAGTGGCAGTCTTTTGTTCCTTCATTCTAACAGTCATATTGTCCTTGTGCCAAGCATGTGGTTTGTCTACCAAAACTCTGAGGAGGCAGAGATCAGGTAACACTTTCACTGTCCTCTGTTACCTCAAGACAAAACGTCAGCTGTCACTGGATAAGTGATGTCATGTAAGGTCATTTTAGTGACAAATGAGATTAAGTTTTCTATTTTTCCAGACTTTTACAAGCAGTTTTTCCAAAAAACAAACAAACAAAAAACCATCTACTGATCTACCTGTGTCTATTTTGGAATATCTACAACTATCAGTCCTACTGTCTCACTAGGGATACTGACTAATTGCTTACGGTATTCTCCAGCTGGTGACATTTAAAAAGAAGAGAGTTGACAAACATTTAACGTGCATGCAAATATGTGATTACTGACAGCTTTTAGTAAAGCAACTATTGTTTTTGCCTAAAGGTTCTTGAGTTTAGAGATCACTGACATAATGCTGTGATTTTCACTTTTGAAAAAAAAATATCTGGCCTATTTTGCTAAATATAATGAATTATAAGAATATAAGTTAGTACATTTTTTAGAATAATATTTTTTTTTACCTTAATAACTTTGTTATTAATAGTAAAGTAAAACAATAGCAGAATAGATTTCTATTGATGTGAACCTTATTTTATGCACGATGAAAACTGAGCACACGGAGAATTGGTCACAGATATTCTCTACCTGCCGTTGCTGATTTGAGGGGGTGAGTGTCTGGAGTGATCCGACGGTTCCGATCGTCTGTCTGGAGAGCGCGACCGGCTGCTACGATGTCTGTCGTGTGATCGATTGGAATGGTCGGATGCCAAAGAATGAATATCTGAAATGTCTGATCAAAGCAGAGGTCGCAGGTCACCGTCTGCTGTCGCAAATACTCCCGGACAGCTTCTACTGTGGCCACTTATCTACAGGATTCAACATTTGACACCACTCTCACCGTCTCTGTCAGAGGCGTTTGCTGAAGGAATGCTGTCTTCGAGGTCAGGGATGTTCGGCAGGGTTGCCCTGTCGTCCCTCTGCACCACCATTTTTAGCTTGCCCTTTGACCTTTCTATCAGCTTCTTGGCATCTATCAGGGAGAGGTTCTCGGTCACTGTGCCATTGATCTGGGTTTATTACAAGGGAAAGGAGTAGTTAGGAGTAGTTAAATTAAATCACAAATTAAACAGTCAATAGAAATGTACACAATTAACATATATAAATAAAAAAGACATTTATTTAAATATATACAATGATATATGTGACAGTGGATTATTTAATCAGGCAATATTTATCAGACTATTGAGCTGAAACAAAAGCTTGTCCAGACAAGTCTCTGATTCAAAAAAATCTATAAGGAAAAAACAATGATGCTTGCAATAGTACAAGAACAAGTAAAACAGTCAGCCAGTCACTCACCTTCAGTACAACATCTCCTTCCTGGATGTTGCCGTCTCTTGCTGCCAGACTCTCAGGGGAAATGTCCTTGACAAAGATATGGCTGGCCAGGCGCAGGCCATATTCTGCTTACAAAGTGAACAGCGGCAAAGATGATGTTAGCACAGTGTGCACATAACCGGACTAACTGGCAGCCACTGCTCCCACTGGGATTAACACTACTGCTTAAAGAAGATGAATTACTCTCGTACAGAGATTTACTCAAGTTAACTTGGATTTTGCTGAGGCTGGCAAATCGTGTTTGTTTTGGCAGTTAACCAAGGCTGATACAGAAGTCCTATTGTATTTAGGAAGTCTACTCATCTAATAACGGCTGGGTCATTAATATCGGAGGGGATTTCGTGGATTAACTGTGGTTTAACAAACAACAAAACTCTCTGGTGGTCTCTTTTATCCCTGGGTTTGTGAGCCTCACCTTCATTTTTGCGGGATTTGACAAGTGTGACCTTGGCAGGGCGTGGAGGCTGATTGTGTGAGCGGCGGTCTGACCTCGGAGAGAGACTCCGCTCCCGTGAGACACTGCGCTCACGTTCCCTGTCCCTTCGCCCTGTACTCCGGCCACTGCGCCTGCCCATGGCCCCACCCATACCGCTGTAAGCACCACTGCGTCCACTTCGTGTCTCATATATCTCTTCATCGTAGCTGTCCTCCTCCTCATCATGCTCTGACATGGTTTCCCTCTCCCCAAGGCGACCCATGGGGACGTGAACCTTCCTCTTTCGCCTGATTGTCTGCCCGGGAAAAAAATAGGACTTGAAGCAGGTTTGACACACACTGTATTTTTTATTAATTAATTTTTCTGGTGACTGACAGGAAAACACTAATTTCAAGAGGACATCATACTAACTCTTTGATACTCACAATTTTGGCAATTTTTCCACTTTTACGAAGCTGCTGGACGGCATATGCATGCTCCACATTGTCCATGGAGACAGCATTGACCATAACCACTCTGTCATTTTCTCTATAGAAAAAAGATGGAAAAGGAATCAGCAAAATGTCTTTCTAAAGCATGTCGAGGTAATACTTAATATAATTAATAATAACAACTTGCAATCTGAGTGGCCGGAGCCAATAACAGTAAACATCTTACTGCAGCAGGCCTTCTGCTGGGCCTCCTTTCAGCACATCCGAAATAACAATGGACGTCTCGCCACTCTGAAAATGAGGGTTATCCCGACCTCCCGATATGGCAATCCCAAAGCCAAACCCCGGTGCCTGCACACAAACAGAGACTTTAGTACAGTGACTATCTCATCCCAGCAGACCTAAGAGAACTGGGGCCAGATATGGACTGAAGACAGGCACTGTGTGCTTACACTCTGTCTACACAGCCATGTACTAGTACTGTAACCCTTAAAGCTTTTAGAAAAGATGAAAACTTGACTGTTAACTCATATCTGTCTCAATAATATTTGTGGATCCATTGCATCAAGGTTTCTGGTGCATTTCAATACCCTAACAGCAGTTAGGGACAGTTAATGTTACCTAAAACATGAACTCATCTGGCCGTTTAAGGTGGGTCAGTGCAAGAGAAGAACTCCTGATGGTCACAGACATTCAGCACCAGTTTCTGCTCTGTTTTTTTTTTTTTTTTGTGTGGCAAAAAACATCTTCTGACCCCATTCATTTTTCACAATATAATTAACTGTGAAAGTTGACAGGACCAAATTATTTGCTATCTTGTGCAGAGAAACACCTAAATATTAATATTTGAGAACATGAGAACACTTTTACTCCACATTGGCATTCTGAAAAGCTCCAACATGAATCACATGCAAAATTTTTGCTGGCTTTACATTTTAGAGCATCCTCTCTGCATGTTTACTGATTCGTCAAGTTCAGCAGATTCCACAACTGTGCAGATTGAATTTCACTATAAACGATGTAGTTAATGTCTCCAGATTTAATTGCTATGATAATCTCTGCAGCATGGGAAAACATCCCTTTAAAAATTTACTCACTTCAGTTTTAATTGCTGACTTCACCTGAAATTATGCTAACATCACATCCAGGCAAAAAATAACGTAATTGCGATGATGACGTGTGTAGGTCCAATTTGCATTCATGAAAAAGCAACAGCAAAAGCCTCTTTCTAACCAGTCAGCTTGCAAAACAATCTAAGTCACAAAGAGCGATGATAAGTTCAAACACATCTTTACCTTTATAGATTTGTTACTGATAAATATTCAAGTTGTCACAAATATTCAATCTAAGTTATTGCAATAGTAGGAAGACTACACATTAGTACACACATTAACCTTTTAATGTGAGTTTTATGTGATCTGAGGTAAAACTGAATGTTTGCCCAGTACATTTTTTAATGATATTCTTTACTTAATTGAAGTAATATGAAATGAACTGATACTATATTTTCCTTTTTCCAACAACTCCTGCCCTGATGTCTGAGAGCAGAATAACAGACACACTGTGATCAGCTCTTCTGCCTCAACCTTGGACTGTGTCCACTTCATGTTTGCTCATAAATAATCCTGACATTCATAGCGGCAGAGCGGATAGTATGACAAGTGAATACAATAAATCCCCTAGGAGAAGTGCACTACATGTTTAACTGTCAGGTGCAATGTCAACAATAAGAAGAAAATAAATATTAGGAAGACTTAATTGAATGTGAAGACATTAATAGTGTCATTAAAGTAAAACATGATCCTTGCTTGCAGGTGATCTGCAAAACCTGAGTCAACAATAACTGCCCATGAGGGATGCATACCACGGTTATTTGTCACTTACAATCAACAGTACCAGCGATCAACTAGGTGTAGAAGTTTTTAGAGGCGTACAGTATACACAAACAGCCGAAAATACTGGCGATTCTAATCTCTAAAATAAAATGTTAAATGAAAGAATCTTAAGGAAGATCAAACCAGCGATCGCATAACCCAAGGCTACGATAGGCTGAATATTTACTTTCAAGTGTTATATAAAATAAAAGGCCTTGTTGCTAGATAGAGTGAAAAAACTATAGTACATGAAGAGGATCAGATCAGAGGTACCTACCCTGTGTAATGTAACTGTGTGCTGTTCCCAAATGACAGTCTCTTCCATTGCTGCGCTCTGGAAAAAAGAAATGTTATTTTAAAAAAGAAATTTAGTTGAAAAGGCAGAGTAAATTATAGACAGATGGTAACGTTGTATGGGCTCTCTGTGCAGGATGGTTTACTATGGAAACAATAGGTAAACATGATAAAGAGTTGAAAGAATCAGACATGAGTTTCTCTCTGCAGGTGAGATCTGATGAGAAGGCAAAATGTCACAACAACAGGAGAGAGCTGCACTCAGCGGGATGTTTAGTTATCTTCGATTTATGTTATTTATTTAGAGCAATACAAACAGCTTTGTGTCGTGCTCTCCCTAAAGTCAGGCTGCAGATGGAGCTTTCACATCATTTACCGTGCATTGAATTGCACCTTAACTGCTTCAAGTGTACAATCAGGAACTGCTGACAGTGAGGTTGATACTCAAGCACAAACATCAACAGCCAGTGCGGATTAAATGAAGGTCAACTCAATCAGGTTTTGGGTCAGCTCTGCTTCATTCTTATCTCATCTCTTCTACTGTATCATTGGGCCTCCACCAAAATGTTATGACACATTAGACAGCCAATGGCTGTGTATGAAATACTATCAGCTCAAATACTTAGAGGCAGAGGACGGCACACTTTAACACCTAGTGCAATAAACACATTTTGTTATATACATTATATATATATATATACTGTATATATATGCGTTTGTTCCTGTTTTTTCTTACATGAATTAACAACATTTGCACTAATTACTTGCGGGGTTGTGTCCTAGATCTAAATTGGGATATTAAAACAGCTTATTGCTTGACTGTGTTTTTTTAAAACAGCTTATTGCTTGACTGTGTTGTTTTTTTCTGTTGCTAGATGCCACCTCTGGTTTTTAGTTTGAATGCATTTTAAAATTCTATTTAAGTGCATGCCTCTCCAAAAAAAAAAAAAAGTAATCTTTGATACAAACATAACAGCAAGTGATGTAATGAGGTAGTGGTGTACAAAGTCTAAGCAGGGTTTATCCATGTTGTTCCCCTTATTGTTATTCAGTAAAACATGCAGACATACACCGTGCTGGAGGAGTGTACTTTTGTTTGCTGCTCCAGCAGAGCTTGTTGCTCTGGTAACAGAGGGGGAACAATGTGGTGTTGATCAACCGGCCTGACATATTCAGGCCGTGTCTGAGGGTTCCTATCAACTGTGCTTATATAAAGACAATGCTGATTTCATTTAAATATAAAAGCTTTTCATTTTAGATGAAAACGGTTTATTGTTGGCTATGATTTTAACATAATGGAGTTTGCACCAGTGGTACAAACCTGTGACCACTTTGTAACATGTGAAAACTGCCTAATAATAGAACCGAAATGACCTGTTTACGAAGCATTTGTGTGGGGTCTTAACCACCCCAAACATTTGAGTGTCTGCTTCAGAGCACAAGACACTAATCTCACCCACCATTAAAGAAAGAAGAAAGTTTCCCATAGTTTGATTTGAACTGTGGAGACTCATTCTGTACTGCTCCAGTGTACAATCTGTAGTAAAGTCATGTCAGCATCCAGTGACGGATGTGTTTTTTGGGCTTAGTTGTGTTTGCCCTTGTGGGCCATTAACATCTTGTGCCAACAGAGGCTTTATGCCACAAGCCAGTGCCAAGGCTGGCAGCATCCCTACAGAGGAGACACACCATGGACGTTGGGTCATGCTTGAGGGACTACAACCAGGCGATTGGGAGCCAACACAACATCACAGATGGACCATACCACAGACTGTGGAACAAGGACAGGAAAAGTGTAGTCTAAGGGCCCATCAGTGGAGTGACTATATGATAACAAACTGAGGGAGTTGCTCAAAAGGAGCATTCTAATGATCAGTAACAATACCCATGAGGGAAGATAAGCAATAAAGGAAATAATTTGGAACACTGGAAGTTTCCAAAATGTAAATTTTACCTGTGGTGGTTAGGTTACTATTACTTTATAATCATAAAGACGGTAAGTTCACCACTTTATATAATAAAAAATATTCTTCATATCCTATGAACTCAACTTTAGTCCTCACTACAGTAGCCCTAACATATTTTTAATAAGCACACAGTTGTCACAGCTCTTAAACAACACAATGCATGGTTTGTGTAGCACAAAACAATTCCCTGCTGAGGAGAATAACAAAATATATTTTTACAAAAGCAATATGTTTATTTTGAAAAAGAATATATTGTATGCTATTACTGTATATGGTTATAGGATGAGGCAGAAGTGCATATTCAATTTTGACCTCTTGGGAACAAACTTGCTAAATATAGCACTCATTAAGTCTGCTGTGGTGTTGCTGCAACATAGTTATTCATAGAAACTTGCAGCAAGAACACTCAGGAACATTTAATAACCTTTCAAATTAAATGAAACACATCCACCAAAACAAATGATGCAATGCAGGGAAAACAATATTCTTCTCCCACTCCTCCAGAAGAGGGTAGTAGAAATACAAGGGGAGACGATTTTCACAAATCACTTAAAAAAAACAAGATGTTGTAATGTTAGGGCTGTGATACATGTAAGACTGTTGCTAGATTTCGCTCGTTACTTTGAAATTCCAAAATCAGCTATGAATTCCAATCATTTGACATCATCACTACACTCTTATATATTATTGTTAAGATAATTTCTTATAAAATGAAATTCGGTGTTGAACATTTAATTATAATCAGCAATTATAAGTATAAGGCAATCTATAAGTATTCCTATTTTAAAAAAGAAAAATAATAAAATGAATAAAATGCATAGTGATATATCAAAACAGGCCAGTTTGCCAGCAATTGTCAATTTGATAAATCCAAACAAGCACACTTCAACCACAGTGTTCAAGTTGCACTGCGGTCAGAGACACAGAACAACAACAGGATGGCATCCTGCTGTAGCTACAGGCAGTGAAGCAGCAAACGTGTAAAACTAGGTGATTGATGAGTCTAGAAATTTAAAAGGATGTGCAGAAGAGTGCTGACAACTGCTAACCCCTGCCCTGGATAACATATTCAAATGCTAATGAAGGCTTTTGCTTTAACACCAAGGGATCCCGAGAGGCACAAGTGTCACTCTGCTCACATGGTGCGATTAGACACTGTGCTGCAGCTCTCTAATGAAGGGAAAACTGTAGCAGAGATGCAACACTGCTCTAGTGTTAAGGAGTTAAAAACATGAAACCAATTTAGTTGGACATAAAACCTAATCCCAGTCTATTAGGACCACAAAAGACACACACGTGTATGATTTAGAAAACTATCAGAGGCTTAGAGCTCAGTCACATCTCTTTCCTCAAAGTCTAGGATACTGTTTAAACTATATGCATACTTACATCAATCCGTTCTGGTCACAAGAGACGACAGAGATAAAAGCATCACAAACCTCCAGCTATGTCCTATTAAATTGAACAGAAACTCCCTGCAGCCGCAAACACGAAACCTCAGCCATGAACACACCAATCACATCTGAGAGCAGCTTGCACACATTTTTGTTTCTCTCCTCTTCCCTGAGCTCTGACACAACTAAGTTACAAGCACAGGTGAGTCTTTACCAAAAACCTCCTGCAGCTACATTCTACCGCTTCCTGTGCGTTTACCAATATCTTTCTTTGTAATTTATCCTTCCTGGTGCACTTTTCTTCTACACATTCATGGGATCGAAGCAAATCCCATCTGGCTTGGCAGCAATCTCTGTTGGATCTGCAGTTCTGCTACAGCCGGGGACTCCTCTGTACTAGCGAAACATCCATCCGCAGTGTAAAGTGCTGTATTAGATTTAACCCTCCAGCTGCCACTACAACGGATATTTTCAAGTCATTCGCCACATAAGCCCCTCCTCCCCAGGTGTGCTGCATTGCATGCATACATTATAGTTCACCCTCAGAAAGACATCTCACATTAGAATTAGCTCTTTGATAAACAGTTTTCAAGGAAAGAGATGAAAATTAAAGGTACATTTCTAAGAGAAAATTTCACATTAACAGGTTGCCAACACAGCATATTGAAAATGACGGTTAACAATCAAAAAAAAGAGAAGAATGGTCAGTTTCATGTCTCATCTAAAAACAAGTGCCTCTTTGTTTCACAACATACAACAGTTTCTTTCACTGATTCAAATGGCAGAAAACATCACCAATCTATCTGCTTCATTAGTTATTACAGCAGTTTAATGAGTTTCCATCTGCTGCCTATATTCTATAGCCTGAAGCATGAAAGGAATCGTAAGAGACAACGACCAATATGGTTAAAGTATGGGATAAAAATGTATCAAGAAAATTGTACTATTTTAAATGGTATATCTAAATCAGGTGTAGTTTTTTTTTCGTTGTTGTTGTTGTATGAAGAGCATTAAAAAATAGATGGTGAAAAACAATATGCTAATCTAAAATGCTAAAATATTGACATCAACAAAATTCTTCTGGTGTAAACATACCACCGATATTTACAAAAACTTCCACAAAAAACTCTGAAATTTGAAATTGAACCAGAATTGGACATAATTAGGCCCCCGTAAAAATAGGGACCCATTGGTAATGATTGAGTCATCACTATAATTTATATGGGGACATTACGTGCACAAAAACAAATTATTTCTATGTCAGCCTTTAACAACTGCATTATGTGCCAACCACACACTCAAACCCTCATGTTTACTATAAATTATCACTTACCATAAACAGGAAATACATGGTTGCCGTAAAAGTGCTGTAAAAGCTCTTTACAATGCAACTTCTGTTCCAGGTCATGTTGAGAGGACAGGTGACTTCACAGTGGTGGTACTTCATTATGATATTAACGTGACAAAATATTACTGAGCTCTTCATTTAACTGCATGGCATGATCACAAGGTTATTCACATAGAGCTCAGCAGGCCTTCAGAACAAAATTAAATTTGATCTATCTACTTAACCTCATGAACTTAAATGGCCCCTGATGCCTGTAACACAGGACTTGCAACCAATCAAATTTTGGACATTTATGGAACTGATATAAAAAATACAGTTTACCCAATCAAATTTTGGACATTTATGGAACTAAAATACAGTTTACTGGTGGGCCACATTTGCATATCTCATCTTTGTCCTCCTTACTAGACCAACAAAGTGATGAGCTCTGGTTGGCCTCCATAGAAAAAGACAGGCCACTAATTTGAAAACAGATTCACACAGTGTTTGTGAACTAGGGCATACAGAAATACTACAGTAACAGACATTTTCAGAATGTGAACTAAAATCTCACAAATCCACAATGTGTTAAAACTAAGCCTGCTGACAGAAGAGCTAGCCATAGCCATGTAGGTCATGGCATCCCACATATCAGGATAATAATGGCATTGGACAGGCCTGACAAAAGCAGTGTTGGTGAGAGGGACAAGTTACATTTACAACCCTTAGAGCTGAGCCTCACAGCACTGACATATTTTCTAAAACTTTTTGCCTACAAGGTTTCAATTATTTGCACATGAACAGTAACACAATGAGAAGGGAGGTTCACAATAAACAGTATCATACAGTCAGGACAAACACTATCATATCTGGGGTTTTCTTTACCGCTGGTTTCACAGCTTACAGACTTTAACCAGACTAACACCAAGGTGTGTGGCAATGTGGCTATTTCTGATCAGACAGAGGCCATCCACTACACTGAGGAGCGAGTGGATATGCTTTTTACAGCTCAATATCTTATGGAATGGCTGGTTTTGATTTCAGTATTAAGTAACAGTTTGGTTTACAGTTATGGATATTCAAGACATGGTCTCTTTTCATTGGAGATGTAGCATTATTTCAGCCTCTAACCACATCCATGCTCATATGACCATGTCTGAAGAAATCAGAGTCAGAGCAAATAATGGAGGTGTAGGATGTTATCTATACAGTTTTTCAAAAACAGAGAAATATTTGTTTTAGAAATAATCTGCAGGTGATTGGGTTTTAGACAAAAAAAATGATAGGAATGGTAGGAAGCCATTGGCTGACACGAAAGTTAGGCTGATGTGTATCACAAGGTGATGTTCGCTCCACGCTGTGAACTCTTCTTAAAGCCAACCTATATAACTACCACCTCCTTGTTATAATTTCTAGATGAACACCGACTGTGTAATTTTACCTGCTGCTTTTAAACAAAACATAATTTTAATAAATATAAAATTCAAAAATGACTACTGCATGTACAGATAGTGTCACACAAAGACTGCTTCAGCCCTGTGGAGGTTATCAGTGTCCCACACAAAGCACACAGGAGGGCAGGAATGTGCTGATAAGCTGAGGCACTGACCTGCACCCCACCTCTTCTCACTATGTGATTGAGGTGAGGACAACAGGGCCGATGAAAAACAGCAGTGATAAGGGATGTTGTACTGTCAGAAAAAGGTTGAGGTTAATGCCACAATGGAAATGGTGTATCATGTGGTAAAGCCTCTTCATCTTGATTCCCACTTTTCAAGCAATCAAATCATACAAACTCAGTACTGAAACATTGCGCCTTCAAAGTTAGAGCATTGAAGATAATGTAAACACAGAAGCTCATTCTGTGATATGTCAGCACTGAATTTAACTGTCACGTATCTTTAAAATATGTACTTAAAGGTTACTTCTTTAGCAATATATCAGGGGAATGACCTTTGGAAGCCTTGAAGGCCTTAGCAACTGCTCATATATTTGAAAAGGGCTTAAAACTCATGGAATTTAAGTGGTACTTTATGTGGTACTGTACATCACAGTATTTAAAAAAGGCACGGGTGATGAAGGACGTTGTACTGTAGATCAGAAGACATGACTTTTACAAACCATAAAATGGATATAGGCTTTTTTAAACAAAGAAATTCATTCAAAGCTCTATTGGCAAACAGTGAAGATGCCCTAGGGTGTATCACTGCTAGTTCCACTGAATTTTCTGTGGGACACTCTTTTGAACTTGATGTCCTCTTCCACTTCTTATGCCTGGGATATGATGCTTAAAACCCTTCAGTTTGATCTTAATTTTGTCTCCCATTCAATTTCTTGTTAGTATATCTACTATGGCATTGCTGTGTTATAACTTTAGCCATTTTATGATGTTTTTATTAGCAAAACTGTATGAAGATTGTTAAATTAAAGAAGAAAAAAAAGAGTTTGATGTCCTCCATAACCAAGATGATTCAGATGACTGGTGTTCCCATGACAGGTTAGGGCAACATGATTTACAGGCTAACTCTGTATGATTGCCCTTGAGCTGCTAGATATTCTCCTCTTCTTCCTTCCAGGTAACACGTACTGTATGCCAGATTTGTTGCATACACAACACAGCAAGGTGTCTCTCTACATTTTATTCTGTACCCTTCTTTGCAAAGGACTGGAGTGTTCCAGAGTGCTAACAGTTATGACAACCCTTACAGTATACATAGAAATGGCTAAATGTTGTGTTTGCAAGATTGTGTTGACATTCCTGCAACACTGCATTGCCTACCTTTAATTTAGGAGTGCATTGGAATGGCAGGCACTGATACCTTCACTTAATTGACATTTCTGTCACTCTGCAAAGCTGCTGTTTGAAATATTTAACTATCTCAGGGGGGAAAAGGATGCATTGAGTAAGTTGTGTAAGCACAATGCAATAAATAATTAACTTTGCTAATAAGACATGACCACTGTATGTCAGGGAGGTGCTAACAATACAGACCCATCACTGTTTTGCGTCTGTAATGAGAGGAAAACATCTAGGCTGTAATTGTAGATGACCAGCTGTGTTGATTATATGGCTAAATAATGCCCTGCCCATCTCAAACAGCAGTGTGCCAACACATTTAAATTACATGTCATTCACTCCGGAATGTTAGCTTAGCAAAGTTATTCGTCCTATAGAATAAGGTCACTGGCCTTTTCTTATTACCTGGGTCTATTTCATACTGAGAAATACTTTCACCTGCAAAATAAAGGAAAAGCAAGAAAAAACAGACACAGCATGGCATCAAAGTTGATAATCATACTGCCTTAAACATAAACATACCAATGGTTCCTAGAAACAACTAATTCATTGGCTTCTTTATGATTGTACAATCAAATACTTGGCTCACTAAATGGGAGGAAAAAATGACACGAAAAAAACAACCTAAATATCAACAGGCAAAGACCGTTGCTTACATTATGACAGCAGCTGTTTATCAGTCATGGTTGTCATGAAAATAATGTAGTGGGTAACTCAGCCGAGCAGAGGCTGAGCAGCACAAACCCCTGACACATATACCTGGCATGACAGAGCACTATCATAACAGCTGCTTACTCTGAACATAGCAGGTATAACTGTGTCACTATAATGTCAGGCAGCAGGTTCCCGTTAGGCAGCTGCCACCTCCAGCTCCAATACAGCACCACTTCAGCTTTACCATCAGACCATCATCAAAACAACGTCAGTCACCCAATGACCTTTCCTGTGATTTCTGAGAAAACGATGTCATATTTCCAGGAGATGACCTCAAGTTACCACTCCCTCCCTGCCTCTCGCTGAGTGACACTCCATAAATTCTGTACCCCGTTATTTCCCCCATGGTCAAATCAATCCTGTGCCGGCCGACATTTTGTTCTAGTGGCTAGGCTATCTCATCGGTGCTAACCTTATTACCTGGACTTTACGTGAGAGAAGCCCATTGACAGTTCAACCGCACGGCCGTTTCTGACCTGATAATACCGCCTGAATAAGCTCTGCGGAGCACAGTGGCGATCGTACATCCTTGTATGTACTTACAATGGAAGGCAGTCTGAGCTATAGGGATAGCCAGCTAACTACTTAGCCTAGCTCATAGATGCAGTTAGCGCTGAAGCAGCTCCGATGTCCCGGCAGCACCGTTATCGGTCGCTCGGAGCCGCTGGGGGACACACGTCCACTCCGCTGCAGCTGCTACAGCCAAACACACATTCACACCAGCCACACACAGCTCGAATAAAAACAAGATAAATCACCTTCTGGATTAACGATGACCCTCGCGGCGCACCTGGAAAAAAATCTTAGTAATAAATAAATGGTCGGGTCCTTCTGGTGTGGCTCCAGAGCAGCCGCCGCCGCCGCACTGCAATGGCAGGCAGTGGTTGAAGGCTTCCGTCTCCCCCCTCTCCTCCCTCACGCTTCGGCTGCCGCGGTGACAGTGACAGGTTCTCCTGGAACAAACCATTCCGCTGTGTCCGCGGGGGCGGGGGAGAACGGGGATGCAGAGAGGCTGCCGTGGTGCTGGAGCTGCAGCAGCGGCAGCAAAGATGCAGCTGCTTCCAGCGCCATTCCAGCGTGAAAACAAATGTTGATATTTTAGGATTTACAACGTTACAGTTACACTTTTGAGTTCCCGTGTCCAATAAACGCACATTCACCGATTGGTACAGGACATTACCTTACCTGGGTAATACAAATAAACCCCAAGGTATTATTTTAAAATGTAAAATGTCTAGGATTCTATTTTCACGAATACATTTGAGTAAAAAAGTGGATATTTAAAATATTCTAACATTATTAAAAGGCTGGTCTATTATTGGTTCTATCAAACATAAGTTCACACAAAAGAGATTTTGTGCAGTGATCTATTTTTAACCTGTGCAGAAATACTCGGGTTTAAAGGTATAGTGTGCCTAATTTTCTTTTCTTTTTTTAAATACATATAATTCTATATAATTAACCAACACTGTTACTCTTAGTGAGAGAAAGGGTGTTGAGTCTCCAGGGTTTTTTAGGCTAAGGACTCCCAAACCTACAGACCTATCTACCTACAGAGCTATCAAAATAAACATGTTTTTAGTTAAAGTTATGAATATAAACAATTTCATATTGTAAACAGAGCCACGTGTATGCATTTCAAAAGAGACAGTGCTGTAAATGCAATAAAGTAGTGTCATACCACTGCTTTTAACTCATTAACCAAGCATTGCAGGTACATTAATACTTTACCCTAAATAGGGGGAGAATGGTGTATGTATTTAAAAAAAACAAACACTTTGTTACAAACCTAACCATTTCTCCAGAGTGGAACAGATAAGCATCCAAAGCTTTAAAGTGTAAAAAAAAAGACAACAATGAATCAAGTGATTCTTATATCTTACTCTAAAAATCTACACTACAAACAACTAACATGTGTCACCTGGTGCAACTAATGGAACAATAGTTTTTTGCACTGATTCACACCGAGCCACAACAACAGCTCTTTGTTTTAAAATCCACCAGAGCTAAAGTGTCTCTGCCAGCGACAAATACAACTGGAATCAAACACCGACCTCCTTGCACTCATCCATTGCACCAACTCTTTCAAATTCCACTATCAGTTGCATTAATAGTCAGTCATTAATTATCATGTGTATTAAGTATTTAACGGGGAAATTGGTGTGGAGGGGTGCCTTACATTTTGTTTTTGTAAGTCTTCTTGGGTGTCCTTGGCTGAAATAAACACACTATGAGAACCTCTGTTATTTAAAGACCATAATAAACGTTGTCTAGTTTTGATTATCAATAAAGAATTACTTTCAGCCCACTTTCATCCGTGATTGCCACAGCTAAATATGAGTGTAAGCAATTTAACACATATTTATGGGGTAATTGTACTTCACCAAGGGTGAAAATGGTCACATCTTTTGGTTGGAATTTAGTCCAAAAAGACTTTCTCCTATCATTCTATTAACAGTTTGCCTAAGCTATTAGTTTTAACATTGTATTTAATCTTTTTAGTTCTTTGTATATAGTCTTACTGTATGCTATATTTAACCTCCACATTACATATGCCATTGAAAAGCATGTCGTAATAATTAGACTTTTTATTGATTAGTCTTATTGATTTTTTTAAATAAAAGAAGAGATCAATAGATAGGTAGTCCTCCAACTGAAGGACATGACAAGCTAGAATAATTCACCATCTCCTTCTGCTCATATGTTTTTTTTTTTTACAGTACATCAAGTATTTGTAGAACTTGTGGAAAAAGGTTTTTTTTTTTTGGAGAACTTGTGGAAAAACGTGTGTACTATGTCGTTAGTTTCCTTAGAGCAGGAGGCAGATTTCTAATTTGAAACATTTAACTTGCTTATTCAAAGTTGTGCGTAGTTTTGAATGCACACCCAGGTTTAGATAAGGCTTTAACTACAGTGTATGTACAGCATCAAATCTGTATTGGGAAAGCTGAGGTAGACTACTTAGATGATAATGACAGGCTGCATAAAGTCATTTAAAATGCAGACGATAGAAGTGAGATCCACCCTACAGTCACTGTGCTCAATATTTCTTTCCATGGGGTAAACAGATGCAATCAATATAAAGTAGAATGTAAATTTGCCACTGCACCAAATCCACTGTTAAGACTTTATCTCTGTGCATTGTATTTATTTCTGCAGGCTTATCCTGGAGAGGCTTTTTCTCTGCTGCACCATGTGTTGTGCATTTTATCACTTTGGGATGGTGTGACCGTTCTTGTCACCTCTACCTCTGGCACTAATGAGTAGAGGAGAAGATAGGAGCTGAATGTAATGCTGGAGAAGCACAGAGGTCCTGCAATGTTGCTGACGTAGGGAGACCTGCCACAGATTTCATTGGAGCATCTGAAGGAGAAGAAGTGGGGGTGGCGGCATCTTAAGTGGAAGAAAGCGAATTTGCCAAGGTTATAAGAATTAGATAAACAAGGGCAGGCATACATATCCTGTGGGGAAACAAACTATGACGGACAGCAGGATGTCGTCAATTAAACGGAAAAACTCAGGATTTTTTTTTTTTTTTTTGAGTGACCTGAATATTAATAAACTTGCAAAGTACTCAGGCAGAAATATAATTAAGCTTTTAAACCCCTGGTGAAAATGCACTGCGTACTTTTCACCATCTGCACGTGTGTGATTGAACAGACTTGATACTTGACTTAATATGGAAATATGCTGCTTAAGGTATCTCAGGCAAAGCCCTTGAAATACCCTTTGTAAATGCTACAGCACTGTGTTTGCATCATTGACTACGACAGCACAGAGGGAGTTTCACATGCCGTGCAATAGATTTACGCAGCATTTCTCTTTCTCTCTCTCCTATTATCACGTTTGTACACACAGCCTGCGTCCAAGCAGGGCACGGCAGCAGGAAGAGCTCACACGAGCGGAAAAGCAAATTTGAAACTCACAGCAGGTTGACGTTTAGAGTGCACTGCCCCTCTCAGCTGAGCAGGTCAGGAAAACAGCCTACGAAGCAAAGGTTGGCATGGCTGTGTGTATGAGCTTTAATAACTGCAGCTATCCAATGACATGACACACGTTATACATAGCACTGCAGCAGAGGGAAAGAAATACATTTGTCACAGAGCAGTGAGGGAGAAAAGGTGATATGTGACACCAGGATGCATAAGAGCCGGAAGATAATATCCATAACTGTCTGCCTCGTATCCTGTCACCAAATCACTGGTTTTACAAATTGAACTACATCAGTGCAACACCATAATGGAATAAGCTGTCAGCGTCTCGTATTTCGGGAATTTCTGTGTTGCCCTCTGCCACTATGACTGACCTCTAGCATGAGAAAGCACACCCACTTGACAGCTAACCCATCAGTTTAGAACAGAAATTCCTTGGATACAGTTTCTCAGCACCGTATGATTTCATGGTGCAGTACATCACAACCATAAAGAGGTAGAGACAGTGGTCCGTGACGTAGAAAGCATGACACATTCTGTACAGTCAGCAGTTTTAGAAAAACCTGCCGGAAAAAATTGCTTTGTGAAGGAATGAAGTGTGACCTCAGTGGGGAGGATTTGAGGATGAACGGCAGCGTAATGCAGTGGAAACATGCTGGAGACAGAGATTGGCTGCAGACTCTGGAACTTCGTCCAGCTTATTAGCAAATGAGTTTACAGGGTGGGATTGCAACACCTGTGCCTATTCATTCAACTCCAGATTATTAGCCTAAATCCTGCCTTAGAATATACTGTATATATTTATATATTTATTAAAGACAATTATACATCTGCTTGATTTGTTTAATAGTTTGCGTTTTGTGTGAATTTTTATTTTATAAAAAGCCATCACATTTTTTGTGGGTAGAAATGACCATCTAATTAATGTGTGTGATAAATATAGGCTCACAGGAGGAGGCTCACTACTGCAAGCTTTAAAACCTTAATACAAAGTACAAAAAACACATAAAAATAAAAGAAAATCCAATCTTTCTCCTTTGTATATTTGTACCAACTCTGTGTGTAGTCTTATCTGATTTTTAATTCAGTTAAAAATCTTATACTAACCCGACTTGTTTTTTAATTGTCCTTCATGAAAACTCATAACACATTTAAACTACACCTAAACATGTTTTGATATGAATGGAAATATAGTCCAAATGATCAATATTCACCAAAACTAGGCACTAAAGGTGAACACAGCTTCACTGATTCCATTATATTAACTACTTCCTTTCACAAAAGAGTCATATTTTTAACCTACTTCCTTGTTGAAGACAGATGTTGCATGAGATTATAATAAATTTGGCAGCGGAAACTGCGGAGAAAAACACCATCTGACACAGTGAAAGGATGTGATTGACAAAGCGCACATCTGGATTTACTGTTTCATAAATGTGAGTGCTAAAATCAGAAACCATGTGCAGGACGGAAATCCTTTAAAAAAAAAAACAGACAGAATCCCTAAATGAACCTACAATCTCCATCTCATTTTCCCAACAACAACCAAGAGCTCAGACATATCCAATGACATGAAATGACCTCATATCCTCTGCCTGGGGATCATGTGACAAGAGACTATTAACATCCAAATCCGAGATCAAACTACAGCATTATGCACCGTTACAAATCTCCTTAGTGGTTTATCCCAGTAGAGGAGCAGAAATGCTAATAAAGACAAACAGTTTCAATCAGTTAATGTGGATACGTGTATGGAAGGGAGGTTTATTTAATTGTTTAAAATATTATTGTTTAATTATTTTTGCCCTTAGCAAGGACAAAAAAAGATTTGGGTTTCATTAGGTTAAATGAGACATTTGTTGATTTTTAAATGTCTGTGTCCATTAACCACAGCTATTAGGTGCTTTCCATGCCTACGGTCTATGTTCAAATTCATGTTATGTAATACTTATTACAGCTATAGGGCAGTAACTATACACACACCTGGGATGTATATTACCTGTTAAATTATTAATGGAGTGGCTATAATATTTTATATGCCTTCACGCAGACATTCAAATTGCTCTGGCTTTTATAATTGGTTGTCTATTCATGTCTTTTCCCCCTGAGAGCATCCTCACTTAGGCTGAGAGTAAAGCAATCAAGAGCCTTAGTGGCCTGGGATCAGCTGCCCACTTCAGAGCTGACCCAGAGGTACTGTGTAGAAGGGTAGGAGATAGAGGCAGCAGCGATAAAAAAGGGGAAAAAAGGAGAAAATGTGCCCAGAGATAAATCAGTGCACAGGAGGAAAAAATTACATTTATCCCAAAGCACAAAGATAATATATTTGTGACACCTACAGCTCCATTCATGGACAAATAGTTACAATGATCCCTAACAAATTAATCAAAAATGATTTTCCACTATCTGTAGACCTTAAGACACTGTTGTTAAAGATGCAGGTCAGGGACCAGTTCTGGTATCTCAGGTGGTTTCTTTTACTGTAGCTTCATGGAACTTGTTGAAGAAGACATATTGGTCTGAATTAAAATATAGTATCAAAGTCAAAGACGTGTGTTACGTAAAAAAAACAAAAAACGAATCTGACATTAGAATGTGTTATTTTTGCTTTAAATGTGACATAGTCTGCCACAGTGCAATGTGTAATGCACTTCCACTACTATCCAGATCACTAGACATTCAGCACTCATCGAAAAGACATTTTAAGGACTTTGACCTTAAGAATATTGTGACTTTCAACTCATGCATTTACCTCTTACCCCTCACTGCTTACAATATAAATCAATATGACGTCACACATATGAAAGTAATCCATTCTTAATTAAACTCCTAAACTAGTATTCAATATAACAACTCCACATCCAATCTTAATATGTCCTGCTTTTTCCGTCTCTCTGCACTTGTTTAAGGTGGTAAAACTCTGCCCTCTAGAGGACAATAGCTGAACAATTATTTCTTTAAGGCTGCGGCTTATGGGAAAATCTATATGTGAAATTATTGGTGAGGCGTTTAAACAAGTGTGAAGTGGAGCTGCATGATTCCAGCTCCTGCAGGACAGTGATGCAGACATGAAGTGATGGAGGGGGACACAAGAAGGAGCTGAGCTCATTCATGCACAGGCTCGCAGTGATGGGACAAGATGGGTCCAAACAACATATGGTGCCTCCTCAGGCATCAACATACACGTCGAAAACCATGGCAGGCTGTGTGATACACTCGCACACACCACTGACTCTGGAGACACGGACTTATAATTACACAGAGTGACCGAACACATCCTCTTCTCATTCATTCTCAAACATGAAATCAGGCCGTCTGTAATTAAAAGAATGGGTTCGGGTTTTAAGATGTAATACAAGTTCATAAGTGTGATCTGCAGACAGTAGTCAATATCATTTGGTGATCACAAATCACAACAGAACAATGTTACATGCTAAATAAAATAATTTTGCAGTTGTCCGCTAATAAAAAGAAACGTGTCAATATAAATCACAGAAAGACAAATAAGGAATTAAAACAGGAAAAATGGCAGGCGCAAGGATGCTGATTGTCCAAAAACATCACAGTAAAAAGGTTCCCTGAGCCTTCTACTTCAAACAGATGGTGCAAGTCATTTAGTGCAGAAGCTGTGGTTTTATAGCTGGCTGGGGAAAGATGTCCTGTTTGTTCCCTTTTTTAACACTAGAACAAACAGATAAAAAAAAGTCAAATTCACATCGTGAGTTTTTCAATATCTGAATATTTTCATTTGAAGTGACTATTGACTATTGTTATTACTATATAGTATTGTTTAATTTTATATGTGAATTGTATATTACTACTAACTTAGACAAATAGTTTTTAACTGTTGAAGTACATTATTATTCCTATTTAATAAAATTATATACCACTTGAAGTATTTATCGTATTATAGAAGTATTGTTTCCTATTGGTAGCCATTACAAGATATATATTTCTCAATTTATCATCAAAAAATTAAAAAAAAAATCACTACTAATAAAGTAGAAAAATAAAATTTACACACATTTTTTTTTAACTTATTTGGTTCAACCATAATTCCGTGTTTGGACAGAAATAGTAAATCCAACAAAATATATTCTTCATCTTCAGCTCTAGATTTCTCATCTTTAATCCTACACATTACACCTAATTAATCAGCATACCTATTAAATATTAAATGAACTAATAGAAGAGGTGGTTATTGCATTAATTAATCCAAACGGTCTCACTCAGTAATTGAAGAGAGCGACACTTGTTTGTCCCACACAGCAAACAAAAATGTCACCTCCAGAAAGACTGTACTGTACGTGTTCATCTCATGACAATGAATCACCGCAGCATCTTCAGCTGTGAGCATCAGACCCAGTGATTGATTGACTTGTCTCAGTGCAGCCATCACAGTCTTTCATTCTTCATGCTTGACTTCCCCCCGTCATTGCCACCATCTTGATTCCTACACACATTACATCATCCTGCTGGTTGTCCTTCAGTTGACCCCAGACTCAGGTGCTCAAATGGGTGAAATCGCCTGATCATGAAACCCTACCTGAAATTAAGCTGCATCTGGATTTACTGATACTGAATTTCAAAAGCCAAAATAAAAAAAGGAAGAGGGAAAGAAAGAAAATAATAAGAAGAAATAGACGTAAAGTTGGTTTTAAAATATATTTCAATTGATCTAATTTGGCTCGTCATACTATAAATAAGAGAGTGTGAATAATAATTGAAATGATGTTGCTTTGATTCTTCTATGGGAGGATTTGTTTTGGATGATGACACCATGATGCTGACGTTATAAAAATATTTACAGAAAAACCTTACCTTCTCATGTCTTACACTGATGGCTAAATATTTAGCTGTTTATAATGTAATCCTCTCTCTTTTACATGACCGTAGAGATGCAACAAAATAAACAGTATAATAATGATTAAAGAGAGAACATTTTTCTTTTTATACAGAAAACCTGAGAAATATTGTATAGTCATATTAAATGTACAAAATATGTTATAAACATACAAAAACAGATTTTGAAAGTCTTTTTTCTTATGGTAGATTATAAAGGGTTATCAATATCAAAATCACATGATACCATGACAACAAGCACTGCTGCCCAGGCTGAACATTCAGAACATAATGGTGTACATAGACACAGAGCGCAGTGCTGACTGTGACCTGCCATATGCTCCATTAGAGGACACAGAGGTATGTCCCCGTCCTGAGTCACAGCCTCACATCCTCCACTCAACATCTGCCATGCCCTCGGAGCACGCCACCTTCACCAGCCTCACGCATGGCCGGCTCCACCTCGCTGTCATATTCTAACATCCTCCATCATTTGAAACCGCCCCCTTCTCTCCCCCCCCCCCCCCGCCCTGGTGCTCATCGGACAAAACATCCATTTTGACTCCCCTTACATAACAGATCTGTCTCACCTAGAGAAAATCTGCTGCTCCAATCACAGCGCACCGGTGATAAATTTCCTGTGCCCCCCCCCACTCTGCTCCTTCCTCCTACCCTCTCAGTGTCTCAGTCAGGTCTACCCTTCTACTCCAAGCCTTTGTGCAGCTCTACACCTTCATCACACAGGAACAATCTCCTTTTAACAGGCCCTGAATATGCAGATTGGTTAATTCAGCTGCAGTTGCTCTCCCGTAAATGCATCTGCAGCACTTTCCAGAGACTGAGCAGCGAATAAATGCTTACGCTGGGGCTTTTTTTGGTGGTGGTGGTGGTGGTGATGGAGGGGGGGGGGGCGTGTCTGTCCACCTCACACTGCAGCCAAGGATGGGATTTTAGAAATGGGATGGAGCTAGCAGGAATAATAAAAGATAAGGACTGTGAGCAGGGAAATGGAAAGATCCAGTTTGACAGATCCTGCTCTGTGAACGCTGAGCTTTTTTAATGATTTAGGACATTACACTCACGGTTTCTCTGCAACTCACCTGGTTATGGTCTCTGCAGTAAACATTTCTTTAACGTTTTTTTTTTTTAAACAGCTGAGAGTGCAGGAAAAATGTGCACAGATTGTTCCCAAAATGAAAAAGAGCATGCCTCAGTTTAGCATGCAAAAAACCCCCAAACAAACCCAACAACACACACACACACTCTGTGTGAGTAATGTGTGTTTTAAACATCATACTAAACATATCTTACACATAAATATGAGCTACATATTTTATTTCAAGAAGGTTGCCTCAGGTCTGAACACCTATTTAATTCTACCTCCATCTGTCATCAAAGATGACATATTTACCAGTCTTGTGTTTAACACATGAACACATTCATCTCCTCACTGCATGGAGAGGTGCAGTAAATGTGCTGCCACTTTGCAATAAGAGGCGGCCTTGCTGATGATGACCAAAAAATCACTTTGGCCACACACAAAGCCACGGGGTGCATAAAGGAGTGTAATTTCCTCCCTGTTCGTCTCACTCGTGCTTTGTGCAGCCCTAGCACTAAAATCCGATTCAAGCTTTTTGTGAACAAGTGCACTGCTTGCCAACACAAATGACAGCAGGAGTGGGCCCAGTGCCAATGTCCTCCCCTGACTATCAAAAGAGAAAAGCAATCAAAAGGAGCGATCGATACAAACAAAGTCTAAACTACTATTGATTATTTAGCACCATTATTACGGGCAGTGATGGTTATGGGCCTGAATAAATGTACTGATTTGATTAATAGGCCCACGCATCTGTTGAAACAGCCAATCAGGGCAGTTTTTATTTTATCTGACAGCAGTTCATCCGGGGCCACAAAGGCAGCGCTGGGTTTGATGTGACATTTTAGTAGGATGCAATAGAAGCTGCTCCTCAGCTCAGCATCCTGCAGTCTCATCACTCACTGCGAGGCGGACTGTTACTTCCATCAGCTGCATTGGAGTTTGGGCAAGTCAGCAAGTTTTCCTCCAATGCACACACAGTCCGTATAGAGGAAATACACTGTAGAACGGCCAGAAGCTCTCAGTCATTTGGAGCGTCTTCTGAAGGACCAGTCATGTGGACAGTAGACCATAACACGATGAGTCATTGGAGTCCGTCATCATTTCGTTTTTTTTTTAAATAAAGGTAGGTCCTTTGTTCACTCAATCATTAGCAGTTAAATATCCAAAATGATCCCACTACCAACCTTAATGCCTTTTCATTTTTTATAAATACAAATGTCAAATGCAGCCAATCACATGGCATCACATCAATGCATTTGTACAAACTACATAAGAAAAGGGGTTCAAAGCTGTTGAGAATCTAGAGAGGAGCTTCACTGAATGTATCACATGTCTAGCCGTCCAGCAGAAGAAGACTTCTACCTCTATCAGCCAAGAACAGGAATCTGAGGTTAAAATTCCCTAATGCAGGATGGCAGTAAATCCCACAGAGTGATGTTGCCGATCAAGTCCATTTGTTACTGTACATCAAGCAGGAAAACATGTAAAATAAGGAAAAAACTCGATCTAGATCAGAGCGGCTGTGAGACGTGCTGAATCACAGCCGTTCTGAAGACATTTCACCAGTACTGTAGGAAGTTCCTCATAAAGCGGCTGTTGAATGTATTTAGAAAGTGGAATTATTACACGTGATGATACTCCTGCAGTAACGATCCTGGAGCTTCTCTTGAAAGAACAGACCTACGAGGAGCATATTTTTAATGTCATATATTGTATTGACGTAAAGCTAAAGCTAGCAGAACGTTTGGATTTCAGCTGAAACAGTAAACTGAACCAGATGGCTCTGCAGTAAAGTCTGGACTGGATGTCGTAAAAACTCACCACAGCTTTATTTTTTGCCACAACACAAACACAACAAGCCGTTCTTACGCAATCTGTTCCTGTGAGAACAAGCACATTTAGCCACTTCTACAGCTTAGCTCAGTAGCTGCTGTCGAAGGTAGCGTCAGAAATGAACAGGGCCTTTGATGCTTTTTTATAACAAAATAAACTTTTGAAAAAGCTGGTTGACAAAACCATTCTTTTACAGAGCGCACGTATCATGTATTTTGAAACTGAATACTCGTCTGTAGCTTTAATTGTTTTGAAGGTCTATAACTCTTCCACGCAGGACAATGGAAGGGGTTTTAATTATAAGTTAATGATCAGATAGTTAAGAAATAAATGACAAACTGTTTAAGGCCAACAGTTTGTCACAACGTAGGTAAATCAGAACAAAATGTAAGGCTAATGGCTGAACGAAGCATCACAATGGCAACATAGCTACAGTAATCCTGTTATAGAATCATAACTTAAAATTCTCAAAGTCAGAAAATAGTTCAAAATTGACCATAAACATTGCTACTATGAGCCAAAATATTTAAATATGATGATGTATGATTAGTACAAGTTAGCAATATATGAATACGTAATTAAATTGAATGAAATTGAAATTATGGACATTGACATGGACAATTTATTTTGCCTGGGTATTATGCAGATGCCCCTGAGACGTCCCTGTATCATTATACACCAAGGAGCAGTAGAAACCCCTTCACCTACAGCTAATGTATATTTGGAGTTCTTTGTCAAATTATGAGGTTTTATCTTCAACTATTACTTTTGTCTGACTTAATCCAATCTCCTCAGTCAGATGACGACACCTTCTTAAGGTCTAGTGGTGTTTTTGTTAGATGAGGTGGACTGAGCTCATGAATGAATTGCCAGTTCACTTACATTGGAGTCAAGCAGATCAATGCTGTCCAAGCTCTTGCTCCTGTGAATGCGGCCCTTGATGCGGCGGAGTGATGGCTTGCCCTGACTGGTGCTCGCTGAGGAGGCTGCTGTGATGGAGCCGGCGGTCGGGCTGGGGTGTATCCTGGGGTCAGCGGAGAAAGACGAGAGCAGCGCACGTGAGTACACACAGCATGGTTGTTACACAGCAAGACATACGCAGAAAGACAGAAGAAGAAGAGGAAGAAGAAGAGGAAGAGGAGGAAAGAACACACCATGGCCACTTGGTTTCAAAATGCCACAGTTCACTGCTGCACAAAATGGCATTTAAAGAAATCTATAAGTGGAGTGAAGGTCAGTGAGGACCTGTGGGGAGGCTGGGTCAGCTCAGCCGGTGGTGCTCCTGGGGCTGGAGCAGTCACAGAACAGTTCCTGGAACCCAGTGTGAACCCTGATCTATCAGGCTTTACGTGACAGATTTAATGAGCAACACTGATGGATCCCTGCAGAACACATTAACACCCTCAGCTCCTCTACTGCCTATTCTTTTCACATGTGACTTCCTAAGAGATTTAAAACATGCTGCGTTTGCCACATTATATCTTTAAATTCAAATTGTGAACTGAGTAGACTGGATATGAATTGATTCTCAGTTGTGGACAACTTTTTTTGGAATCCTTATAAGACTAAATAATTTTTGAGGTAATTTTTTTAATATATTTTTTTATGGTCACTTTTGTAATTATATTATATAAATAACAGATCAGAATAATTTATGGTCGATTTCATTTATTGATTATTTATTTTTAAATATGTTATTTTTTACATTTTGGGGTGACTGTTAAATGCTGAAAGATTTGAACTCACTCAGCAGCTGCAGTTTTTCTTCTCACATTAATTAAAGGCATGACTACAGTAATTTCATGTCATCTTTTCTTGACTCAGTTACAGCCGTCTGTCAGGGTTACAGGTGTATCTTTACCATAACCTTAACCCGGCTGTATGATCCTGTGTTAGGTTCTACTGACTGTCCTTTTTGCATGGTTGATTACAGCTGTGGTAAATAATTGACAAAGTCTTAGCAGTTATTCTGAGGTCGTTGGAAAGGTTCATCACGTACATTTATCTTTGTCCTTTACTCTTTGTTTTTTTAGTTTTATTCTGCACTGTGTGAATTTCTTAGAATATGAATAATTCTCACTCCCTTTGAATCCAGTCATTTTTCATAACTGTGTATCACCTCCTCCTGCTTCATGATCCACCGTGGCTTTTCTTCAAGTCCAAACCACTGTAAATTATGTTTTACCAGTGGGTGGAGTTCAAACACACGTTTCTTTAAGGGAAGTAAATCTGAAAGAGGTAGATTTGTTATATTATTGCTTTTTCATAAGAGCACTTAACGGATTAAGTTAAGTGCTTATTAATAATAAGTCTGTTAACGTGGATTATGCTGTTTGGAGCGGACGCCACATTCATCTTTTTTTAGGATGACTTTTGTAATGATTTTGTCAAATAAACAAACAAACACACAAACATTACATAATGACATTCAAACCAAAAAAGAAACAATGTTATGTCAATGTGACATTTGTAAACCCATGACTTTTAATAATTATTTTCCCTAGAGGTAGCAGGTGTTTTTTATATAAAATTTAAATCTATACTTAATACTGTACCATTTATTCTAACATACTTAAAATAAAGTATTTTTTCCAGATATAAGTAATTGGAAGCAGGTTTTTCTTTCTGTGTTACCACATAGGATCTTAATACATGAAAATTCATACTTTGATTCATTGGACATTCTTGACTCGTCTAAACAAAGTCAGATATACCCAGCACAGATACAAGGTGAATGAAGTGTGACTGACACTTTGAACATACATCATGTTCTCCATTCTGTCTCATTCAGAGGGGGTAAAATAAATCCATTGAATTTGTATGTATATAAAAACTCCCCTGCCTCTCATAAATTCAACACTGTTTCATAGTCTGTCATCTGAGCTCATTTCGATGAGGCACAAGGGGCTATTAACGATCCGACTGCCTCATTACAGCCTTACGTGGCGACATAAGTATCCTCATCAGTAGACTGATAAAGCACTGGCCAAGGTTAAAGTTTAAAAAAAACTCAGCATGGATTTGTTAGACGTCACTCATGTAAACTTGTGGAAGTCCTCTCATCCAATTCATAAAAATGATTCATAATAATTGAATATTGTTTGGTTTTCATTGATGTCTTTTGTTTCAAGGGTCATAAAGTAATACAAAGGCATGGTTCACTGACACTGCAGACACCTTTCATATATTTATTTGGTGCATAACAAGAGTCTTTGATCAATTTATAATTGTAATGAAGTAATGAAGGAAATTTAATCATACTGGAGTCAACCACATGAATTAGCATTTTGTTTTAAACATGAAGCCGATCACATAAAAGGAAATAGACACAGTGAATAATGTTGGGCAGAAGCTGAATGTCTGAGAATTTAGAGCTAAAACTTCATAAAATTCAGTTCAAATTTAGCCAAAACACACAGGCTAAAAATAAATAACTATTTTCATTTTCATAAATAAAGTCTAGCTTGAACGATGAAGGTTAATTTTAATATCAAAATATAATCCATGCAGTATGTCATTTTAACAATGTTGAGACAATACTACACTACTACACTGACACCAAACGTAAACAAGAAAATGTGATTATTTAAAAAATTCAAATGAGGAAAACACACCGCTGACCTGCTGATTAGTAAGCAGTGGCTTACAGAAATACATTATGATGATTATATATCATTTCATTTCTTTTATATCATATAGGCCGTCCAATTAATCCCACTGCTTTACAGTAGGAATTGAGGCAAATTAGTTCTATGTGAGCAAACAAAGGATCGGTCGCAGGAAATAATGCACCGCTTAATTTGTTGTTTATAGTCGGAGGATAATGAATTATGGAAGAGCAGCAACATTAGGTCCACAGGAATAATGTGGAATAAGCTCTCAGGCTTTATTGCTCTGTGTTACAGGGTGGGGTAACTTATTCTTGCTGTCCTTTCTCTTTTCCGTCCTCCCCTCCTCTACTTCAGCCCAGTCCTTTCTCTCAGTCACTGCTAATGAGGATTTAGCTAACACAGAATTCAATGAGGAAAAATCCTCTCCACACCATGCGGCTCAGAGACAGTAGATATCCATTAGCGTGCTCAGCACCGGGCCCGGAGGAGCTCCCGAGGTTTGGAGGCTCAGCAGGGAAAATTACGAGAGAATGGAACGAACAAAGACAGGAGGAAAGGGAACATCACATTCCACTTTCTATCTGCATTAATTCAACGGCTGCCTGGAGCAAAATAAGGTGCTTACTGTTTGGAAATGCAAGGCAGAAACATTTTGCACCGTGTGCAGTCGATTACAAGCGACCTCAGGTTGTTCTCATAAACAATACAGCAAACGTGACTAATGAGAAAAGCAGCTTGGACTGTATCACCGGGCCAGTGCAGCCCTTCACGTTCAATTCATCTCTGTGATGTTGATTTTCAAATGGATTCCGGCCAAAACTCTTCAGGCCACAGAGGCAGATTGTAACCCGGTGCCAGCAACAGCGCCGACTCAGATGTAATGTGCGGTGAGTGAATTCACGTGGCCTTCCTGAGGATTTTTTCCCCAGATAAAATATGCAGGTACAATTTGTTTCACTCCAGGATCAGAAACATACATTAAACACTGACATTGAACGTAAACGTCCTCCCTTCTCCTTCTCACGGCTGAAAGAACATTGTGTACCTTCTGGGAGACGCAGAGAATTTGACCACATTTTTAAGTGGACCAGGCTCAGGTGTGGGCTCAGGGTTACTGATTATATATATATATATATATATATATATACAGTTCAAATGCATATTAATTGTATTCTTCTTCAAATAATAATTATTGTATTTTTGTATTTACTCAAAATTATCATCATTATAAACATCCCTCATTCTCATACGCCAGTGTAAAGGATCAAAGTCACCTTTTGGTCGGTAAAAAGAGACAAGAGACACATTCAGTTTTTAACTACGTAAAAGTTGATTTGCACTAAATTAATTCTGAGTGTATACTCTCATATAAAACTAGTAGTAAAAAATGGTATTCTAGCCAACTGCTACATTAGCATTTTTGGCCAACACTTTCATTCTTGTTTCTAACATTTTACTTTTCCATGCTTTTTATATCAGCTTACTTTACGCAATCATTTATGTTTTTGCTAAGTTTTATTTTTAATTTTTAATTGATGTACTAATGTACTTTACTAAACTATCCATTAAATTGTTAGCTCATATGTCGCGTATGCTTAGCTTCGTGGTCGATCTAAAGATCTCTTTTAGGATCTCAGAAGACAAAATAATACCTATTTTTAGGTTTTTAGGTTTTTTAGGTTTTCTTTTTACACAACTAACAGAAAATTGCCACCAATCTCACTTTTAATATCTTCATTTTAGTTAGTTTACGGTTCAGTTCATTTTATGATTAAATCTATATATTTTTGCTTTTATACAAATCTTTTTCTATCGAGTGCACCACCTCGGCCAAAATACATTACTGTGTGTTTTGATGATTTTAAACAATAATTGCTACAACTTTTTGTCTATATACTGCTGCACAGGGGTCTGTTCACAGCTAGGTGACCTGGAGGAAAAACATCACAAAATAAAGAGAAAAACCTGACTTCCCTAATGATCTCATCTCAGCAACAGAACAGAGGATAAAGGAGTTGCTGTTTTTACTTCACATATCATATAATAACTGCATAAAACTGCAGCCTCTTCTATGACACTGTTGAAAAACAAAGAGACATCATGTATTAATAGGTGAGGTACAGTGGTTCTGGTGAGGAGATACAGCTGGGTTAGCTGCTTCTACACTCTACATATTTTTGCAAAGATAAGACAGGTGACGACTGCTGCAGGCTACACTCTCATTAGCATATAGACACCAGGACAGTTTTCATGTCCTCATCTCACTCCCACCACAGGGATAAGTGTGTTTCCTAAAATAACGAGTCCTCCTCCAACACCATTCGTTCATCATAGCGGCAGAGCACAATATAATGTCATTTTTTGTTGTTCTTTTTTTTTGTTTTCTACCAGATGTTAAACACTATTTGTAATAGTTTTCTTTACTCCTTCTCCTTTCTTTGGGGAACTGCTCTGATGCTCACTTTCTGGATGTGTCTGCTCGCTCCTGTTGATGTTGTCTCGGCCATTTATTCAGCACTCTCCATTACAGTGTGATTATGTAGTTCACGGATAAGGTCAAGCAGATGTCTGATGCTATAACAAAGAAAGAACACTGTGCACACACACATTAATCAGTCGCCCGACTCAAATCTTCCCTCTCTGCCTCTGCTTCGCCTGGAGGAGCCATCAAGTCCGATTACTTTGAGCCATAATGGTCGCTGCTTAATCAGCAGGTCAATAGGCAATGTTACACTTCATTCCTCCCATCCTGGCCAGTGCTAACATAACACTTAACAAAGAGAGTCGTCCTGACCAATGTCTGATAGATGCAATAAAACACATGCACAGTAAAAGAAACACAGTCATACTCAGCAACTTCAACAGAGCAGCTCTAAATGAACGGTATCTGTGCTGCAGGCGGCCACTCCATCGGCCTCCTTTCTTTTCTTTCTGGTTTGAAGATAAAAGGTGCAAGTTAAAAATAACAAGAGTGTTACATAAACAAAAAAAAAAAACAAAAACAAAAAAACCCCAGAGCTGTTTGTATGTGTTATCCCTGCAGGCTTACAACAGTGTAAAGTTCATTAAGTCAGGTTAATGCCAATCTTTGGCTGTGTGCAGGGAGGAATGGGGTTTTAAAGACTGCAGGCCAGAGGAACATCTGTTTACCAAGGCTTATCTGAATTTAGAGAGAGAAGCTGCTGTTGCTGTTGACGCAGCTCCATCTTTATCTCCACGGTTTGGAGAAAGGCATGAACCATTGTTACTTAAACAACAGCAAAAAAAGTAAAAAAAAAAAAAGTAAAATTCTGATCCTAATTCCTTTGATTAGGTTGTGTCTTAAGGGGAAGAACATTTTGTGTTTCTCACTCAGTCGAAATGAGGACGAGTGGGAAATTTTAGAAGTGGAAAAAATGTATTGTATTTCGTTTTTACTCTTTGATATCAGGACTTATTATAATGATGATAAATGTTTTATTTTTTTTGTTAACAAATGCTTAAATCTGTAGTCTCAGGTCACCTAACCAGCTGCTGTCTCCCCTGTGGAACTTCCTATAGAACTCTAATTAGGTTCTGTCTGTCTATCCATCATCCAAAGACTGGACAGAATGCAGAAACAGACTGAGTCATCTGTAGACCTCAGAGACTGTCCTGAAGAAGACGGATGTTGCTGTGCTGTTTTGGTCTAAACTGGAATGGCTGACAACAAACAAGTGGAACGTGAATGGATCCTATACAGGAAGTTCTCTTTTTTCCATGTGCTACACACACCTACGTTTCTCACACAATTAAAGACTAAAACAACAGAGAGCAGCTGATTGTACAGTGTTGTGGTGTAAACAAAGACTGGAGTGGCACTTACTCAGATAACATGGTAAATACAGCAGCGCTGCTTCAACATCATACTGACCATAATCATCACCATTTCCATGAGAAACAGACAAAGGCCCAATGACGGACATGCTGCTTGGACGCTCGACAAGAGAGGTCCCCAAAATAACATTTAAATTGTATTGACAATTGCTAAAAAAACACTTTCACACTGTTCTCTCAGTTTGTCCCGGTCTCCTGATACATCCCTCAAATTAAAGCAGACAAAAATAAAATAAATAAAATAAAGAGCTACACCTACAGTTGTTGTCAGCTGATTTGTTAGCGTTAATAACTTGTTTACATCTCACTTTTATTGTTGTATTGTCATACTTCACCCCATCTCTACCGCTGCTCCATGAAAATATTACCTCACGCCTGCTTCGAGGACGAACGACACAACTGAACAGCAGAGAAAAACCACACGACACTTCTACACCGATCTGTCAAAGACTAAAAACCGCCGTCGACTGTTTACCCGACGACAGACCAGTGTGTTGACTGTTACTTTAAGCTCCACTGGTGAATATGGGCAGCATTCATTGACATGCAGTGTTAATGAGGATATAGCTGTATTGATCTCATAGGTCACTTTAATCAACTTATCAATATCATTTGAAAACAAGGTTAAACCAACTTTTCCTGGCAGAGAGTGACAATGATAGTAAACACAGGCTGGTTTATACTCCTACAGCCTTGTGTACTTCTCAGTATTAGAGTTTTTATTTTATTCCAGAGAGAACCTAACGTTCTCATTTCTTTCCTGTTGAACTGTCCGTGCCATTCAAAGTAGTGTTAAAGTAAAATGTCAATTTGATATACTGTATATTATATCACATCCAATGGAAAATGATTTGCTGTGAAATTAAGGATTTTTTTTTTTTTTTGATGAGTAAAGGGAAATCTGGACATCTGTAACCCAACAACAACGTGCTGCTACACAGTGGTCGGAAATCACTCCTTCAATGGAACACAAGCGCAGAGATAAACCCCTGCCTGTGACCATTAGCTGACCTTTACTGAGGACAGCCACCACACTGACGATGGTGATCGAGTTTCACTTCAGTTGAACTGATGTGACAAGTGAGCTGAAGAGCAAAGGTTCCACACAAACAGCACGCGGTTGCATTTCATCGAACATGAAACACCTTAAATATTAACCTGCATTTCTTACAAAATATCTCTCTGTCATTATTAAAATTATTTTACCAATGATTTTACCAAACATTTTGTATCAATACTGTACACATTTAAAGCCAGTAAAGGTAAAAATTATATTAGTTCTTAATTAAATCATCAATTAACAGTTTGGTGTTTAAATAATTTGTATCTGAACTTAAAAGTTTTTGTAATTGTCATCGGAGTTAGAGGAAGTTTTACAGTAAATAATCCACAGTAAGAATGTGATCTTTTCAGTTTGTGTGAAATATATATGAAATTAAGACAAGATGGTATACTGTTGTACTTGGGGAAAACTTAACCTCGCTCACACACACACACAAACACACACATAAATTGTAGCTGCAGCAGCAATCTGCTTACGACAAGAAAAAATAATTAAAAGGAAAGTGTCTTAAAGTCAACAGAATGAGCAGGGCCCCAGGAGGAGCCCAGGTGAACGCTGGGTTCTACTGAGTATACACTCTGGGCAGCCGTCACACGGTGATGAGGACGCACAACAGATGGACAGACGAGACACAAAACACACACACACACACACATGCTGACAGTTGTGTATGAGCAGGGAATGTTTGAAGGAGAAACCAGGCCGTTTTCAGGGCACAGAATCGTCGTTCAAGGTCAGCAAGTTAAAAAAAAACAGGAGGAAGTTTTGGGTCATCGTAGACTCAGTTGTCAAAACCAACGTGAGCGGAGCATGACTCACACAAACTTAATCTACGGACGAAGAGTCTTAGGCAATTACATCTTATATAAAGCAGCGTATGTTTCTTATAGAACAGCAACATATGCTAGTATTTCTACAGACAACCTCACCAATGTCATGTTGCATTGCACTGTTAGTTATACTTTAAAGATTGGGGAAATGAGTTATTGTTTGAAAATTAGATTGGCTCTGTGAGAATGAGGCCAACGTTGGACAACTGTGTCTACGACCAACCAAATACTGTCCTCTGTCCTACAGGCGTATCAGTTGACCTCAAACAACAGCCCAGTGTGTTTGAAACTGGCCCGCGTTCTTCCTCTTTAATGGACATGGCTGTATGAGATGTGTGGAGATGCAGCACAGGAAATAAAAACAGGAGAGGACCATGTTTCATGCTTTACACTTTATTCAATATTTCACAACAGCAGTGGCGATGGGGGTGAGGGTGAGGAGGGTGAGGAGAAGGATGATGTTTACAACATGGTTAAGGCTTGATGATGACATCTCCAGTGAGAGCAGCGGTGCAGAGTGCAGTGCAGGCCTTACGGTACAGTCAAGCACATGAAGTTGAAAAGAAAAGAAAAAAAAACACAGGATGGTGGCGCTGTGACATCATAATAACGATGAAATATTCAACTTTACAAAGTGATGAAGAGGAAGGACACCACAGCACACTCTACCCCTGGTGTGACAGCAGGTATGGACCACTGTGGGGTCTGTGGTGGTGGGAACATGGTGCAGACTGGCTGCAGTGGCTCAGTTGAATGTAGTGTCAGCTTGGAGAGTGAGTGGATGAAACCCTGCGTGGATCCGTGGATTATTTGATGAAATACAGGAGGCAGCAGCTCGACTCTTACTCTTTACTCCTTTTTCCCCGCTCTCCCAACCTACATCACATCAGCATCAGCACCACCATCATCATCCTCATGACCAAGATTCATACTCACCACATTCGCTTCCTGGGTGGAAGACAGTGTTCTTTGTTGACGGCGGCCACCCCCAGAGCCAGCTGCATAACAGTAATGTATTTCTGGTAATTCACCATGGTACAGTCCACTTTTACTAAAAATCCAACCCAAAAAAAGCACAGCTGATCATGTAGTTCTCTATTCCCTGGCATCCGCCTCCGCTGCGTCTTCCATGCTTAGCATCACAGCGCCATTTCCAGCGCTGAAGGACTGACGGTGAAAACACTCCCCGAGGAGCAGGAGAGGTGTCGAACCGCTGCCACCCATGTCTGCAATCACACTCTGACCGTCTTCTACCGTCCGCGCACTGATCGCTGATCCATTCGATTGGTACGTGTTGTTTGTTAACGGTCAGGATGTGGACATGTCTCCTTCCCTTCTCCTGCCTCCTCCCTCCTGCCGAGGGCTGGAAACAGTGTTGAAAACGCTGCAGCGTCCAGGCGTCCGTGTGTGTGTGAGGTAGAGGAGAGAGTGTGCGTGTGTTGTACAGTCAGAAGAGGGAGCCTGGGTTGGCGGGAGAGATGGAGGCTTTGAGTGGTGGGTGGGAGAGACAGAGAGAGGGAGGGAGGGAGGGGGGGAGGGAGGGACGGAGGGAGGGAGGGAGGAAAGGGTAGGATGCTCAGCTCAGCGGCATCGCTTAAAGCCTCCGTTACTCGGCAGTTAGGGGCTACCGAGTTACCGAATATTCTCCGGAAATAGTCATCAATAGCAGTGGTGTAACTGGAACAAGACTCAGTGCCAAAAACACAGCTGATGAAGCCAGATTCCAGAAAAGTTGATGCACTTTGTAAAAAAAAACAGAAGCAATAAAAACTCCAATCTGTAAAGAATAGTTCTCTGGTGTCCATTTATTTGGAAATCGATGTCAGGAGCGCGCTCCAAAAGGTTTAGGTGAACAGGAAGATCCAGCAGGACCAAGTCAGGAGGTTTTAATTCTTTTTTCTTTTCATTTCTTCTTTTATTCTTAAATGATCATTTGAATGTCATGTTTGACAGTGCCACTCAACAGGAACCTGGTTTCAGGCAAAGTGTAAGAACATCCTGTTTCACAAGTCATGACCTTGACCTCTGCAGTTCACAGATGCCTGGATACTGTTCAATCCCTGTTAAAAGGAACAGAACCGAAGGTTCTCTGACAGACGTTGTTAGGCTCAGATGTCCAGATGACAGGTTGTTCTTGACTGAACATCATTCAGAGAACTCTTTCTGTGCAGTACCAGTGTGTGACTGAACCAGGATTCAAACCTGTCACCATGTTGCTCAGAGGTGGATTCTCTCTGGCCATTGTAACAACTGTTGTCGGCGTATTATTTAAATTTGACATTCATACTGTACTGGCTCAGAGTGGTGGCGTCACTCAGGTTCAGCTGGGGGCAGCAGAGAGAGTCACTGTGACCTTCCACTGCTGCTCTGCTACTGTATACAGTGAAACACAGCCAGAGATACACACACACACACACACACACACACACTGAGCAGAATTAACATGATGTGGTGTTTTGATATTTTTACTTGTTCTTTGTCAGTTATATTTATCTGTTTATCAGTAGTAAACTGTATAAAAGACAGTATGTTCTTCTAAATATTCATATTTTAAATTCTAAAATTCTAAAAACAAATTATAACTCAATTTTAATAGTGAACTAAGTAATATTTCAAACACTTGTGACCTCTGACTGCACATACGTCTCACTTCTGTTTTGTTACAGTTCACATAGAAATATGAACAGGAGTTTGTTTTTATTTTACCTTTAAATGAACAAATACCTCACCAGATCGTAGCCCTAAATTGGTTTTCCTCACCGTGACCCTGTGACCTGTCCAGCGTGTAGCTCTGCCTTTCCCCTCATCTCACCTAGAACTGGATTAGACTACGGCCTATAACAGGATTAAGGTGTGGAAGTCGGAGTTTATTCAAGAGCTTCAGCAGCCACTGCTGTAACACAGGAGTGTTGGTGTTCTTCAACAGTTAATGTTAGGCTCAGCCTTTACTTCATCCTGTCATATTTAGGTCAGACATGGAGGCTTGACCTTTTGTTTGTAGGTTACACTGTGACCTGGTGTTCAGTGAAGTCACCCACGTTTGATACAGAGCAGTCGCCTGGCACCAGCAGCACACATTAAAGCTGCGGTTGTTCTTCAGTCATGGAGTGACACAGAGGTGCCAGGCTAAGCTCCAGAGTAAGTCGATTAGTCTGGACTTTACAGTCTCAGTGCTGAGGATCTCCATCTCACCTGAGCAAAGAAGACTTTTTCTCACTCTCTCTGGTTCAACGGACTTAAGTCGTGTCTGAGCCAATAGACGTTAGACGTTTGTACTATGGGCTGATTAGAAATTTTAAAAATTCAGAGACACGTTTTAGAAATAAATGTGTTAGAATAGTATTGGATGTCCACCGTAAAGACAAAGTGATGGTGTGTAGTTATATTACATATGTTGGTTAAAAGGTATTCAGTATTACAGTATGTTGTTAAAATCACTGACAGTGCCTGCATTACATGTGAAACAAGTATAATAAAATCTGTGATATTTGATCTAGTTTCATTGTACTTTTCACTTTTACTAAGTGTAACCTACAAACGACCAGAAGAAGTAATACCTGTCACGAGTTGGAGTTTTATTTTGAAAGGTTCCAAGAATGACATGGAGACCTGTCCCAACTGTATGTTGAGGTGTTTTTAGTTGTGACAGAGTGAAACTGTCTGTTCATTCTCGATTGCATCACTGGCTGTGATGTCACTGCTGCCTTGGAGTCTCTGAAAGAGCCTTTCAGGAGGAGCTGTTCTCCAGCAGAGCTGGGAACAGCTGACTGTGTCACCTCCCACTGACTCAGGTGTCACTCATATGTCACCCTGTGGATCATCAGGCACCGTGGGACATGTGAGGCACCGCGGTCATTAGAGCATGGAAAAATAGTCACTGATATTCACACACGTCACACACGACTCAACCTCTCCCCGTTCCATCTTTACCTCGCACCTGTGTCACACACACACACACACACACACCTTCAGAGGACGTTTGCATGAGGCCCAGTAGGACCGTGAGGTTGGGGAAGCTCAGAGGCGACACTGGGTCAGTGGCTGTGCTGCAGTGTGAGACTCACTGCATCTCCATACACACTCCACTGCAGCACTTTGATTCCATGTTGGCACCTCCTCTCCCCGTACTGTAGCGGCTCAGAGCACCGTGGCCCATCATTACCCTTCTCACATGAGGACCCACTGCTGACATCCCAGATTGTACATCAGCACACTTACACTGATACACACACACACACACAGAGAGAGAGAGAGACCGGAACTAGTTTGCACTAATAACACACTGAAGTCCCTTTTCTCCCAGAAACAAATAGGACAGGCAGAGCTGCCCTTCTTTCTTGTGTCCTTAGACTCTCTTGTCCACTTTATTCACGATCGCAGAATCAGAGCTGGTTTGTGGGACTGAGAGGCCGCTCCCAGAGGAGCCAGACCTGGACCGCAGCCCTGAGAACCACTGCCGCTGTAACGCAGTGATTTATTACTTTTGCAGCAAACAAAGAGGAGAAGTTCACAGAGAAAGTCCTCCTCACATGAAGGCACTGCACCAAGAAGATCAGGAGGAACGAAACACGCACACACGCACACGTACGCACACCTCAGTGCTGTCGCAGTGCTTTCTCCCTACGTGTTGTGAGGTGAGTCATCAGGCGTAACCTCGCAGCTCCAGCTAATCTCTCCTCATCTCCTCCTCCTTCTCCACCTCCCCCAACCTGCCAGCGTCTAATTTTCTCCACGTATGGATGAAGGTACAGTGACTTACATCATCCCAGCGGCCGCATGAACGCAGCACGTAAAAGCCTCCGAGGCAAACATATGGCTCGCCCTCCCTGGTGAATCACACTCACACACTTCCTGAATCAAGTGACACATGTGTCCAAGTGACTTTATTGAAACTATTATCTCTTTTTATTCCCAGTGAGTATCACTAACATGTTGTAATGTTCCATATTTACACGTTTGTGCTGCTGTATTTTTAACACTATCCATTACAGAATCATAGCATGATTTTCAGTGGTGTTAAATTACAGTACTTAAGGACCCAGCGTTACTTTTAATTTGGTCAAAATATTTGACTAGTGTTCATTATAAAGACTGGGATTTTTTTTCTGTATCTTTTTAATCTCTTGGTGGCAGCTGTTTCCTTTTCCACGTTTACAATTTTATAAAAATCCCTATCTTATTATATAAGACGACTTTATAGCACAACTGTCAGAAATAAAAAATGAATTCAACAAGTTTAGATGTGGTAAAAGGCAAATTCTAAAAAAGTCCAAAGGTTTTCAGACAAATCTGTCTTTAAGACCAGGTACTAAAAGTAACTTCATAATATATTTGTGCCCAATACTTCAAATACTACTACACTTAGAGGAGCTGTAGAATAACTGCTGTTCTAAATCAACCGCAGGAGGATTTGGTAAAAATGAAATATATAACAATATTCAATCATCAAAGGCGTTTACAATCTAAAGCTGGTGTGACTGGAGATAACAAATGATTTGATCACACTGTATGTAACGATCAGTGTTGATAACCTCAAGGTTTTAGGCCTCATTCACTGTTGTGAAACAGGTTTTAGCTTTAACAGATCCTCCACAGCCCAGAGGAGTGAACGAGCTCCTGATTATCTTTCCACTCTGACGGACCAACCCTCAGTAAAGGAGTGACTCACTGTGCAGATGCAGTAATAGTATGACTCCTAACCACATCATATAGACTTCTGGTTGTTCTCATGGGTTTGTTTGACTTGATCATTGATTTTGTGCTATTTCTGTCAGACTAATGAGTTAACATGCATTCCAGTCTGCTGTTTTTAGCCAGACTAACTCAATAATCAGTCAGCGTCAGTTCCTGCACGCATGTAACGCACGGCCCCGCCTGGAATGTGATTAAATGCTACGTGTTCCATCTCATCCAGCAGGACACTGTCCAGGCGTGGACACAAGAAGCCAAAGTAATAAACTCAGCGTCTGCTTGGACCTGCACGGCCGACAGTCAATCTGCTCTGCTGCTGCGGGTCGGAGAAAATGTGCAGAGCAGCAGGACGGACGCACACGTGAGGCCGTGCAAAGACACCGTAAACGAAGGGGAAGATGTTCCCCAGGTTGTTTCCACATTTATAACAAGGAGGACTGCAGACACGCTTCACTCTGTCACGTGGGGACTCACGCTGGTGCACAAACTCCAGCCCAGCCAAGCATCCACGACTCCAGGCACTTTCTGTCCCATTTATTCACAGAGTCCATAAACAAAAGATTATCTCCGTTTAATCTACATCCACACAGACAGCTTTGTCCGAGTCTGACACTGGGCTGGATTATCAGGCTCAGAATCAGACAGACTAAAGGACTAAGGCAAAAAAAAAAAAAAAAAAAAAGCTCTCTCTCATATCAGCTGATTGTCTGCATGAGACAAAAATCAGAAGGCAGTGAGTGTGATCACATCTGACTGAAGTCATGTGAGGTGTTGGTTTCCATTATCTAAATGACATGGCCTGTGTCAGTTGCTGTGTGCCGCTCCACTGTGGTGTGGTGCAGGTCGTTGCTGTCGGCCTGTCTGTATCTGTGTGATGTGTGTAATCGCCCAGAGCCGGACCACTGACACTGGACCACTGACACTGGACCACTGACACTGTTGGTCTTCATGCTGACTGAGCTGTCACACCTTGACACCAAGCGCTCCTCAACTGTCAGGGGAAAACATCGGCTCAAATGTTCTGTCAGAGCAGGCGTCAAATCCAAATCGTCCCCAGACGGACACTTCACCACAGAGTGCCCCCCTCCCCGCCCCGCAGAGCGGGTGATCTCCTGGGACACGCTGCCACCGTGGCGTGTTGACGACACACTGGTTCACTTTCATAAGGTTGAGTGACTCCTTCATTTCATTTATACACACACGTGCTGATGTTACTGAGCAGCGAGAACCTTTTTTTTCCAGTGTCCATAACGTCATCATGTTACAGATATGACTGGACTGGACCGAGGAGACACTTGACAAAGTAGGACTGGTGGTCAGTTGTGACCTAGGACACATTTCACTGTTTATGGTGCCTGAACTGCATGTGTCAAACAGGATTAAATGTTGTTACGTTATGAAAAGAACAATTTACTTCTAAGTAAAAAAAAACAAATCTAAATATGACAGGATATTGGTCAGATTGGTGAGATTCCATGAGCTACATTATTGATGGAACTGATGCAGAAGAAGACGCTGTGAGAGTGATGTGACCGTGAAGAAGTCACGGATGATGGAGCACCAAACACACGTGGAAACAGATGCAGCTCAACAACCATCTGGAGACTGTGACTGTACGTTAACTATCTCTGACGGTCAGAGTCTGGAAGCCTCTGCACACGTGACGGCTCTGTACATACAGTATGTATAGTGTGGTGTGTTATTGTTCCAACCATCTGCATGATTCCTAATGAGATTACATAACGACTAATAAGAGACAGAAGACTGACTTCAGAAGTTGAAACAACTGATATGGAGAAAAAATTGCCATAATCTACACGTGTAGAATCTTATGTCCTCTGATCTGTGTACCACGCAGTGATACCAGCTGCCTCTGAACAACACGTTGGAGATCTACAAGGAGCCCATATGGAACCTGCGGACAATTCCATATGGGTCCCACTTTTCACACGCACAGATGCCGTCAACAAATGCTGACTTCAGAACCACCACATCCAACTTTAAATAATACAGCGTGCACGTTATGTAACCCAGCCTACTGGCCGTAACAGGAAGTGCCTCTCACCTTGAGTCAAAAACAGGGTCAGTGTACACGGGGGGGCAGCACAGAGGTTGGCCTCCAGGACTGTTTGGTGGAACCAGGAGGTTTCTGTCCCTCCCACACACTGGTGCTCCATCTGTAGGAACAGACAAATATATAAAGACATTTTGAAGCTTCTGTTTTTTTTTTTACTTCATTCTTGTGGCTCAAACACCAACGTAAGGATTCACTCTGGCTGAACAGTGGCATAATATTTACTACAGTATTTTAGAACTCCAAGACGTTTCACAAAACAGTGTCCAGTGTCGTTCCAGTTTTGGAGGTGTACGGCTTCATGGAGCAGTTATATTGTCCCTACAGCCAACACACAATGATCCACAGACGTGTCTGTACTCAGAGTCTGTTGTCTGTAGTGTCCAATTTACCTAATCTGCCAGACTCGGACTGTGACAGGAAGTCAGAGAAAACTCCTGCACCCACGGAGAGAACGTACAAATTCAACTGATGACCTCCGTACTGTAAGGCAAGAGCACTAACCGCCCTACCACCCTATGATTCACCTTAGAGAAAATTCTCAAAACCAGCAAAATCGACTCAAGGACCAGAACAGATAACACCACCTGCAGGGCAATGATAGAACTGACAGCTGACACACATCGATAATTGTTGCATTGTTTTGGTTTAAGCTAATCATTTGCTTCAGTGCATCACAGACAATGCTGTCCAGACTGCGGCCACATACAGGCCATATGTTGTCAGCGGCCAGTTAAGAGCACCAGAGGCTCAGTAATCCACTCAGCCGGCCAGACTTAAGAGGCTATTTCTGCTGGCACTTAGTCTGGAGCTCCACAGTGGAGTTTTTTGTGATGTGTTTTTAAATATTTTCAAAAATTTCAAGCTGTTAAAGATCAGTATTCTACTCTACTCTCCGTGACCTCGGTGTCAGGTTGACCACAGATCTTGTGTCCAGCTCCTACCTTCTCCATCCAGCAGAAAGCAGGTTAGCAGGTGGGGACACACTTCCTCCAGGACGGAGCAGAATGAGCAGAACGCAGTGGGCCCTTTCAAAGACAGGTGGTCCAGGAATATCTCTGTCCTTTTTTCACTGGTCTCATGTCCAAGTATTTCTTTGTACTCCCCAAGAGAGAACACCTTCTCATACACCAGGTAAGGCAGCACGGTGTTGACGTCCAGCTCACTCAGGATCTTCTCTCGGTGCTGTTTGAGGATCTTGGCTGTCCATCTTCTCTTCCGTCTGGTGCATGGCCTCCTGCCAGACCTCTGCTGCTGCTGCTGCTGCTGCTGCTGCTGCTGCTGCTGCTGCTGCCTCCTCTGCTTCTTCACAAACCACTTCTTGCTGCCACTGCCAAACATTTTCAGGTAACCTACCTTAACATCAACCACGGCTTTGTCCACACAGTTCTCAAAGGAGAGGAGGTGCATGTTTCGTCCCAGTGTGTTGACCATGCCAGAGAGTTCCTCAAGCTCAGCTTTGTTATTGTCTGAGTCGGTCATCTGGGGCAGGAAGAGACAATCTGGACAGAAGCTGATTTCTTGCGGGGTATTTAACGTCACTAAGAAGATTACTAGATAGTTAAGTAGACAAACTGACAAATGCTCATCACAGCATCCATGTTTCAATACATTTAAAAAAAATGTTATTTTTCAGAAAAGTTAATAAAAAATATTTTAATTAAATTCAAACTATATTTATATTTCACCAATATTACAGTACTTTAGAGCAGTACAGCAGCAGTACACACCTTCACTGTGTGATGAGATTAGCTTATTAATTATCCATAGTTGGTGATTAGCATGCCTGCCTTGGACGCAGACAGCAGAGAGTCCTGGGTTCAATTCCCAGAGGAACAACATGCCTGATAATGGTAATCCTCCTCTGTAAGTCACTTTGGATAAAGGCATGGATGTAATGAAAATATTCAGGAACCCACACACACAAACACGAGCACACTGACACCAGGTTCAGGGGCAGGACAAACACAAGAGAGGAACAGGGAGCAGGCCGTGGTGAGACGAGTCAGACTAATGACCAGAACACAGGTGAGTGTGATCAACAGGTTGACACCAGAGCCACTTTCAGATCCACCAATAAAGGATATGAAAGCCAGCTTCTGTAGGTCGGATCAGAACATGAAGGTTCTACTTGTTCCTCATAAACTCCAAACTAACAGATCACCTATCATAGCTTTTATTTCATTTTTACAAGGTCTACCAATGTTTGGACAGAGGGATCTGCAGTCGTGCAGAGAGATGAATACCCCTGTGTACTCAGCCTGTCCTATAATTGCTGTGAACTGCCTTTAATTAAAAGAAATCTCAGTCTCTTTTTTTTCCTTCCAGTTCCTTCGGGGCAGAAGATCCACAGTTATTTTTAGGTGAAATGCTGACGAGTTAACATTATCATCAGGGAGTTACCATGGAAGTGTGTGAAGTTCAAATTCATCCAGACATTGTGGAAAACTATAACCCTGTTATGCATGAACGTGTACGTTGTTCCTTCTGTAGTTCAGACTTTCTGCTCTTTCACCTGTTTGTTTCTTTTCAATGTCAAATGTGATTAAACTTTAAAAACATACCACCAACAGCTTTAACCTGTAGAACTACAATGTCAGGAGTGCATTCAAGAGAGACATTAGCATTCAAATGGACCAAGGGCAACAAGGGGATCTTAATGTATCACACTGGAGGTCCATTACAGTCTATCATTATACTCTATTACAAAGGAGCGTGACCTTGAACCACAGCTGAACCAGCTGCTGTGTGTGAAGAGATGGAGGACAGAGAGAGTGAGGGAATTACAAGTATAAACATTACATACATGACAATATCATATTATTATTATTTATATTTTTTATAGTTAACAAACATTTAAATTATGACCTAAACTGAATTAAAAAACCCGATTTTTCCAGAATTCTCTATCTTTTTTTATTGGTGTGGTTTTTACAATTCAATTGTTATTATTCTATTATTTTTAGCATTTTAGTTTTATTATTACTGGGTGTTATTGTTCATTCAGTTGATGGCCCCCTGGATGGACTGGCAAAATGTCCATGGTGTGCCCTAGCATTGCCTGTCGACATGTGGTACATAAAATGAAATAATGCTACTATAATAATAATGATAATAATAATAGTAAATATTATTATCATTATCATTTTTATTAAATGTACACCACACCCTAGTACATTAAAGATAAATGAAGGGAAGAGAAGTGAAGACCTCCTCCATTATCGGTGAGAGAGAACAAAGTGAGCTGTGAAGGACACTGCAGCTCCTCGGTGCCTCCGCGGAGACACCCATTTGTCTACATTAACCTCCTTTATTTGTTACTGCAACTGCTTAAAACGAACCAGGTTAAATCAGGTTATAAATCAGCTGCGTGACGTCATGTGACTGTGACCTCAGACAAAAATATACAGTAACGCTTTTGTTGCTGTTTAGTAGGTTCCATAGTGCAGCGGTTAGCATGCCTGCCTCGGAAGCAGAGAGAAGAGAGTCCTGGGTTTGATTCCCAAAGGAACCAGATGCTTGGTGGCTGCTGGGGCAACAGCCAGTTAACAACAAACCTGTTGTTAATACAAGAATTTCCCAAATATGGGATCAATAAAGTTCTCTTCACATTCCATAATCCTCCCTAAAACTGACTCAGGTCATGAACTCTAGCGTCTCTGTGAAGCAAACAAAAACAGCATCCAATAATGGAAGGGAAGATAAATCAAATTAAATTTTTTTTAGGAACCAATCAGGCATGAAACCTTTGCAATTCAGTCTCTATTTTTATTCTTTTGTCAGAACATTTAATCATATGATGATGAAAAGATTAATAAATTATTGGTTAAGAACATGAAAATAACTCAATGGAAATCAAGAACTGAAATGAGCTAGAGCTCTAAATGAATTAGTATTAATTATTATTATTCTGTAGGTTTGTGTCAGATAAATAAAATGCCCATTTATGACTGATTAAATAAACCTAACAAGGATATTCACAATTAAAAGAAATCACATTTCCCTAAAACAGAGTGGAGTTAAACATTAAACAGTTCACTCTGACAGAAAGTCCTCCTTCATCATTTCTACTACTGTACTGTATGTACTGTGGTAAACCTTATATTTCTTAGGAACTCCTAAACTCTTCTCCAAGTGGCTCATTGTTGAGTAAGCATGTGCAGTCCAGCGTTGAGAACAAATTAGAAGTTCTCGTAGTGATGGATGAAATGGGCCTGATCCCTCTTGTTCATCTGCTGACAAGCTTTCTCCACGTTTTTGGTCAGTCCGGGCGGCCCGCAGCTGAACACGCCAATTTTAGCCACCTAATAGAACATCATTTAATGTTTAAATGTTGGAATAATTCTTCTGCTACAGACTGGAGTCCTGGGCAAAGTTTCAAACAATCACAAAGTAGCTGAAGCAGGGGGAAATGCACTGACCTCTGGGTGAACTTCCTGCAATGAGCTGAGGAAGGAGACGAAGGGCGGACGCCCAAAGTGGGTGACGGATCGTAGGCCGGTGAAGAGACTGCGGTTCCACACTTTTTGGAAGTGACGCTCACACACATACTGCACACACACACACATCAATGACAGTAGTGAAGATTCATTGCTATTCTAAAATAGCTATTCCTAAAATGAACACCTGGAAAAATTAATAAAAAACTCTTAAATTGATATATGAGATTATTCAGATTAAATAGACAAATAAATGTATACTTTTTTTTATTGACATATTTGCATTTAATAATTCAGTTGGATTAGTCAAAAACAAAAACTAGAATGAAACACATCAAAAAATGTTGGTTAATCTCAATAATCATGACTAAACCCAAACTAGTCCATGAATCTGTGAAGAATGGTGTCATCATTTAACTGCCCTGGGAGAAATAATCCATCAGGATTTGAACCTTAGACCTTTATTCAGTGAGAACACTGAGCTTCCACCAAGCGGACCATAACATGCTGACATTAAAAATCTCTATTTAATTTACTAACTGTTCAACATAGTGTACAGACTGTATGATAAAACACCGGCTCTCACCAGCATGGTGGTACGCAGATCGAACTTCTCGGCCACCTGAGTGATGTAAGTGTGAACTGAGACCAGCTCCTGCGTGTCAATCTCCTCCAACTCCCTGATGATGTCGGACACCCACTCAAACTGCCGCTGTGTCCGCGTCACCCAGATGAAGTACACCTGTAACGGTGGGTGAAGAGTACGGCTGCAGTACACGTACAAGAAGGGAGGAATCTTAGAGGAGTTCTGTCACCTTTTTACACTGAATCTTGGACCTGATGGAGGACTTGAACACCAAGTCCTTCAGGATGGAAGTGAACGGCGTGACTCCGATTCCTCCTCCCACCAGAACGGACACCTCAAAGTCAATCCACTCCTGATGACCTTCACCAAACGGGCCGTCCAGATAGAGCTAGAGGTTAGTGTTGAAAGAGATATGAGATTTATGAGATTTGATCAAAATTAAAACCAGTGAAGCTGAAAACTCCAATCCACCCAACGACGACCTGCCTTTGGATTGGCTCCCAGCTCCAGCAGGCTCTCCTCAGAGTAGAGCTCTCTGAGCCGGCTGGTCCAAGGCCCCACAGCTCTGATGTGCAGGCTCAGGGTGTCTTCATGAGGGGCTGAAGTCAGGGTAAATGGATGGTACTCATCGGTGCCCAACTTGAGGCAAGCAATACGAACCCACTGTCCAGAACGATACATGAAGCCCTGAGGACGCTTGAACTCCAGATGGGTCACACCTAAAGGTAGAGAGACGACCAAGAAGCACCGTGAAGGAATACGTTTGAGAAACGAAGAACTCCCATTATTGATGGAAAAGTAATAAACAATTATTAAAGGTATGACAAGGTAATTAAATAATAAATACATTTAAAAAATATGAATTACATTGTTGTTATGAGAGAGAATTTGATAAAAACTATTTCAATTAAAGTACATTTAAGACAAATATATTCAAAATGAAATTATATAAAAATGAATACAGTTATTAGATTAAAGTCAAAGTACATTAAAAATATGAGCTTTAATAGATAATAATAATTTAAATTTAAGGTTCTGAGATTAAGATTTTAAAATTCTGAGACAGAAGCTAAACTTGTAGCTCAGTATGGTAGAAATGAGTTGGAAATTAGAAGGTTTGTTGATAATGTTGAGGTGTGGTGTGTGTGTGAGGAGGCTAAACCTGAGGGCAGCAGCCCAGCTCTGATCACTGGAATCTCCACCTTCTTCCTGCTCAGGCTGATCAGTTTGTCCAGCAGGAAGAGCAGAGCAGGAGGGATCAGATAGATGTGGAAGCGAGGCTCCTGGAGGAGGGCGAAGCTGCCGTGAATCACCGTCTGAGAGACAAAGACGAGAGCATCATCACTGTCATCAAACACACTTAGTGCCACAGGTGTGTGTGTGTGTGTGGGGGAGGGGGGTGGTTGAATTACCTACCAGAATGTACACAACGACGTACAGGTAGTGGGTGATCCAAAATCCACGAAAGCTGATGCGACGGAAATAGTGTGAGGCAAAAACATACATGAAAGAGAAGACTAGGAGGAGCAGGACGCCCGTGGTTCCTGTGAAACAGACAGAGGCCATGAACAGAAACATTGATTTAAACAAGTGAGTCTAGAGTCTGAAGAGTGTCTGCTGTGAGACCTGGAACAGTCTGGAAGAACCACCAGGACCACTTCATAGGAAGTTCAGACCTAAAACACAGAGCAGTTGAAACACAGAAATACAAGCAGTAAGAAATACAACGTACAGTAAACACCACAGTCCACACATTACCCATTGTTGGTGAAGACTTTGGGGAACAGACAGGCCAGGATGCTGAGGTCACTGATGGAGAAGATGTAGACGTTGACCACGTGGCCCAGACTGTGGACAACTACAGTGAGAAAAAGAAAAAAAGATGTTTTAGGAATAATATCTAAAATATTTTACTAAAATAAATGATATAAGAAACGATGACAGTCACTGCTGGACCTTCTCCTGGGTCAGGAGCCTTACCCGACAGGATGACGGCAGCCATAGCCATGCAGCGATGGAAGTCGATGGCAGCATCAAAGGGAATGTATCTGTTGAGGAAGGTCTCTCTGCACAGCGTGATGAGGTTACGACACACGGCGAGGAGCAGGAAAGGAAAGAGGAAGGAGATGGAAGCAGCTGCGCCGCGAGAGACGATCACACCGACCAGGGAGGTCTCAGGGAAGCCTGTAGACTCAGCCTGCAGACCATAGTCTGAACCAAAGGTCAGACCGTCACATGGGTTTTTAATGTAGTGTTAGAACACATCGGTAGCAGCAGCAGCGTGTGAGGGGTTAAACACTCACGGTAACATCTCTCAAGTGCCACGCCGGCTGAGATGCCGTAGACGATGATGAAGCAGACGATGTGGCGGCGATAGTTCTCGATGAAACGTTTGAAGTGTTGGATCTTCTGCTGAACTGGGTTCTTTATGTATGGGTCTCGTTTGGGCTTCACATAAACATTAGGCGTGTTCATGCCTGACCTGAAAATATTCAGAGAACAATCAGGCCCGGTGATCGAGGATGAGAGACATCACACGTGGTCCACACCACATGGTCATCATTCAGTCCAGCTCTCTCTTTTCATTGTTGTTACAGGGAAACATGGTTTATTGTAGTTGTTTTAAAGAGACTAAGAGCTTACTTTTGACGTCTGCGCAGCTCCTGTCCTTCTGTCTTGTCGTTGCTGTAAATATAAACCAACAGTTATAGAGGCAATCAGTTAGAAAGTCTAAAATATCAGTCTCTAAAATGGCTAATAGTTTGTCACAATAAATGAATGACACTTTTGAATGTCGCTGTATTTGTTTTAACTTTATACGCAGTTCTTCTAAAACTAGTGTTTTCATGTATTCGTATTTACAGTTGAAGCCCTATTTGAATGATTACACCTTATTCTTGAAAATACACCAACACAGCATGGAATTACCCAAATTACAGACTTACCTTAGATAACAGTAAATTACATTAACATTGTTTTTTCAGTAACAGTCTTTGGCAGCCCTTGATTGACATGAGACCAAGGCTGTTTTTAGGCCTTAATTTATCTATAATAAAGACAATGTTTTTTTTTCTTTTTTTCCTGCACTGCTGTGGTGGTTCAGCTCAACAACAATAAAAGTGATTTGATTTATTATTCTTTTACTATGGTGTTAGGCAGCAGTTGTTGCCTATTATTGTCAGGGATGATAAATTGCAGCCTGGTTGACCTGTTTGCTGGACAGATGAAGGAGACTCTCTGGTCTCGACTCAGACGCTTCCTTCCATGTTTCTCCATCCCTGCACACACAGCACGTGCAGCAGCTCTCATCAGCAGGTCAGATAAATGAGGATAGGAAAAAAGGAATCTAAAGAAAATATCTGGCTCCAACCTTTGACGTTGAGCTGAGCGAACTGCAGCTCTGTCTCATGGTCCCTCAGGAGGTAATGAAAGTCCTCCCAGGAGATTCTCTCCTTGTCATCGAAGCCCGCTGCCCCCATCATGGCCTTGATTCCATCTTCTACCTGGATCTTTGACAGGACGCCGTTGGAGATTTCAATGAAGGACCTGCAGCAGAAAGAGTGGAAATAGAATACTGTAAACTACAACAGAAGAAGAGAAAAGACTTGGTTCAAAAACCAGAGTGTAACCTGAGCATCCTGGCAAATTCTTCTTTTGATAAGTAACCAGTTCCTCCGATGTCATGCATGGAGAACAACAATTTGGATTTTTCTTCAGGAGAACCTGGATAAATACACATCTTATTATAGTCTGACACATGTTAGCACCTGTTAGCGCTACATAAGAGACAGATGTAGCTGTGATTCTGAGGCTTGTTGTTTTTAAACTTACAACCTCCATAAACAAGTTCTTGTTTTTGTCATTTCCAATTTAACATATGTTTAATGAACATTAAGCTCAGCAGATGACAACTGGGTATTTGTATTAATTTATTTTTCAGTACTTCTTCATTAATCCTTTTGGGAAATTGGGGGCTGCTGAGCAACACCACAATCTGGATTTGAACCAGCATCCTCTAATCCTCTAGCCACTGGCTGCCCCAAATGATAGATGAGGAGGTAGATGATTCATTTCTAAAACCTCAGAGGATTGTCACCAATGAATTTATACCTTCAGGATGTGTATTTTCATTTAAATTTGTATTCATTTTATTGTATTACCTTCATGTTACTGTCTTTGAAAAATAAAAATAACAAAGAATTAAGTGTTCCACCTTTCATGAAGATGACCATCACATCCAGAAACTCTTGAAAGGAGAGGTAACCGTTTCCATCTCTATCAGCCAGTGTGAACATGGACTCCACAAATAATGAGTCAGGCTTGAGGCCCAGTGCATCAGCAAACTCTGAGGCCGTGAGCTCACACTGCAGAACCTCCCTGGCTTTCTCGTGGTACTTTCCACTCGTGTCACCGGCGTCACACTTTTCTATCTCCAGGACCTGTAAAGCACAGAATCACGTTACAATAATGTATGTAACCATTTTGGCGCTGGTAACTAACATCACTGACGTCAGCTGAGGTCGTCGTCACAGATGAGCTCAGCAGTGACACTGACAGGTTGGATTATTGACCTGACCCCGAACAGCTTTTAAAGACATTTTGTGGCCGAGTCTGAAGCTGTGGTAGCAGAGGTGAAATCCTCATGCTGACAGTACCTTGGAGAAAGCGTGGCGAATGAAAGTTTCCACGATCGGAGCCCTGCGCTCCTTGGTCAGAGCGTCCTTCAGAAGTTCCTTCTCTCTCATCTCTTTTACTCTTATTTCCTGCTCAGTGTCTCTCACCACTTCATGCAGACGTTTGACAAATGCTTTACGTTTAATCTCGTCATCAAAAAACAAAACCTGGTTAAAGGCAAACAAGGAAAAATCAGGATAGATGGTAAATTGGCCAAAGGCAACACAGTCATTTGTCCCCACTGGAAGTTTCACAACAAACGGTCAATGTCCGTCCTTCCTTTTCTCACCAGGTCGTATTCTTTGGCTAATTTGAGCAAGAGAGCTCTGCACTGACGATCAGTGGAAAGACGAACATCCAGGCCGGGCTGACTGCCGAGAACGAGGGATCTGAGAGCAGGTCCACTTCGGTCGAACACCTGAAGTTTCTTCTCTCCATCGATCTCCACGCTGACTGGATGCAGAGGTTTTTTATAGCTCTGCCACTCATATGCTGACACAAGCACAATGTAGAAAAGTATGAGTACAAATGTTGACAGTTGCTCTGTGACACACTGACAGATACAGGTTTGTACATATATTGAAATCCTACCATTGATTCCCACCGTCTGATCCTCTGCTTTGTCACCAGCCTTGTTTTTTCTTTGAAATTTTCTGTACCTGCGTTTTCTCAGATGTGCCACCAACCAAGCCACGATTAAACTCACTGTGAATGTAGAATTGAATTTATAGCACTGGACAGAGCGAGATCAAT
>NC_024312.1:16508041-16555299 GCF_000523025.1 Cynoglossus semilaevis
TGAGATCAATAACAATAAGAAAGATGAAACAGGCAGATACAGGTAGATGTGACACAGACCCACAGGTAGGAGGAGCAGAATGATGATGATTACACCAAATCCAGCTTTACTTCCATCAAAATAATTCAGCTTGGTTGCATTAGTGCAGGGATGGAGCATCGAGGCGGTCAGTTGTGCGGGCTGAGGGCAAGGGTCACCTGGGAAAACCGAGAGATATTATTTTTAGTAATTTAAAATGTACAACGTTGCTGTTGAGTGAGAGCGGCGCAGGTTAAGGTAGTGACGTCATAAAGGTGGTGGAAGGGTTTCAATAACTAAGGTCAACCGTCCAAAGCTACTTAGATTGAACCACAGAGGTGAAGGAAAGGCTGAGGATTAGAACAGATGAATGTGACAGAAGAGCAGCAGATAGATAAAAGAAAGTCAAGGTCTGAACAGTGAACAAAACAGTGGTGAGGCCTGCCGTGATGTATGGACTGGAGACAACGTGTTGGTGACAAAGGTGAAGATTAGACAATTTCTTGGAAGTGAGCGTGTTTCCATATAAGAAGGTTAGCAGGTGAGGTAGAACTGTCAACATCTGGTTAAACAGAGGGTGGTTAATGGTTAGTAGAATGGTGAAGAATGATGCTCTGTGGAATCTCCTGAAAAAAGCAGGATATGAGAAGCAGTGGGATGCATGTTCTGGAAATTGTACCATCTCTCCAGATGAAAACTGATTTTTGGAAATCGGCTTCTTCAGCACTAGTTACAGCAACCAGGACGTCATGATATGTCATGTTGTGGATTGCTTGGATCTCTTCATCTGTAAACAACCTGAACGATGTTAGCAGAAAACCTGAGTGAGACACTTTTGAAAAAAAACAACAAATCCACCTATCACGACACGATGCTCAGAGGAGAACTTACCCGTTCTGTTTGTTCTCAAACCAGAAGCGATCTCCATTTCTGATTCGTTCAAACTGATCTAGGATTATGGCAGAGAAAACTGGACCTGGACCGTCGAGGAACTCCAGCAATCCTCCAGGAAACAGCTCCAGTTTGGATATGTCTCTGTTGTACAGTTCTGCAATATTACGGAGCAGCTGAAGGAAAGACAGTTTCAGTGTTAGAGTCTTTATTCTGCTCATTATTATTGTTTCTTCGTCCAACAAGGTTTCATTTTTAGACATGTTCTCCTGTCAGTTGTTGAGCAGCATAACTCAAAAACGCAATTCATGTCTTTGCGCTTGTTTGTGGAGTGTTTGCTGCAGGTTTCACCTGTGGATCTGTGCTGTTCAGTCTGGGATTTATCTCCTCAAATGTTCCGACTGGAGGCAGGTTCAGAGCTCGTCTGACCTCAGTGTAACTGCCAAGACCAAAGTCTCTTCCTCTTTGGATGGTCATGGCCACCAGGTCTGTTCGTGTGAACCTTAACGGTCCATACATATAATCTATCAAGAGATTACAGCTGTAACTAACCACTGGGAACTTTTAACACATCATAATTATTAATGGAAAACACATTAATCCGTAGTTTAAACACTCTCAGAATAAAAACCTCTCAGGTCCTCCACGACAATGTTGTCTTCTTTCTCTGCGATCTGGGAAGCCATGCCCATCAGAAGGTCATCTACATCCTGGCTGACTTTTATATTAGGATTCTGCAGATTAAACACAAAACACAGCAAAACATAAGGCTTCATTTGCCCCAGACAGAGCTGCCAAGACTCCACTGCAACACCGGGAAATGTTTGTTTTATACCTGACGTTTCCAGAAGCTGTTACAAAGACGTACTGCTGGTGATGAGCTGCCATCTATGTTGACTATGTCACGGAAATGGCAGGTTCTGTTTCTGCAGTAAAGGGAGAGTTGGTTGGTACATTTAGCGATTCGGCTTTAAATAAATAAAACAAAAAAATCACTACCTCATATAAACGCCAGGTGGTGCCAAAGTGATGCCAAATCGTATGGCAGCAGCCTGAAACTCTGGAGAGATCCCTGGATCCACAAACTTCTGGTAACCTGTTACAGATATTTAAACACATTACAAATATAACACTCCATGGACATAAACAAGGAGAGGATTGATCTCCCAGGTCAAGGTGAGGCTTGGGTTGATGTAGAAAGAAGAAGAAGAGAGATAAAGGTGAATGTGGTGCCTGACCAGCGTCTCTAACTTTCCTCGGTCGCGGCTGCTTATTCAGCAGACACTCTGATGCTTTGCTGACAGCGCACATATTTGTCAAACATCATCAACGATAGCTCACCTCACCGTGGCCTGTGGTCAACAGTGCATTACCAGTTCACTCCACTTGTACGCACTTGCACCGTGGCTATTTCGTACCTGAGTAAGGTGGAAGCTTCTTGTCCCCAAGATATGCTGGAAGCCATTCATAAAGAGCAATGTTCTGTTTGGGGAAACAGGAGAGACAGAAAATGTATGTATTTGAACTTGAAAAACGAAGTGGTTACTGTAATAAGACTGAGGAGACAGAAGACATCAGTGTAAAAAGACCATGTGAGCTTGACTCTCCACACCTAAATATGACATTTCATGACACCTGACACCTGTGATGCTGTAGCTGTAACTGTAGTGGATGTAGCCACCATGATGACTTTATGCCCATCATCACTCCCTGACACTGGAAGCGACGTTTCAATGTTGTGCAGAAATGCTGTTTAGTTCTCCTGATTCTTAATGTACTCACTGTAACTTTGGTTTTGGTAAATTAAACTGCACTTGCACAGGTTGTTTCTTTTCAAATGATCACTTGTGGTTGATGGATCTTTTTGGAACTGTTGTACATTCAGTTGGTCAGTAAAAGAAATTAGTCTTATTTGTGATTTCATTCTGAGAAAGTGTGAGAAAATTCCCAGGCCAATAAATTTTGCACACAATTAAACCAATCAGGAGCAGAACTGGCCCACTTTCTTTAGAGTCTTCAAACAGACAATCCATCCATCCTTATGCACAAGACTATTCGTTTCATCTTTAAATTCACGACCACCTGGGTTGACTGTGAGTCATCAGAGTGTACAATAAATCAGCACCTGTGACCTGATGAGGATTACAGACTCTTTCCAATACCTGAAATGTGGCCACAACGGTCTTCCTTGCGTTCTGAAAGAGCTTTTCGTCTGACCACTCTGGGTGTTCCTGCTGCAGTTTGGAGGCGACATAATTGTGGTAGCGAAACCAGATAATCCCCTCAGCCGCTGTGAACGTGTTCTCATTGGCCCAGGCGTTTCCCAACTCTAGACAAAAATGTCGTAATCAGTTAGAGCGACTTATTCTACGCCATCACATCAGTTAACGTCACGAAACAGAGGCTGGAGATGTGTATATGACACACTGTCCACAGAAAACTGCCTCCTGTTGCCGGAAAATTTTCCACTACCAGGATGCACTAAGTCTAACCCTAACCCTAACCGGAAAATTTTCCACTACCAGGATGCATTAAGTCTTTTGTTGAACTTTTTTGAACAATTGACACATTTTACCTTTCATGTTTGCTCAGTGCATGGTTTCACTTCAGTCCTTAGAGCCATTACAAAAAAACAAAAACAGGAACCTAAAAATAACTATTGCAAAAGTTTAAATTAAAAGATAATCCATATTCTCTGTTTGAAACCTGTCAAAAATAGTCTGATGATTATGAACGATATCCCTAAGATCTCAATGAAGAAACCTGTGAGATATTTGTAAGATATATGGATAAAATACAGAATCATTAGACTGAAAGGGTATGGTATTATGGAGTGAAACATACAGGTGATGGCTCTGTCATTGTTTAGGGCTGATTATGTTCACCGTCAAATTAAAATACTGCCACTACTAGCACCTACTGGTCAAATTGGTTAATATTTTGAGCTGATAATTATTCCTTATGTTATGCAAAATGCCTAACTTGAGGCAGAACTGGAGTCAGTATTTTACCTGCAGCAGATCACCTGCATCTCAGTTGTGAACATTTTTACAGATTTTATCAGATTACTAATACAAGAGACTTTCATTTTTGGCCACATTTTACCCTAAGCACACATTGTTATGGAGTAACAATGTAGCTCTTTGTTTTTTAGTAGGTGACAACAGCGCGGTGACAACAGGAGATTTATCCTCCCCCTCCACCCCGCATAATAACTACACACCTCTGACAACAGAGGCAACAAAACACGGGTCTAATGAAACCTGTACGGCACCTTCTCTGCCTTCTCGACTATAGACACAGGGATTTACTGTGGTCAGTGTGACAAGCCCTTTACACAATAATTAAAGGGTCATTACACACGTCAGGCAGGGCCTCTCTTGAGTCAGCCTCTGCCGACTGCAACTTTGCAAGCAGACCACTGTGAAATAACATTAGAATGGAATTGTTGCCGTTTGTTTTCTTCAGTGTTGAGCAGACAACAAGAACGCAAGAAGCATTTTTAGAGACTATTCAGTGGCATTTCAAGTATTTTAGGGAGAGACAATCTCTTGGCAGCAGCTAAGTTGCTCTAATGTGCTGTTTTTGAGGATTTATGAAGCGTCCATTAAATGTCACTGAGCAGCACAGCTTTGGGCTGAGCTCCAGCCCTACAGAACTTCTTAAATAAATCACACTTAACTAGTGGGTTGTACGAGCTGCACCTAAAGACGAGAAATATGGAGGAATTTTAGCTTCAGGGAGTTTTTTAGCAAGTTGACGAAGTAATGGCCGTCAGTTTGACTTTAACAATATTTTAATCTATTTAGATATCTAATAAAATGAGATCAGTGAAAATAAAGCTTGACATGTGTCTCACTGTAAAGGCCATGAGGCCCATGGTCTCCAGTCGAGGGGTCAGCAGCACTCCACATGAGGTTTCTTCCGCCTCCTTGTTTCGGCATGTTCAACTCCGAGCCTGAGGCCAAGAGTCCTCCGGAGAAACTCCTCAGTGAGTCAGACCATGATGTGGACGTTCCGTAGATGGAGCTGCCATCGATCCAGGCTGTCACAAGGTTGACCTGCATGTTTTGCAAAAGATGTTTTGGTGTTTTGGTGTGGTAACTGCAAAATAGATATCAAGTAACCTTCAGAGCGCCCTGAGCTACTGAAGTTCCTGCTGTTTTTGTAAATATCAAAGTGAAAAGAAATCACACCAAGCTTGTTATAGGTGTGATTATCATAAAAGCACTTTGGACAACAATTCTACCACCAATTCAAAAGCAAATTCACTAAAACTTCTCATCCATCTTCTCTGATTCATCTATGACACCTGAAGCCCAGGGTGTTACTAAAATGCAGCTCAGCAGAGCCTGGGAACAGACCTCAACTCGACGTTCTACAGAATCTACCGTCATCCCCTGTAGTCGCCAGATAAAAAGACACAACGGTACGTACCGGGGTTCGAGGGTTACTGGGACTCTGACCAGACTCTTTGTCCCATGGTCCTCGCTGAAAGGGCAGCAGGACTTTTCCAGCATCGGTTGGGTCAAACACAAGGTCCCCTTTAGGAATTGGGATGTTCATGAACTCAGGTGGACATCCAGGAGGTCTTGAGTCAAAAAGTTCAAACGCAACATGATAACCTAAGAAATGAATGAAAATGAAAAGAAACTAATGAGTGAGCAACAGAGAAACAAAAAGACAGAATACCTTCTATACAACTGGATTATTTGTGGTACAGAAATGTTAGAATATTTACCAAAAAAGAGAGACAGCACAGTCGTGTTGCGTGTAGAAGGCAGCCCTGAGGGTCCCTCCGTCAGCACAAGACTCAGGTTGCGGGGGTTTGGCAGCAGTGGCTCCTGAACAGGTTGGTAGACCCCATCCCAGTAATGTGCAGGAACAAGGCGCAGAAGGTGGGAACCTTTGAAACGACAGAAATATAGGTTTTTGGTGGGGTTATGGTTTGGTGGGGAATATCTTAAAACAAGAGATTCAAAAAAAAAGTCCTGTGTATTGTACGAAATGAGGTAAAACACACAAGTTGTGGTTGAATACGGTCATCTTAAGCCAATATTTAAGCATAAGAGGCATAAACACGTCTAATGTAGGGACAAGTATGGCTTAAAGAAAACACATTTTTACAATAATTTTGCAATTGTTTAGTGGTCAGTAAATTGTTTTATAGCTATAAACGCACATTCCCATAAATATTACACTGCACTCTGAAATTGCTTTAATGATATAATGTAATTTGTACGATTAACACAACTAGTCGATTAGTCAACATGATATAATGTAATTTGTACGATTAACTAGTCGATTAGTCAATGATTAGTCATGGTACTGTACCACTGCAGTCAAGGTAGATGGAATTTTCCACTGGGAAGCCCCCACTTAAAGGCACTTAATGAGATGTTTCAAGTCCACTTTGCTTCAGTACTGATTCTCGTTTTTGTACCACCGACAGTAAGTCAATGTCTTTTGTTTAAACTTGCCTTTCACCAAATTTAAACATCCCAATTGTTTCCAGAGATTAAAATAGAAACCAAATTCCTTAAAGAAAACTTTGGCCATTTTCAGAAACCATATCACCAGATTCTGTCACATGTAAACAAGATGTACTGTATATTTATCAATTAGCAAGTATTTCGTTGACTACCTAAAACTAACAAAACCAGTCATGACTTTTTAGACCGTTCTCACGTTTTTTTTTTATCTCGTTAAAAGAAAAATCCAAATATAGGCTTCCCGAAGCTTGGAATTTACAAAATTTAATCATTTTATAATTGGAGGACTTCGACGTGTGACGTAAATTAGCACATTAGCTTCTTCGTCGTCGTCGTTGTCCGGTCTGCAGCAGTGAACTCACCCACGGCTCCTCTCCTGGGACATCCCAGATTGTTGTACCAGCCGTCCAGGCGAGGGACCTCCCAGTCGGTTTCACTGCTACAATCTGTTTCAGACACAGGTGAAGTTTGTCGTTAACAGCGGCTCCTCTTAACCCTCCTCACCTTCTAGGTCAACTGAGCAAAGTGTCCGTAAAACCCGGCAGCTGTCTACTCACTGAGAATGAGCACCAGGGCAACCACAGCGCAAATACTCCACAGACTTCTACGCAAATCCATTGATGCGATACAAGGTCCTCAACTCAGTCTGCTGTCCAGAGCAGTGAAGGACCGCAGAGACCTGGACACAAGGTGAGTCTGACGAAAATCCACTACTGAATCTAATTGGGTTTTTAAAAAAAAAAACAAAAAACAGTTGTATTTGGAAAACAAGTGTTAAGTACTGGTATTTTATTCATAAATACACTCTCCAAAGCTCACTTTTGTGCTCTAGTCAATGGACAATAAAAGTGGTGTTCACATACTCACCTACAGGAGATGAAGAGGAAAGGAGCAGTAGTACAAAACCAACATGTGTTGCACAGCTGATCACAGACTGACTGTGACCTGTGTCAACCAAAATGGGAATGGTCCTCATGTCTGGATCACACCTCTTTTCCACAGAGTTCCACAGAGTGTATCCACCTCCCCAGTGACTGGAGGGAGAGCAGAAGTATAAAAGAAGAAGTGTACGTTCCGTCATCGTTCACACCAGGCTCTGGTCTTCTTCAGTCTTCCTCAACGTCAAAGTCCAGGTAAGAAGCCTCTGTTGGGTTTTTGACATTTTCTCCAGTTTTGTCTTTGTAAATCTTTGGGAATTAATGTCACTTTAAAAAGTACGTGTTGAGAACAACTATTATCCGGTCCAATGAAAAGGACGTATAGAATTGCACACCTTTGTACGACGTACAGATCCTATTTTACTTGCAAGCAAAAACAACAACTAGTGCCGGGAATAAAACAAAAATGAAATCCTGTTGTCCGAGTCAGTCAGTCCTGTTGTCCGAGTCAGTCATGCCTGTGTGTAATCATGTGCAGTGTCACACAGAGGTGACAATATCTCCTCACTATCTCCTGCAAGACACAAGAGCTGAGTCTGCATCTGAAAAGAAACCGAGAACGCTGCCACTAACACTGTCGTCTCTGTTACACCGTCCAGCCTCAGCTGTGTCTGTAAGATCAGGAGCTGAGATGACTTTCTACGATGACATTTACCCATTCTACCCGCTACAAAGGACTGCCTTCATCTTTAGTGGTCGCTTGCTGACCATTATTCTGGTGTTCCTTGTGCTGGCCATCAGTCTTCTTCTCATTCTGCCCGGCATACGGGGGAAATCAGTGAGTGCATCTAATCAGAGAAATGTTCCAACTATGATCCAAAGATTCTCTGCTTGCTCTGTTTGTGTATGTGTTTTAACTACAAATATACCGTCAATGTTGTTTTGTTTTTTTTCTTTCAACTAGAGGCTGTTTTGGATGTTGAGAATATTTATCAGCCTGTTTATAGGAGCGGTGATCGTGGGTGAGGTTCCTGTGATTAATCATAGGTATAAAAAAAACACATTATTTAGCTTCTCGTCATATTGATGAATCTTTTTGTTTTCCTTTGCAGCTCTCAACTTTACTAATGACTGGGCCGAGGCCAGAATGACCACAAACACCACCTACAAGTCTTTCAGCAATGTGGTGGTGAACGCAGACGTTGGTCTGCATGTGGGACTCTATGGCATCAACATAACACTGAAGGGTGGGTCACGGGTGCTCACGTGTACGCGAACATGTTTTCATAAAAAGCTCAATATTTTAGCACAGTATATCTGAACCAACCAAATATATTTGTAATGCATGTACACATTTCCTTTGCATACAGATACAGGAATATTTCTCCAAATTGGTACTACAGAGCAACTTTACAGTCACCTGCAAACTTCAGGATGATGTTGTGTCACAGTCATGGGTGACCCCGTGTGGTGAGGGTCGGACCCTGTGCCTTCCGTGTTTTACATGAATGTAACTCCACTGTTTTTTATGGGTTTATGTCAGGGTTTTGTAAAAGCTGTATAATGGCAGGTTTTCCCTTTTCGGGAGATCTACAGCGGTGTTGGATTATCCATCAGGTCATTGTGGTGGAAACTGGAAATATGTTCTGGCATCGTTGTGACGACCCCGTCCTCTTTTCTGGTCATTTCTTGGTGTGTCTGTTTCTTTTAGGTTTCCAGGTAGATGGGTGGAGCTACTAATTGGATGTGCACCTGGAAGGCTGGGCCTAGGTTATTTAACTGGCTCCTCCTTCTCATTCTTTCTCTCTCCGACCATTTCTCAGAGCACCTGCTTCCTGTTTGGGTTTGTGATATTTGGTTAGAAAATAAATATTTTTGTTTTAAGTTACTTAAAAGTGTGTGGTCTCCCATTTTTGTCTTGCTCCCTGAGCCAGGGCTATGACACTGATGACTGCCGGAGGTTGAACTTTTATATTTTTCTCGCAGCAGGTTTATAGTTTATAGTCTCATTGTAATGATTACGCACAAAGGCTGTCTTCTTTTTGTTTTGTTAATTCTTTTTTTCTCAAAATATATGAAACTTTTGTTCCGGTCAAAAAGTTTCAGTTGTGACTCGTGACCATAGGTAAAGCTTCAAGACATTGGCATGTTTTCTCAGGTTCAGTGTTGTTGTAGGACTATAGTTAACATTTGTTTAAAATCCATATGTCGTTGTGTGTTGCTCTTCTTACAGGCAATCCTCCAATCCAGTTCAATGAGACCATTGACTACAATGAGATGTTCAGCTGGCAGGACACTGTTGAAGATGAGTACGAAGAAGCTTTGGAGAAAGGTTTGCCCAATCCTATCCTGTACATCGCCGAGAAATTCGGCCCGTGTGGGCTCAACTTGCCCTACAGATACTCCGGACGATATGCATCTGCAACCCTCTGGTATGTATACTCCTATGATGAAGTGCTGTGAAGATTTCCACAAAGCTATGTTTAAATGTGGCTTAAAGGTGAACTGCTGCTCCCTGTCACAGGACGGCCTTCTGCTCCTGGATGCTCGCAAATATCCTGTTCTCCATGCCAGTCATCCTGTATGCTGGCTATATGATGATGGTGACGGCAGCCTTCATCTTTTTCTCCACCGCCTCCTTTTCCACCATCATGAATGTTCCTCAGTGTGTCTTCTCCATTGGAACAGACTCCTTTAAAACGGAATACAGTCACTCATTCTGGCTGGCTCTGGCCACAGGTAAAGAACCGACACGGTTTGTGTACGTCCACTGCTGGGCCGCGCTGGTTCCTACTAACTGAGATCACTTGCAGGTTTTTTGTGCACCATCATTGGCCTGTTGGTGGTGTTGCTAAACTTCCTGATACCAGAGAAGATAAAGGAGGCCTTCAGTGTTGGTGTTGACAGTTATGAAGATGAGGACTTCTCCTACGAGGAGGGCTTTCTGAATTCAGCTTTTCTTGATGGAGTGACAATTTCACCGCTGACGTCAAGGGTACTGTAACTACAACAATCTCAAATTATGTCACCTCTCCAACAGAAATGTTCAAGTCATCTGCTGGGAAATGAGTCACTCTGTTATCAATTCTCTGTAAAAACAACTTTTCCATTGATAATAGTGTTGTGCAAAGGCCTTGGAGCAGGTGTTTTCAGTGGTTTACTTAACACACCTTTGATTGAACTATGTCAAAGTTAAAACACTCATATTTAACGGCAGGTGTGAAGTCTAGTTAAGATTATTTTAACTTACCTACCATACCAGGCTGTGTTTGCTGCTTATGGACAATGACTCTACTTTTTCTTTTCTTTTTTTTTCAGGTGCATTTACCTTATAAAACCTTCCAGGAAATGGAACTCAGATAGAGCATTTGCTGAAATATTTTTTGTATATTGTTATGTAAAATGATGGTAAAAATGTGTTTGGTTGTGGTTTATGTGTAAATACTGTATATGTTTGATTAGGATAACAGTTTCTTTACTGCTCAGGAGGTTGTGGCCATGTTTTGAGGAGCAGTTTCAACATGTACCATTCACATTCCTTAAAATAACTATATTATATTTGGTGTGTAATCTGTGTTTTTGTCCGTATCTAAATAAAGGCAAGTTAATGTTTCGCATTGAGATTTTTACTGTGTTTTACATTACATTCATTCAGTGATATATATTTATATACATTCTTCTATCCTCCGACAACGCTGACAGACACCTGTACTGCACGTTTTCTAAAAATAAATTGCTGTGTCTTTGGCCTTCAGCATCACCATTATACAGAGTTAATGCCTAAGTGAAGCTACTGTTATGATCTTCATTTGCTATTAGGTACTGTAAGATACCATATGGAGGATTTAACCCTGCTCTACAATCTTTTAATAATAACATGCATATACTGTAGGAGTAATATGGCCTTTCTAATCAAGTCCTTGATTAATCCAAAGTATTTACAGCAATAGTACACATATTTCACCATACACATTATAAAAATGACTAAATAAAAAATAAATGTACTAATTTATCTCTGCATAAGAAAATAATCACGACCTTAAAGCTACTTCTCTTCATCACCAGAAACCCACATACACAGCTACGGACAGTATTCACATTGTAAGGCCTTAATGACAATGTAGCTTAAGATAAAACCTGAAAATTAGAACTGGATGTTCTTTACAGCAGTGCAGAAAGAAGCAAAATAAAGCAATTGAAATGATAGAAAAATAAATTCTCCTGCTCCCAGCGATCCACTGGTCTCTCTTCATCTGACCTGTTTGATAACCTCGCTGGGCGGATCCCGACAGGCACGCTATATGTAGATGGGTGTCTCCTGACCTGTCAGTAGTCTGAACATTACTGCAGGCATCGTCTTCATGTTGATCTGTCAGAGAGGTGGAGGTCATTATTTGCAGCAAAAGGACAGAAATTATAGCCAAAGCTTCTATTGGTTTTCATATATTCCAGCTTTGTGAACTACACTGTCTGTGTCTTTATATCTAGAACCAACCTTACCTAGTGCTAGGGGAGAACGCTACATCTAGAAATTCATAAAAAAGCTATGATTATACACTATATCATGTGCATGTACATGAATTTGCACTAAAGAGGAATCGAAACAAAAAAAAACATAATTCACATTGTCCTTCATATAACTTTAACTTTAAAAGGCTAGTACAGCGGAGCGATTCCTGCTCCTTAGTTTTACAAAACATAATTCACATTGTCCTTCATATATATACTACTGTTAACTATTATCCTCTGTTACGGAGTGTTCTTACCTCCCTCACAGAGACGGACAGGTTCTGCACAATCTTGTCATGAGCCATGGCGACCACACTCTGACCATTTATTTCAATGATCCTGTGTCCGACACGAACGCCGCCTCGCTCTGCGATGCCGCCTCGCATCAGGCTGCAGATCTGTGGGTGTTCAGGGGAGACTGTCACTGCATGGACACGTACTGTAGTAGTGGCCACCGATATGTGCCTTTTAAAAACAGTACAGCTCTTCAGAAGTCACCAACTGTGAGGTTTGGTCTGAGGCTCAGTGGGACAAACACAGGCTCACTCACAATGCCATTCTGAACACTGAAGCCCAGCTGGAACTTGAGATCCGGCCTCTTGATGAGGACAGTGGTGACGGGAGGGCAGCTCACAATGCTCAGCTTTACCTTCACCTGATTCTTAAGACCCTGGAAACAGAACACAAGAGGATCTTTTAGTCTGAGAGAACCCCAAAACATCTCAAAGAATTCACCTGTAGTTAACAGACAGCACCGTTCAGTAACAACTAATTACAAAAACTATCTTCCAACTTTTGTTGTTCCTTCTTCTTCTTCTGTTTCACACTTTAGAGTTACACCAGCCAGTGCAGGAAGAAAGAAGAAGGTGGACAAAGTTCAACTTTGTCATCTTTGTATCTTCCTGGAGTCACAGCTGCAGGTAAATCAGCCCCTTTTAGTATTAAAGGGCCAAAATCAACCACATTAATCTCAATATTTCTCCTCCTCTTGCAGGCTTTTATTATTGGCTTCTTATTTTTTTTAAATAAATATTTCCCCCAGCACCCTCTTCTGCAGACATGTCAACACATTAACAGCTCAGAATCTCTACAAAACTTCAGAACAACTCAATGACCAAAAAATAATAAATTACAAATCAGAGTTTTCAATTTCTACTTTGCACAAATATTTGAAAATTAAATACATTTTTCTTGCTTAAGCCTCTCTGCATTAGTTCTGCAATAAGTAATGTTTGACTAGCCTTCTTTGCTCTCCTGCTCTGGCTAGAAGTTTATAAAATGAGTTATCACTGTGGACCAATAACAGAGTAACTGTCCACCATTAGCATATATGTTTAAGTTCCACAGATCATGAACTGAAACCCTGTGTTCCCTGACCAGGTGTGTACCTTAATGATGCCTTGACATGTGGCCAGTGGGAGCCCCACCAGGCTGGTTTCGTTAATGGACATGATCTGGTCCCCAACATTGAGTTTTCCAGAGCGAGCTGCTGGGCCGCTGTTCAACATACTGGCCAGAATCACAGTGGGCAGAATGGAGCCCCAGCCCGACTCCACGATCACCACACCCAGGCTCTCCCCTTTCTGCTTTTCAATGCACAGCTAGGAAGCAGAGGTCATGTCATCATTTTCACTCTAACTACATCTCAGTTCTATAGAATGAATTGATCAGTGTAAATTTTGTCCACATTCCACATGTCTCTGTCACACTGAAGCCAAAAAATCCCACACCTCTTTACAGTTGTCTGAGTTTGAGAAATGAACAAGGTCATCATGGTACATTTCCTGGGAGTTGATGATGTCACTGTACTGTTTCTGGCTCAAGTCAGTTGGGTTGATGCCATTGGCTCGCAGGAACTCTCTGTAGGCCACACTAAAGGCCTGACCAATGGACTGTGCAATAAGCTGTGCCTGTGGGACAAAAAGAAAACTTCTTGGCACAAAACATTTCCCAACACACCAATAAAAAAACAAACACAAAATGAATTAATAAAGATAATAAACAAAACACACTCACGTCCTCCGACTCAAAGACATAGCAGATGATCCTGTACTGGGTATTCCCTTCACCAGGAGAATCAGGTGATTCACTAAACTCCTCTGATGAAGTCTCACACATGCGCATCCGAGCCATCAGAACCACAATACTGCCAATGTCAGCAATATAAGAGATGGTACGCAGGGCACTGTCCATCATTGTCTCCTATGTAAGAAAAAGAACCATCACTTTTTATGTTTGTGTCTTGTTTTACAATTGTCAACGTGTAAATATCTCCAGACTGGCCCACCTGTGTGTCAGCATTCAGCACTTTAACAGCTTTAGTAGAAATAAACAGGTCCACTTCTGTCATCATCTGGGAGTCTTCATCCTGGCTCTGAAATATATGCAGAACAACCAGAATAATAATAATAATAATAATAATAATAATAGATTTTTCTGATTGACTGCAAACAGCCAATCGACTAAACGCAAATGGAGATAGGTGCAAAGAGAGGCAGGCAACAGCGCCACCTTGTGATAAAACAAAATAATGCAAGGAGACCCATTAAATAGACTGTGGTTAACCCGCAGTATAAATAATATTCACTATGAACTTGAACCCAAATGTGTATAGTTTCTGTTTCCATCACAGAAAAATGTGTCAGTTCTTACTACAAACATTGCATTTATAGTACTCATGGAAATATTTAAATATATATATATATTACTGTATAGTATGTTAAAGTTATTCATTACCTTGATACGACTGACAGCTTCATGGGCCTGGGACATGCGAACAGCCTTGGAAGGATTTTTATCCGACAACATCTGAGTGCAGCCAAGGTAGTTAGCAGCAAAGATGATTCCATCAATCAGATCTTCTGGCTCACAGGGACCTGGAACTATTTAACAAATCAATGAGCTCTTGTTATGAAGCATTGTACCTGACTGCATTAATTAATAGACATAATACCAAATAAGGATGAAATCAGATATTTACCGTCCTCAAAGCTGGGAAACGAAGTGGCCTCCTGTGTTTTCTTAAGGTAATAAGAAAATAATTAATTACACTTCACCCAGGCGTTAGCAGCAAATATATTGTAATTTAATAAATGGAGAACACAAACACATGTCAGGAAAAAAGGTTAGACAAAAGAATTTTTGAATTTTTCAAACATTGTATTTGAATTTTTTCAGATATAATGTGTATTTATTATAATTGTTGATTTAACTAAAATAAATCATTTGACTTTGACCTAAGCCTCTGGAATTTGTCACAGATTTTTGTCTTAAATATTTTAAAGGATTATTCATATAAATATTAATTTTTTTTTGATAGAATGCTTACTTTTGCTTCCTTTTTTTGTTACAATTTACAAACTGGTCAGAATCCTGAAACTTCGTGAGAAATATGTCTTATTTTTTTTAGATTTAAGTCAGGCACACAAGATTAAAATATAACACCTGAGAATAAGTCAGAACTCAAGAAACATTATAAGGAATCCCACAGAAATTAAGAATAATTTTAGACCATATTCTTCTTTCACAAATGCCAGATGCTTATCAAACATCCTCACCTTGGGTGTGTTGACTTTCTCAGAGTCCAGCTCAGGACAGTCTCCGCTACATCCAGGCTGCTCCACTACATCCTCAGAAACCCCTGCTGATCCCAGCTTCTCAGCCTGTGGTACACAAAAAATACTTTAACTGAAGCATGACATGTCATGACACGTTCAATCTAATATGCTATATCGTGTTTCACTAACAGTGTGATTCAGACAGTATGTTAGCTGATGTCTTTCTATCTATTTCTCCAGAATGCCATTGATGTGGCAGCATTCTCATTTAGGGCAAATGTTCACTACCTGGACTTCAGCCCTCAAATGTTTGTGTCCAGTATAAGAACAGATGTAATATTTGAAATGTTTGTCTACTGTGTTTGAGGACAGTCCACTTGCATATTTGTGTGATCCTTACCTAAACTATGCAGTGGGTGGATGGTGTGTTTAAAGTGAGCTATCATTGTAACCGTTGGGGTACCTTTACAAATCTTGCGGCTTTTGTAATCCAACAATGATGCTTTCATAGGGTCTCAGGTCAGTTAGGGCTTGGCAAAATAAATAATTTGAAAACATTTTTGATATGCAAGACAATGATCCAACATCCAACAAGAAATAGGCCTACTTCTGGTTGTTACCTGTTCGGTTTTCTCTGGTCGTCTCTGACTCTCCTTAGGAGGACTCCTGTGTGGTTCAGGTGTGTGTTGTGTAGCCATGGAAGACCGAACAACACTGGCTTCAGTTTCCTGGCTGTCAGAGAAGGAGGGCCTTGGAGGAGGAGATGTCTCTGTAGGAAGCTTGTACTTCTGGGACTCGACAGGTGACCAATCATTGCAATGGCGAGGTGGTGGAGCAGGATGCTGCTGCTGCTGCTGCTGCTGCTGCTGCTTACTGGCACCTGATCTAACTTTGGATCGCACAACAGCCTTCTTGGAGTCTTTTGATGAAGTTTTTGGACACGGTTCAGTGCTGCATCCTTTGATCCCAGAAACAATATGTCCAACGTCCTCTCCTGGTCCCCTCCTCCCTCTTGCTTTACCTTGTCTCTCTCTTTCTCTTGAACCCAACTGAGATGACTCACACTTCTTACTGGCTCCTTGGATATTAGTGATTCTTGTAACTTTAGAGTCATCATCTCTTTCCTTTACATCACTTCCCTTTTTAATTCTCTCAGTGTTACTGCTCTGATAAAGACTGGTTGGTCTTTCAACTATACTTTCTGATTCCTCTAAATCTTCAATAAATCTGACCCCATCCAGCACTTCCTCTATTTCATCTCCATCATTGAAAAAGAACCGATTTTCCTGGCTCTTTTCATGTTCCCTTGCCATGTCATCCCTAGTAAATGGGGCACAGTGTGACCTAAAGCGATGGTCCATCTTATGAGGTTTAGAATCAGACTGTGATGCTTCACATACCTCAGTGTTAAGGTGAACTCTCGGGCTGAACTGGTTAACTACACTGCTGTTCCCATTAATATGATCACAACCTGTCTGCTTTATATAGCCACCATCCTCAGGACAGTATTGTTTATAGTACCTCATGTCTACCATGCCCTCTTTGTTCAAATGTAAAACTTCATCATAGTCCTGCTCAACATCTGAACCCACATTATCATACTCAGAGCAGGTGTCCTCCATTTCCACAGGACCAGGATCAGAGCTGCTGTAAAAGTGCTTTGCAGATGCAGAACAAGTCAGCTCATGGTTTTTATCTCCCTTTAAGGTGCAGGGTGGTGGTTTGGACCCTTCGCTCAACAAACCTGGATGCTCCTCTTGGCTCTGTTTTATGACTCTTGGATCAGAGCATATTGGAGGGCTGGTGGCCAATATTTTGGAAATGGTTCCTGGTCTCTTACCATGAGCCATATCTGACCTTGTGACCCCACTGCCATCAAGCCTGTGAACATAAAAAATATAACTTTTTTGTTCACAATCTAGATTCCTTAATTTTAGTCATGCTTTGCACTTTTAGAATGTCATTATCCATACTATATTATACCATACAATGTTTTCAGTCACAAAGCTAGTTCTTAATTTCTTTGTTTTGAAATGTTAAAACATACTTAGCAAAAAGTAGCCTTTATTTACTTCCCATTTCACCAACTTGATCTTTTTGTACATGAAACAAGTAACTATTTTACAGTAAAAAAGTAATTTAGTATAATGCTACTGCTGCTGCTGCTGCTGCTGCTGCTGCTGCTTACTGGCACCTGATCTAACTTTGGATCGCACAACAGCCTTCTTGGAGTCTTTTGATGAAGTTTTTGGACACGGTTCAGTGCTGCATCCTTTGATCCCAGAAACAATATGTCCAACGTCCTCTCCTGGTCCCCTCCTCCCTCTTGCTTTACCTTGTCTCTCTCTTTCTCTTGAACCCAACTGAGATGACTCACACTTCTTACTGGCTCCTTGGATATTAGTGATTCTTGTAACTTTAGAGTCATCATCTCTTTCCTTTACATCACTTCCCTTTTTAATTCTCTCAGTGTTACTGCTCTGATAAAGACTGGTTGGTCTTTCAACTATACTTTCTGATTCCTCTAAATCTTCAATAAATCTGACCCCATCCAGCACTTCCTCTATTTCATCTCCATCATTGAAAAAGAACCGATTTTCCTGGCTCTTTTCATGTTCCCTTGCCATGTCATCCCTAGTAAATGGGGCACAGTGTGACCTAAAGCGATGGTCCATCTTATGAGGTTTAGAATCAGACTGTGATGCTTCACATACCTCAGTGTTAAGGTGAACTCTCGGGCTGAACTGGTTAACTACACTGCTGTTCCCATTAATATGATCACAACCTGTCTGCTTTATATAGCCACCATCCTCAGGACAGTATTGTTTATAGTACCTCATGTCTACCATGCCCTCTTTGTTCAAATGTAAAACTTCATCATAGTCCTGCTCAACATCTGAACCCACATTATCATACTCAGAGCAGGTGTCCTCCATTTCCACAGGACCAGGATCAGAGCTGCTGTAAAAGTGCTTTGCAGATGCAGAACAAGTCAGCTCATGGTTTTTATCTCCCTTTAAGGTGCAGGGTGGTGGTTTGGACCCTTCGCTCAACAAACCTGGATGCTCCTCTTGGCTCTGTTTTATGACTCTTGGATCAGAGCATATTGGAGGGCTGGTGGCCAATATTTTGGAAATGGTTCCTGGTCTCTTACCATGAGCCATATCTGACCTTGTGACCCCACTGCCATCAAGCCTGTGAACATAAAAAATATAACTTTTTTGTTCACAATCTAGATTCCTTAATTTTAGTCATGCTTTGCACTTTTAGAATGTCATTATCCATACTATATTATACCATACAATGTTTTCAGTCACAAAGCTAGTTCTTAATTTCTTTGTTTTGAAATGTTAAAACATACTTAGCAAAAAGTAGCCTTTATTTACTTCCCATTTCACCAACTTGATCTTTTTGTACATGAAACAAGTAACTATTTTACAGTAAAAAAGTAATTTAGTATAATGCTACTGGTTATTAATTATTTTTTGGATAACATCAGCACCCCCACATACTATCATCTCTAAATATTTTTGGTGTCTGGGTGTCGACCACTGTATTATGCTCTTATACACATTCATTTGTTTTAAGCAGAAATATTGAAAATTCACATTCCTTCTCTGACTAAGACTCTGATTGAATTCAGACCTGGACTCAAACACAGACTCAAACTGTGAAGACTGGAGAACAACACTGATGTCAATGTGTTAGAGGACAAGCTGAGGTGTATTGGATTCAATTGGACTCATCCTGACCTCTCCATGGTGCTGAACTGCAGAGGCGTTGCAAAGGACGTAGGACAGGTGTGGGGATGATTTACATTTCAATTTGATTCTTCAGATTTGCTCTTACCACATTTGTGGTGATATTTAATAAAGCCTTAAGAGGAACTTTTGCCGCAGCTGCCGTGGTTGTTGTTGTTGTGATGTCTCAGGTTTCCTCGTAAGTGGACGCCTCGCTCCCATCTGCCCAGGCGTCGATAAGATAATACTTGTATGTTTTTTCTGCGTATCTAGCACAAATTAAAAGAGACTACTCCCTTTAGACACACACACGCACGTATACACGAAACACAAACACGCCACCAGGGAGCACCGTGTTATACTGCTGCAGTCGCCCTTCATTTGAAGCTGATCTTCTCATCTTTTCACCTAAACGGAGACAATTTGACTTTAGTGTAGCACTTACCGGCGTCACTGCTGATGGCGTTTCTCCCTGTAAAAACACCTCAGTTCCCTCTCTCTCTGTGTCTCTCTCGCTCTCTCAGATTGCTCTCCTCGGAATGGTGATTTTTGAATAAAAATCGCACAGCTGCCCAGGAACCTGTGTAGAGAATACCCCCACCCCCATCATCAGCTCACTGCTGCTGTTTTTTTTCCGAAATAAACACAGGACACAGGACTCTGTGTTGGAATACATTTGCTCTGTCTGACCCTCAACATTTTAGCGTCAAATTCTTATTTTATTTACATTTAGCCTTTGGTCGTGTGATTCGCGATATTAAAAACCTTTTTTTATTTTTCGTGTCGTAACTGCAATTAAATTATTTTTTTTGTTTTTGATATGTGCATAACAATTTCATGCAAGGACTGCAGATATCTCTATCTTTATTTTGTGTTTTGTACTTTGGAAACGTGAGAAAAATATCGATGAGGTTGCGATTAATTTTGTCGTCCTTAGATCTGTGCTCTACTAGTTGAGTCTGAGAAGCGGGACAGAAGCTATCCGGCGTGTTAGTGTTTTAGCGTATTAATGGGTTATTAACATAAACTTTATAGACAGACAGTTATTTTATGATTACTTTTTTGCTCGTGTTTATGTAACATAATACTCAACAACTAAAACCGCGGGACGTTTAAATGTGTTTAGACTTTATTTTTCAAGTTAGCTCCAGGATGGCTAATCAGAGCCGCATCACTGAGACGTCTGTGTGGAACCCTTGAGCATGCTTTTAAGAGAAGGCAAAACATTTTACCCAGCGTTGCCGCGTCCACGTCTCCACCATGGCAGAGAAAAACAACAGAAAGAAACTGAAGCACAGGGGTAAAGGATCTGCCACAGCTGGGACTTCTGCCAGTGCTGCCCCCGCTTCAACGACTCCCATCACTAGCTTCTTCAGTAGACAGCCTCCATCTAAGTTGCCTTGCCCTCTGTGTGGCCAGCTGGTACCAAGATTCAAGATCAATGAGCATATTGATCTACAGTGTCTGAACTTTGACAGAGGAGACAGCAGCATTGCCGCCTCAGCAGACAGAAGTGTTGTGCCAAGCATGCAGCTGTCACCCAGGAGGAGTTCCACAAAGTCCCCAGAGTGGGATCGAAGTAGGGGAGAGGAGGTGGAAGAGAACCAGACCAGTCCTTATTTCAAAAAGAATAACTATAAGAGTAAAGCTGTAGTCAGGACACTGGACCTGGGACGTCTCTCTTCGAAGTTATCCACTCTCCCTCCTCTAAACTATTTGTATTTATATACATATACACTTGTATGTGTACACATACTGTATATGACGTGTTCGTGGTGACAATACAACAGCAATAATAATAAATATCATATCTATTCATATAGATGCAACAATATAAACAGATTAAATTATTAAAAATACTACATTTGAATGACTGTTTCACCAGAGAGGCCCAGCACCGGGAGCAGGTGAACGCAATTCAGTTATTCACGCCTCTCTTTATGTTAGTAGGAGCCGGAACCAACAGGAGAGGACAGTGGAGACCCATTTTCCTCAACATGGCGTCTCAATTTACCTCCGACCGTTAAACACATAATTTTTAAAAGGTTACAAGTGAAACACGTTTATATATACATAATTTGCTGTATTAACAGTTAAAATTAATTAAATACTTACTTCTTTTAAGGGCTATACTGGTTTTATGTTCTGGGAAACGTGAATGCGTATTCCAGCGTGTTTGCATGCGCAATAAACAAAGCATACAAATTGATAGAACACCGGGAGCAGGTGAGCGCAATTCAGTTAAGCCTGAGCTGCGAACAAGAGGAGAGGACGGACAGATGACGGTTTTAGTAGCAGTCCTAATAGCATTTCTTATCTTGTTTATTTCCATAATGGTCTCACTCCAATATTTTCAATTCCACTTTGTGCAACCTTTAAAAACAGTTTGTAGTTAAAGGAAATAAGCATATTACCAGACACTCGTGCACTGACTGGTCTTCAACAACCAATCAGACACCACTCTGACCTCTCTCTCCTTGCCCTGACGTTTCCCTCGTGATCTATAACCTCAGGCAGAACGAGTTCACAGAATGAGTGTGACTCCAGCTCCAGATGTTTTTCACACTGACACACCCGGATGCTTTCTTTCTGCCAAACTGATTCCTGTTTGCTGTGAAAAATAAGTGATGGTATCAACACTTCTTGACTTCTTGATTTTTTATTGAACTATTTACATCTGGCACCCAATCTAAATGTGTAAACTGAGCAGTAATCTGGATTACGCTGCAAACATAAGTCATAAATCTAACACAGACAGACACACAGTTGAGTCTGCACTGTGGACTCACTCTTGGCTTCTTCACTCTTAAAGATTCTTTTTGTAATCTTCTCAACAGCTGCTGCTGATGAATTACCTCACAGATTCAACAACACAAGTTAAGTTAAAACTGAAATTGTAGAATTTGTTGTTGTTGTTTTTTTACTTTTAATCTTTTCTTATTGATCTACTTTATTGGAAACATTTGACCTGTATCTTTTCTGGTATAAACATCTTTGCCACAGTAAACTTGATTACAGCTTTGAATGTGTCCAGGTTTGGCAATATGTTACGACCTCTCACCCACCAGACACTAGGAAAACATGTTTACAATTATGCAACTCACAGATTCGGGCACTCAACAGCGTGCCGTCTACGGTCAGATGTTGCCTAATTTTAAGCAGTAATAAAAAATAATTTGGCTCTAAACTATTTTCACAAATTCACACTGATCACTTATTTTCTGGCTTTTCATCTTGTCCTGAACAAAGTCATATGAAAATGAAGGGGCCCAGATTTAAAATGACAAGTCAGTCCAGGATTAAATATTTTCAAAGGTGGACACTTTCGGGCACTAATGTATTTTTCTTTTCTTTATTTGAATATAAAACAGTCAGAAATAGTTCAGAAATATGGTATTGTACCTTCAGTCCGACCTGTGTATAATAATTCTAGCTTTACATTGGGATTTGACACATTATGACGGTAAACCTGAAACCATAGCAACTCATGAACTAAAAAAGTGGGGATTAAATTATTTGAGTTTAATTGTTAAAAGTACAACAATGGCAATAGAAGACAACTGTACATCAAATTGTCCACATGTACAAAACTGCTGAGATGGATGTTTGTTCAAGTCCCCTGAGATTAGTGGATTGAGTTAAAAAAAAAAAAGAAAGTCCATAAGTGTCTCCTTAAATCTATGAAGACAGACTATAGTTCCTGGGTTAGAGATTGATTTTCCTGGAGGCTATTTCTTCACAGATCTCCTCAGTTAGGGGAACATAAGTCTTTTTCTGGGTATCCAGGAAGTAGAGAGGGTCCTTAATGTGAGTAGGTTTGAATCCGTCCTCTACCAACTTCACTTTCTTCATCTTGAATGTCCCAGTCATCTCCAGGCATGGCTGCAGTAGAGTGAGTAAGTGTGAGAGGTTAGGGTTAAGTTTTTAAGTTTAAGTTTTTTTTTAAAAAAAAAAGTAAAATGTTCTTCAGGGCAGATAACTTTCAAAATAAGGCACTTGGTGACTGGAACTAAAAACGAGTACCTGGCATCTGATAAAGCGAGGCCTGGCGTAGCTGGGCAGGTAGTTGACGACCTGTTTGTAGACATCAGAACAGTCAAACTCTTCTCCTTCTCTCAGAGTGACTGCTGCCATACCGATGCGACCTTCATGACCTTTTCACAGCGTATTAAAAGAAATACAGAATGTTTGTCTTCCTCTTGAACTGACATGTTGAGACATTTCTGTGGTATACAGAGTTCAAGACTTTTTACCTTCAACTTTCACACCATAGACGTTTGCCTCCAGTATGCAGTGAGCCATCATTAGAATGTCTGCCACCTCAGATGTTGCGACATTTTCTCCCTTCCATCTGCAACACACGGTGACCAAAATTTTGTTTATTATTGTAAAAAGAAATGTCCACCAAAACTAGAGAAAGACACTAATACTATGATAGTAAATTCCCACAAACACCCCAAAATGCCAGTTCCTGGACTGGAATGTTCCATAAGACATTTTAATAATGAAGGTCAGAGTCGAATCCTAGTCTCAGTATCATAAATACCTCTGTCATGTGACATGTGACACACAGGAGGCTATGGCTTAGAATTAAGGATTAGAATGAATCATGGTTTCCGTTTTAACCAGCAGTTGTTTACTTGTTGTCAAAGGGCATACAGCTCAGTGGTAAGCAGCAAAGAATTTGGTTCAGGAGACGAGGGGGTCAAATCTATAATTCCCAAAAACATTGCTTCATTCTCACACCTCGAAACATTTAACTGAGTTTCCTTTTCTGCTGAGTGTGAACAGGATTCACCCACAAGTGCAAGCGCCTGGTGTTTCAGAATCCACAGCAGAATAATCTGTTACACTTTGTAACAAAAGTAAATTTGGTCTGAAGTTTATAGACTGGTTTCACCCAGCAGTAAAAGTCTCCCACACTGTGGTGTCTGTGGCAGAATAGCTCAAGGGCTAACACAGCTGACAGTAGTGTAGGAGTTCAGGGTTCAAACCCCAGTCTTGGACAACATTGATGTGTAATTGCAGTACTTTGCAACATCCACCTTTGACAAAATGTAGTTCTGCCAAGTTTCGAAGATCAGGGGAGAGTGACACGATTGCCCTACTAGGATTTGAACCCAGATCTTCTGCATCATTGACAGAGGATTTGCCCCTGAGCTGAAACATCATGGAGAATGATTAACTTGGAATTTTTACTGTTTGGTGAAACTACTCTGTCCTCCAAAAGAAGGGATTTGAAACCAGGTCTCCTTCGCCATCATCAGATGTGTTATGTTCTGGCCTATTCTGCCATGAACAAAGGTCTGTGAGAAACTTTGACACACTATATCTGACTAGCACATCGACCTCTTTTTGTCCCACTGAGTAAATGTGCTGAGTCCTTGAAGCAGCTGAACTGACTGTAGGCTCCGGTGATCTTATTGACATCAGTAAACAGTTTTTGCATTTGCTGAATGTCTGCCAAGTCAGTCCCAGTCTGACAGTGTTACACTCATGTCAACATGATCATTGACCTGACAGCAAAGTGCAGTTTCGTAATGAAGTAGCAGCTTTGTACCCGTCAATGAGGACACAGGGCTGGGACTGGCTGCAGCTACTGCATGACCTTTGGCATAGTTAGGCAGAAGAACATGAATGGATGGGGTAAATGGGTGGTTTGCAAATGAAAGTTTAAAAAAAACAAACAACAAAGGCTCTGATTGACAAAATTGTCAATAAATATTTAATAATATTTTATTTAATAATAATATTTTTGGGGGGAAAGTGAAAATATAATATTTTAAACAAGATTAAACATAACCAAGAGTAGCACTTGAGGGTGGAGTGGGAGATAGTTTATCTAAACTACTGTCTATGTTTTATTTATATTTATTGGCTGCAGACCTAAAGTGACCCATCACTATTTGTAGAACTTTGTGTTCCCTTTTAAAGATCAGAAGTCAAATTAAACCCAAAGGACAGACAGACAAACATCAACATAACTCTGGTTTACAGGTACCTGAATGTGTCACCGACTCGATCCTGGAAGTAGACAAAGTTGTCCTCATCAATCCGAAGCAAATCACCTGTGTTGAAGTACAAGTCTCCCTTTTTAAATACATCACGGAGCCTCTTCTTCTCTGTCTGCTGCTTGTTCCCAGCGTAGCCAATGAATGGAGACCTCTGCGTTATCTTCCCCACCAACAGTCCTGTCTCACCTGATGGACAAATACATGTCACACAACAAGCAATCATCACCAAAGTCAACAGTTCCAACAGTTAACATTTCACAAAGTGGAACCAGTGGTTGTCAAGTCAGACCATGAAGACGGACGTCAAGAAGAACCAGTAGTTCTCAGGTTTGCCTACGGGCTGATACACAGACTCACCTCTGGCTGCTTCGATACACAGGCCTTCAGAGTTCCTGACTGGTTCTTCTGTATCAATGTCAAACTTGATCAGAGCGTGAGGAAAGAACATCTAGAATGGAGAGAGAAACCATTCACAAACTGCTTCAGCAACTCTCACCTCAACGCTAACGCTCAGATTAATGACCAAATGATCTGAACTGGCAGCTCACGTGAAATAATTGAGCTATTAGTGAACACCGAAGGGACTGTGATTAAATTGGTCTTTCCCCATGGCATTTCCTTGACTGCTCAACTCATTAGAACTGTGAGTGCCAATTATTTTCATAGGCTAATAACATACTTGTTCTTTCATTATGGTCATACAGGCCACATCCACCACCAACCTTAAAAAATTTGACCCATTTTCAAAAGTTTTAGTCTGCAGTTTAAACGTCATGAGGAATTGTGGTCTTCAATAAAACGTCAGTGTTCAGGGCTGTGTGTCTGTGCCTGGGTCACTGTCACAGGACGGCTTGGACTGACCTGTACTGTCTGTCGACATTGAGCTACATTACTGTAATATCTAAAAACGTAAATACAAGGCAGATGTCCCTCGTTCTTGCCTTTTGGAGAATATTCTCCCGTCCTACTGTCCCAATCTTGGACGTGTAGTTTATGAAGCCAATGTTCCCCTCTGTGGCAGCGTAAAGCTCTCTGACTTTAATGTCTCCGAAGCGGTTCAGAAACTCTGTCCATATGTCTTTGCGAACTCCGTTTCCGATGGCCAGCTTCACCTTGTGGTCCTTCTCATTGTCTTTCTGTAAACAGTGACGTCTATTTTAGTTTGTCCAGGTTTATAGATGTGCATCTAGCAGTGATACATCTGACCACTAGTTGGTGTGGTTTCCTTTTACCTTGGGCATGTTGCACAGATAGCGCATTGTTTCCCCAATGTACTGCATCACTGTCACATTATGTTTCCTGCAGTCGTCCCAGAACTGAGAGGCTGAGAACTTTCTCCTCAAAACGATGGTCATACCTGTGATCCACAAAAACATCGTCTCACAGCCAGAATAATCACAACTGAGAATATAAACTATATTTGTCTTTAGTCCGTGTTTGAATCACAGAGAGGTTAAGATGAACAATTACCTCGCTCTATGGCTCCGGCCATTCCGATGAGGAAGCCGGCACTGTGATACAAAGGAAGGTTGATGTAGAAGATGTCGTCTGCTGTGACTTCACATGCAGCCTGCAGGAAGGAGGCAGCCCACACCCGCTCATGAGTGACCACAGCTGCCTTAGGCAAACCTTCCAAAGAGAAAAAAAAACGTCGTAAATCATCTCATGTTCCTGGATATGAACACACAGGAGACAAGTTTTTAAGGAGAAAACAAAAACACTCAGCCATTTCCCTCAAGTATCACAGCAGACATCTTTGGCAAGTTACAATAGATACTGAATATTTATTTTTCTCAAACAGTACTGTGTAGCAGTTTTTTCCGACCTTTTTAAACCACAGCACATACTTGTCATTAGAAAAATCAACCACCAAACAAAAATGTTCCAAAAACTATATGAAATTGAACAGATTGATCTCTCACTGCAAATGAGTGTGCTTCAGCCCAGGGGTTGGGAATCACGGTTAAATATTAATGTACAGCATTCAAGTCAGCACCCAACAGTCAAAGTTAGCAACTAGCTGGTGAATTTAGTGTAGCACTGGATTTCACTTTCTGCTTGATGCAGGAGGGCAAAAATAATTCTGCAAATGCCCGATGAAGCAGTAGTAGTAGTTTCAAATTGTGCATTTACTGCTGCTGCTAACAAATATCCAGACAAGGGGTTTAATCTCCAGGAGATTTTGCTCCTTCTCCATTAGTGTCTTTCTTTAGACCTCAGACCTGCTTTAGATGAACCAACCCCCTGTAGAACCAAACGTTTACATTACCCTCCTCTGGCTTCTGCCAGTGTGCACAGAATATATAAATAGTAGGTCCACTTCTAGTATCAGCATTAGTCTGTCAAATTGACTCATGACAGCTGAAGTATACAACGCCATGTTTAGAGGAAAACAGATGATAAAGCCAAGGAAATATCTGAGATTGTAAAACCTATTATTGCCAACCAAGAGTTGGACTGTCTTACTGTCTTGTATTTCTCTCTCTGTTTTATCATCTGGTTCATTTACAGTGAATCATATAGTGCAAAATCAACATCATGTTCTGGTGAAGAGAATGTGACCCTAGTGAATGAAATCATAAACATTCAGGAGAATCCTCACTCACAGTATGTTGACTGAGATGAGACCATAAATGTATTTCATACAATCCATAGTTTTATTTAAGTAAAATGTAATTCTTCTGATGTTACCCTGACTTCATTTTCTTTGTGATATTTGAGGGAGTTGTCCTGGTTTACCTGTGGTGCCAGATGTGTAGATGTACAGGGCGGTGCTTCTGATGCTGACATTGGCTCTGAGGTCCCAGGACAGAGGCTGATCTGAGGCCTGGCTGACCTGTTCAGACAGGGACTCAATACCTTGAATACTGCAGCTGTCTGACAGCAGAAACACACGGATCCCCTGCTCTCTGAGCACAGGAAGAACCTCCTCCACAGCGTCCAGCAGCTCTGCAAACACAGAGAAGCATTCAGCCCAACGCTCAGTTGCTCAATGCTGTGCATGTAGGCCTGCATCATGTTACTTCACATCCCACTGGGATACGAGCACATGTGAGGCACAGGAAGGAGCGAGACTCCCTGCTCCAAAAAAGGGAGAGCTCAGAAACCAGACTCCTGACTGCAGTGTTCTCAAATAACCTCATTCTTCTGGAGTACAGTAGAGCACACCCAACAAATCAAGTTTCTTGAAAACATTATTCTAAAAAACAAACTGCTTTTTATGTTAGGTTGAAATGATCAGAGCAGCCAGGTAACAGATTACATCACTTTTCCGTTAGTTTGTTAAAGTCTGGAACATAGGAAAAGAAGAAAAAAAAAGAAGAAAATTTGAGAAAAACAGGAAACTTTTAACCATTTCAAATCACTCGTTCTTACAATTTCATATTTTATGCATTCAAATGTGATGGATAGAAACATTCTGTAGTTATTGTTGTCCACTGGGTAAGTTTCTTCAAACTTCTTTTAAAGCACTAATGTCATTTGAGTGAGAAGATTGAAAACAAGTTTCCAACTTCAAACTGGTTTATATTTTGGCACCAGCCCAATAAAGTAGGAACCACTGGATTAGCTGGTTCAAAGCTGCACTGTCAGTGCGGCACTGTTGAAATCAAAACAGGTCCATATTAGTGATTATCAGAAACACGTATGATTGTAGTTGTGAACTGACATAGCGGTGGTACCACCAGTTAGGCTGTGTGTATTATGTCAGTGTTATGGAATTTACTCTACATGGGCCACAAGTTCCTATGTAACAACACACTGACTTCCAGTTGGATGGGATTTAAAACACTGGCTGCAGAAAATAGCTCTTTAACCATTGTGTCTACCAGTCACCAGTCATTAAACAAGATATTATCTGTAACTAGAGACACAGTTCAAACACAGCAGCAAGTGCCTTATTTTAGCAGACACTCCTGGAAACCATTCAACTGTGATTACGTGGTGTCTAGAACACTGAAAAGTGCAGAAACACTAAAAGTTGAAAAGTATTTCTGTCGGCAGCTCTCAGGCATGACTGAGGCTTTTTTTTTTTTTTTTGGGGGGGGGGGGGGGGTTCCAATGGAATGTAAATGGATTCAGAGGTCAGGGATACCATATGGATTTGTCTCTAGGGCCCTTGGGAAATGCAGTTGCCTGTTTAAAGGTCGACTGGTTACCACACGTGTACCTCACAAATTGTCTAGTTCAAGACACAAACTTACTGTGCTCCAGAAGTGATTTTTAGATGGGAGCCCGTTTTGTGGTCTTGTTAGAGGCTGCACAGTTCTTATATGAGGCCTTTAGTTTACCCCTATACCACTTCTGTCCCTGCAGCCCCAGAGAACCTAGAGTATATGGACACCGCGTGCTGGAGCAGACATGACCATTACCTCTGCTCTCTTTTCTGCAGCCCTGTTGGCAGATTAATCATCAACTCACCTGTAGATGTGATGATGACTTTAGCACCACAGCAGGAAAAACAGTGCAGCAGAGACTTGGACCTAATGTTAAAGTTGAGCAGAGCTGCTGTACAGCCCAGTTTGGCCAGAGCCAGCCAGGTCCATATGAAAGCGGGCTCATTGGGCAGAAACAAAGCAGCAGTGTTTCCCTCCTTCAGCTGGGCTGCAGCCTGCAGAGCTCTGGCCACCCTGTTGCTCTGTTTGTCCACTTCTCCATAAGAAAACTGTTGGCCCTCAAAGTGCACAAAAGTCTTTGCAGGGTGTCTCCTCGCTGCATCTAGGAAACAATCCAAGATGCTGTAGAAGGGTTTGATTTTCTTGTACCTGATCAGTCTCATTCCCAGCCTCAGGCTCCTCAGGATGTAGGAGCAGTCATCTCCAAAGTACGGGAAGAATGTTTTGACGAAAGTAAAGGCCAGAAGAGCCAGTCCTGCCAACACAGTGAAGAGGATGTACATTTTTGCAGCGCTGTTCTCTGAGCTGTGGACCAAAATAAGAGAAATGGTTGTGTTAAGCAGAGAGATTGAAAAATAGACAGGGAGGGAGTGAAAGAAAGAGAGAGGGTGTGGAGAGAGTCTGTAGTTGTAGTGTATTTGTGACAAAGTTCAACCACTCCACCAGGGGCGGTGCTCAGCCTGGGACCCAGACCCCTCCTCTTTTCTGCTGTGGTCTCCAGTTGCCACATGTTTACGCCTCATTCTGTCCTCATTATTTACGGTTTTTTTTTTTTTTTTACTGTTACTCGCTGCAACGCCTCAGCTGTGACGAACCCTTCACCGCGGAAGAACAACACGAGAGCTCTGCCTTTTACTGCTTTGATTCACGTCTGAGACATCTGCTGGTCATTACGTGTAGTGCACCGTGTCCTTACATAAGGATCACCAAAGAGCTGATTGAAAAAAATACTTACACAGTGGGGAAAAAAAGACCAAGTTTGATTAGGAAGCATTAGAACAGATATTAAACAGTATATAAATAATATTTAGAAGTGTCTTATTGTTCCCAACTATACGATGGATATTAAAACATACCCAAAATAAAGTGTTTATTACATTTTTAGAGAATGTAAATGTTCTTTACTATGCTGAAAGGACTGTACTGAAAGTAAAGATGAGTAAAGACTGACAATAACAGGAAGAGAGGGAAGCTGGTTCACAGTGGTGGAACAGAGAGTTGATTGTTCACTGGGCAGAGAGGTCAGCTTCTTCACCCACAAAAGCTGACAAAAAAACAGAAAATACGGATCAGAGGTTTTTTTAATTTGTGGTAAAAACTGTGTTATCACAACAATGCTGTATTTTTTGGATTCCAAGCTGATGACTCACATAGTGATAAGTGGTTATCATATACCATATGTTTGTCACTTTCAGTGGACAGGATCAAACATGTTCTCTGCAGGAGTATGGCAGTTATACCGTGTGAAAAATCACATGTGAAACTATTGTTGGAATACAAGTTCTGACACAGATGTGGACATAAATTAGAAATCCACCTAATGTGTTTTAATGTGATCCCACTGAAGTTTCAAATTTTAATTTGTCCTGATGTCACATCATTGAAGATGTCCACTGTGAGTGGGACGTAATTCTTTTTCTTTTCATCTAGAAAGTAGAGTGGATCTGATATTAGGTTTGGGTCAAATCCCTCCTGCACCAGCTCAGCCTTCTTAAGCTTGTATGTCCCAGTTGTCGCTAAGGAGTTCTGTAGAAATAACAACATACTTACACAGTACCACAAAAAAAAAAACAACAAAAAAAAACAATCAGTACTGATTCTGTTGCGGTATTTGGTCATACCTCACCTGAATTCTTACAAATCGTGGTCTTGCATAGGCTGGCAGTAAATTTTCTACATGTCTATAAAGGGCTGTAGAATTGAATTTGTTCCCATCTCTTAGTGTGACAGCAGCCATCCCAGTCCTGCCCTCATGACCTGCAAAATATTAGGTCATTACAGTTTATTTTGTCCCTTTTTGCTGCTTCAGTAAATGTTTACCATTTACTGAGCTGCTGATGAAACATGATGCCGTAGACAAACTGCAGTCCATCCCAAAGTCAATTCACACACAGGCACAAACAATGATTCACACTCATGTGTATATTTCTAGTCCAGCTGTTTACATTACCTGCTACTTTGACTCCATATACGTTGGCTTCTCTGATGCAGTCAGCCAACGTGATGACATCAGCGACCTCTGTAGTGGCCACATTTTCTCCCTTCCACCTGTTCACAGAAAAAAAAAACTTTCAATATCAGAGACATGACATTTGAAACTGTTGCTGACAAGGAACTTACCTGAATGTGTCTCCAACTCGATCTTGAAAGTAGATGAAATTGTCTGCGTCGATGGACAGCAGGTCCCCAGTGTTGAAGAACATGTCTCCTTTCTCAAAGACATTGTGAAGCTTCTTCTTCTCTGACTGCTGCAGGTCTCCAGCATAACCACTGAACGGAGTCCTGGCTGTTATTTTAGACACCAACAGACCAGGCTCACCTGAGTGGAAGACAGAGGAAACCACAATCGTCTGAATTAAGCTTTCAACTTTGTAATAAAAAAAACAACAACACGAGGACCGAGAGCATTTGTTCAGAAGAGCAGTGTCTCCCTTTTAAAGATGGGACAATTGTTGATCTGTACACCCCCCATCCTCACGGGGTCTGCACTCCACATTTTGAACCACTGACATGCAGCAAATCTGCTCTGTCTGTAGCTCTTCTGCATAAACCAGACTCACCTTTGTCAGCCTCTATACAGAAGCCAGATAAATCCCTCAAAGGCTCTTCTTTGTCCAGGTCATATTTAATGACAGCATATGAAGACAACATCTGCAGGTTAATTCACTATCATCAGCACAGGTACACATTTAACATCACAATGTGTCATGTCACATTGAGAACTACCTTGGTGAGAACGCCCAGTCGTCCCACAGCCCCGACTTTCCCAAAGTAATTCATCAGTAACAGATTTCCTTCTGTTGCTCCGTAGAACTCTTTGATGTCGATGTTTCCAAACCTGTTGTTGAATTCTCTCCACACGTCCGCTCGTATTCCATTACCTATGGCAAGTCTCACTCTGTGGTTACGATCATCGAGTTTCTAGACCATTTTGATTTTGAGGGAGATTAAAGGTGAGATATTAGGTTTTTATTTAGAGTGTGAATTTTAATCGAACAAAATATTATTAATAATAATAATAATGAACATGTTTCAAAGTTATAAAACTGAAAGACGAAGTTTGAGTCTGAGTTAGTTCCTGATTTAAGGCTACCAGCTTGTAAGAGCTGTGACAATGCAGTGACAATAGACTACACGGTACATACCCGAGGAGTGTTGCAGAGGTAGCGCATGGTTTCACCAATGTACTGAATGACAGTCACATTATATTTTCTGCAGTCTTCCCAAAACTGTGAGGTAGAAAACTTACTCCTCAGAGCCACTGTGATACCTGTACACAACCGTAAAGGGACAAAGTACATAGACTGGAACAGAGTAGGTAATTTAAAAATAACAGCGTCCTTATTATCATAGTGTATTTACATTAGACGCAGCATTTGATTTTTATTTTCTGTTTGTTTTGTGAATTTCGATTTCACAAAACAAACTGTTATAAACTGTTGGAGAATTAGGGGACGAATACAGGACAGCTGACCTAAGAAAACCTTCCAACGGAGAGGGCTCCGGCCGATGAGCAGAGGTGTCCAGTGATAACATCTATATTAGATGTATATTTACTGAGGAATCTGATTTTAGTTTTCATTCTTAGTTTTATACCCAAAAGATTTGTTTAAAAAAATGTATATGTAAAACAAAATAGCCTTTAAGTGAAGAGAAAGACTGCAGAGTAAACAACTGACTTTTTTGTTCATGCAGTTTGTTAACACTGGTTTAAACCTACAGTCAGTCAGATTGTAACCCTGTAGTATGCTCACCCCTCTCGATGGCTCCAGTGACACTAATGAAGCCTGTGCTGTGATACAGAGGAAGGGAAACGTAGAAGACATCTCTGGAGTTGACTCCTGACAAATGCTGAAGGAAGGACATGGCCCACAGTTTCCCATGAGTAATCATGGCAGCTTTGGGAAACAGAGTGGAGTCAAATTATTATTATTATTATTTATTTCTTCTTTTCTTTCCAAATACCAGATCCTCAGATAGCTCACCTGTGGTCCCAGATGTGTATATGTAGGTTGCTGGACTCTGCAGGGTTAAATGTGATCTTAAATCCTTGGCTAGAGGCTCAGGGGAGACACGGCTCATTTTGTCCTTGAAGCTCTCCACACCTGTGATCTGACAAGTGTCCGTCAGGAGGTAAACTCTGACCTGCTGCTCTAACAGACTGGGTAGAACCTCCTCCACAGCATCCTGCAATTCTGGACATCAACACTTTGCCTTAGGGGAGTTTTATACCTAAACATTTAACAATGTCTACGGGTATAAACGAAATAAAAAATATATGCTGGAAGAGTCCACAGTTGGACCGACAGAGGAGGGGAAGCCTCTCTTAACAGAAAAAAAGACAGTCAATTACTTTTACTTTGAAAAATATCATTTCTTCAGTAAAATTCAACTTTTTCATGCAGGAAGAAAGTCTACAGTGAAAAATTTAACAATGTCTACGGGTATAAACGAAATAAAAAATATGGGGGGGGTGTGGCTAATGCACCACAGTCTTGTACAGCTGATTTTTTTCAAAGTGCCATTTGCTGCTTAACCAATAACCACTATCTCACTGCTTGCCCTTCTACAATGATTGAACTAACCAAAGACCAGGAACTCATTTACAATTATCATAAGCAGTTAAATCAATGGCATCTGGACTGCCTTGGTTTTAAGACGGCGTTTCACCTCTCACCTGGTCTAACCCAGACGTACAGCCATCATGTTGTCAAATAGTCTGCTTAAACCTCTCTTGGATGAGAGGTGGACTGTCTTTTAGGAACCAGGACAGTCCAGCTGCCTTTTACTTAACAGCTGAGGTTAAAAAAAAACTAATAAACCTGGAGGACTGAAAACATACAGAGAAATTACTAGTCAATTATTCACCATGGTGCATGCATATGTAGTACAGTTAGATAAACGAAAAGGAAATAAAAGAAAATAATAAGCAATAAGATTACAATACAGTTCCATTTTTTGCCATGAAGTAAATATTAGAAGTGATCCAATCATTGAGTTAGAGTTTTGCTACTGCCAGCACAGTGAGCCAGTCATACCTACAGCAGCCACCAGGGTTTTGGCTGAAGTGCGGTGAAAACAGTGCAGCAGAGACTTGGATCTGATGTTGTAGTTAAGAAAAGCAGCCGAGCAGCCGATCTTCACCAAACCCAGCCACAGCCACACAAACATTGGCTCGTTCGCCAGCATCAGAGCCACCGTGTCGCCCTCTCTGAGCTGCCCGCTCTGCAGCAGCACTCTGGCGGCTCTGCTGCTCAGCGCATCCGCCTCCTGGTAGGTGAAGGTCTGCTCTCTAAACAGGATGAAGGGTTTGTCCGGGTGCGTCTTCACCGCGTCCAAAAACTTGTCCAGGATGGTGTAGTTGGTTTTTATGTACTTCATTGTGGAGCGTCTGTTTCTGAGCTGAGTCAGGACAAAGTGGAGCTCATCGAGGAAATAAGAAGAGCGCGTTAAGTGGAGAAGGAGGTAACCAAGGAGAAGGAGAAGCAGTAGGACGCACAGAGTCCAGGAAAACATGATGATCAGTGATGTGGGAGCACCGGAGTAGATTGTCCCAGACAGACTGCGTACAAAAGTGCATCAGATATGGGGAGAAAAGAGGGGGAGGAACGTGCGAAAGTGTGTTGCGTAATCGTCGACCATTTACTTTTTAACTGCCAGTAAATATAATTAGCTTTTTTATTTTTATTATATGAGTTATTTTATTTTTCAGCCATAATAAAAACATGTCATGTCATTGTGGCTATGTTCAACCCATGCAAACTTTCTTTAATAAGTAGAGTTTCATCATGATAAAAAATGTGATATAATAATATATTATAATATAATAAATCCTTAAATATTACATCTACCACAGTCAGTCCAGTGTTGGTTCAGACCTGTCTTTTTGCTGTCCACTTTGTTGTCCATCATCCAGTATTCCAGATTTGAAGTTTTCCTGCAAAAGAAGCCATGATAGTTAGAAAACAACCTCATGGTGCCACACAACGGTTTATGGTTTGTCAATATGGCGACCGTTGGGTGCTTTAAAACATACACTCACATGTTTATGACACAGTTACAATGTCTTTAGTTTGAGTTGGTATCATTTTCAGGATCAACCATAAAGAAGGTGTGGTTTAAACTTTGATTAAAACACTATTTTTTCATCTGCAACTACAGCTAACAGTTTTGCATCTAATTTAAACCCTATCTTTATTTTAAGCTTGACTGATTCAGATTCTGCAAGTACAGTATGACTGGGTTGGCACAAACTCACTCTGTCAGTCATTAATATAAATCATGAAACTCTGAACTATTTCAACTTTCCTTTCTGACCTTTGTACTTTCCAAAGACCCTCCCATCCGTATCCTCCCCCTCTTACTGTATACTGACAGCTCGCTCTCCACTTAAGATTAAACCTTCCAGTGTTTTACCATGTATTTCTCATCCTGGCCTTTTGTGGCATCCTGCATGAACACATCCACATCCCAATAACCTCATTATGTCTGGTGTAATGAGTTGTTATATCCTAGATCACTCATGTTGCCATAATAACTAGCAAAGCAACAAACCTAAATTCAGCCACATCTGCAACATATTGTACATCAAAAATCATCAATAGCATAATACAATATTATTATAAAGACAAAATGTATTGTACTCACCATAACTTCTGATTAGTTGTACAAAATTCCTCTTTTTTCCTTAGGAGGAGTTTAACCTCTGAGGGATTGGAACAGCAAATCTTTGCAGCCCTAAATAATTGGAAAAGCAAATACATGAAATCTCCGATCTTATTAAAAACATCTTTTCACATTTTTTGTTTTAATAAAAAATTTAAGATTTATTTAGCAAAATAAAGCAATATATACAATATGTATAATTGTGCACCATGTTGATAATACAAAACAAAAATAAATTAAATATAAAAACAACACAGCAATACAAAAAATACAATCAAATATGTTACAACAGAGTGTTTCACCTGAGCTGCCCGGGGGTTTCAGTACAACTTAGGATGAGTTTCCAAAGACACACAAACACACGTGTGTGTTTCTAATTGTCTCGGCTGTATTCACTAAACCTGTCTGTAGTGACATGACTGTTTGGCAGAGGATCTTCATCAGAATCCTGTTACACTAGAACTATTTTTAAACCTGGGTGTGAATCAAAATGAGTTTCCAAAGACACACAAACACACGTGTGTGTTTCTAATTGTCTCGGCTGTATTCACTATGGTGGGAAATCTGATGTTTCTACTTGCAAACTTATTAATTAAGGTCACACTTCTCTGGCAGGCTGCCACCAACAGGTGATAAACCAAGAATTAAAAAATGTCTAACTGTCAATCCTGAGGATTAATTATCTTAATCCTCAGGATGGTTAATAATCGACTCACTGCAGCTTATAAGAGTTTACATCTAAAGGCACCAGGTGATCAGCAAAGTGGGCTGCAGGGTCAGATCCTATGTCCACTCTACTTTGTGTATGGGTATAAGGGACTGTCAAAGCCGCTGTCCTGCTGACGCTGCCTCAGCTCAGAGTACAGAGGCCTGGAACAGAAGTCCCGCTGCTGCTCAGCCTCAGAGCCAGGGATGGGCCCTCTCTGTGAACTCATCTTCACAGTAGCCAAGCTCAAAGGCTGAGTCGGAGGAATCCTCTTGGCAAAGTCGTTATAAAGCGTAAGATCAGAAGCATCGGGGGAGAGACTGTCAAACTCTCTGAAGTCACTGGCAGATGCAGCGGAGACAGAAAAAGGCTTCACAGGTTCGACTTTCCTCCCCGAATAGGAGAGTCTGGGAATGTGGAAGCTGGTGTCTGAGTCTGTGCTGTTCATGCTCCAGTCTGTTTGTTTTTCATCTCTAACAGGAGCCTCCTTGACAACTGACGGCTTGTTCTGTTGGGGGTCTTCTGTGCTGGAGTCCAGTCCCTGCAGGTACAGCTCCCTTTCTTTGCTCCTCACAGACACGGGGGCTGTTGTCTCTTTGTCAGAGATGTGATGTTTGTGAGAAGCTGACGGTAGGGTTATGGCTTTATCCACTGAGGAGTCCTTCTTCTCCAGGTAACTCAAAGGTTTAGTTCTGGCTGCAGCCGCTTTTTTCTGCTCTGAGTTCGAGAACATTTTATCTTCTGCTCTAATGTCAGACGGCTCAGGCGGCTGAGGCTGGTTCTTATTGGAAGCTGAGTTTCTACCTGGAGAGCAACCAGCAGTGGATAAAAAAGTAAAACAATCTGTCAACAAAACCACAAATGACAATTACATTCACAAAGAACAACAATTCAATTCTGCCAAAAATAACTCACTCTGCAAACTGTAGTTATTTTCAGATTTGGTTTTTGTGGGAGTCTCTAGTACTTTTGCCATGGCTGCCAACTTGCTTGCAGCATTCATTATTTTTTTTTCAGCTCTGCAAAATAAAAAAAAAATTAAATAATCAAGGGTCTGTAATTAAACCAACGTTAATGTTTGAAAACAGCATCTTACCCTGTGGTTTTCCCTCCATCCTCCAGTAACTCCTGCAAACAGCTCAGATAATATCTCCTCATCTTCCTGGCAGTGTCCTGTCTCTCCCTCTGCACCTCCACACGGATCATCTCAGCCGCTCGCTCCCGACTCTCCTGGAGGTAACGCATCATGTCCGCTGTGATCGAAAAACAACGAGAGTCTCAGACCGTTCACCGGGTACATTTAAGAGGAAGGAAGGAAGGAAAGTGAACTACTTGTCATTGTGACACAGCACACCTATGCCCACAACAAAATATGACTTCTGCTTTTAACCCATCACCAAAGTGAACAGTGGGCAGTTTATAAGCAGCCTGGAGAGCAGTGTGTGGGGACAGTGCCATGCTCAGAGCACCTCGGTGGTAACTTGGCAGCTGGTGGACTTGAACCTGAAGCCCGCTGGACCCAAGTCCACTTGCTTAACCACTAAGCCACCACTGCCCCAGGAGATTAATAACAAAAATAAACAACAGAAAAAAACAACAAGATTAATCAGTAAATAATCACTTACCTCTGATCTTTTCAACAGTCATCAAATATTGATGTTTTATCTCGTCCAGACCCTGCTGCAGATTCTGCTGGTGATCTGAACTCCTGTGAACAAGAGCAGCGAATATGTTGGTTCTACACCACTGACACAAACTTATACTTCATTTGCACTTTCTTTACTATAGAACTTTATCACAACTTCTTCTCAGTACTGTGCAGTGGACTCTAGGAATTGTGAATGAATTATTTTACATCCGCTTTAAATGGTACTTTCAAAAACCTCTTGCTGTGTGAGGATAAAGTGAGAAAGGATAAAAGCCTTTGTAACATGAAACACTTTGAAGGATGAAATTATTTTATATTACAAGAGATGAAACCAAAGGGCGTTCAATATATTATTTTATCTTGATATGTGAGCAGAACCTAAAATAAATGAAGTCACCAGATAATAAAACATCAGTACAATTCTTAAAATAATGTAGAAATATAATAATAATATTAGGTTTTAATAAATGTAAACTGATAGAAAAGAAAAACTACAAACCTTGATTCCTGGTCTTTCTTCACTTCTTGCAGCTGCTGTTGATATTCTTGTCTCGTCTTTTGTAGACTGCGCTCTTGTTCATCTGTGGGACACAGTTCAACACATCAACACTGAGGCACAGACGAAGCAACAGCAGATTTGGGCTTTATTTAGAAACACTGTAAATCAAACCTTTCAGATTCTGCATGACAGTTTTGTGTTCCCTAACACTGTGCTGCAGTTGACGACAGGCTTTCTCCAGGTGTCTCTGAAGCTCCTGGTTCTTCTTCTGCAGTTTAGTCAAAGTCTCAGTGCATTCATTCCTGCATCGAGATGTCTCCTTCCTCTGAGACAAAGAGCCTGGAGAACAGTGGACGATGATGTGAGTGCACATTTTTACAGGCTCACTAGGTCCATTTATAGGGAAATACAGAAAGATAGACTGTTTGTACAGAAACAACAAATAATAATTCAAATTACATTACATCACATACTTAGCACTTTGTCCATTTCTCTCTCATTTTGTTCCTGTGCTTCTTTCAACACTCGACTTAGTCTCTCTTCACTGATCTAAAGAGAAAAGGCAAAAAAGACAAAATACAGAAAACATTGTTAACTTGACGACAGATGTAAGCTTTGTCTTCTGCAGCCTCAGGAAAGTAACTGAGACCACCAAATGGTCCACAAAACATCACTCACTCTCATCCACTCCCTCTTGGCCTCAGAGACCGCTCTGCTGACCAGATCTTTGCAGGAGCTGTGTATGATGTGGGTGACCGTCATCTCTGATGTCATTTCGCTGCTCCTCCTGTTTTCAGGCACTTTCTGAGTATTTTTCAGATCTTTGAGGAGTTGAGCCTGAGCATCTGCCAAAGCAGACTGCACCTCTGTCATCAGTCCATCACTAATCTGCCGTCTCTTCTCTGCCTGCTGACTCCTCCACTCTTCCTCCCTGGACCTCAGCGTCTCCTGCAGCTTTGCCTCCATCTGCAGGAGCAGCTCCTTCCTCTGGCGGTCAGCCTCTATTCTGACCTGCTCCAGCTTTTTGTGCTGCTCTTGCAGTCTGCTTTGGTACAGCTGCTCACTGCAAACCTTTAACACAGAGATCTCCTGCTGCTTGTCTCTGTTCCATACCGCTCGGGCGGCAGAGAGCTCAGCCTTCAGCAGAGCAGCTTGTTCTGCCTTCACATGCTCCAACTGACTCTGAAGAGATGCCACATCTTCTTGTAGCTCCTCAAACCTCTGGTGTTCTACATTGTTGCTTTGCTTTTTAAGCCACTGCTCTTCTGCCTCCCTCAGAGCCTGTGCTATCTGAAACAATTACAGGATGATGCATGATTTACACAGAAAGTCAGAGGGAGGGGAAGTATTCTTTCTATTTGTCTAAAAGATAATGCTAGATAAGGCATTAAGGGATATCAAGTGCAAACATACCATAAAATCCCAAAACTGCTGTGGGCAACATTGTTCATACCTGTTGTTCAATGTTCTTCCCTTGTAGTTCTTCCCATTTGTCCTTCTCTCTCTGGATAGACGCCTGATATTCTGGTAGAGAAGCCAAATCCTCAGTCCAGTGACTGTAGGCTCTGGTAACTGCACCTTCAACCTGTAAAAGTAGTCACATCCTACACGTTCAATATTCACTTAAAGAGATTGAAATAACAGGGTTATAAATAACAGGATGGAAACGCATCATGTTACAACAACAACAACAACAACAACAACAACATGTTAAGCACAAATATGAAGACATATTTGTCTGTTTTGACAGTGGATGGATGTGCAGTGCAGGTTTAGAAATCTACCCTCTAGCTCAGCTTTCCGTTCTTCCTCATATTTCCTTCAACAAGGTCAGTTAAATAATGATAAATCAAGAGACTAGAGTCTCCTTTATGCAGATAAAAATGTCTAATGTTAGATAACTATTTATTCACTGATAAGTATGTGTTGAATCACTATTCACTCCTGACTAAAGATCTAACTGGGGTTAGAGAAGGTGGGAGTCAGTAAACAAAGTCAGTGTACGTCTCTCACATTTGAGATGTCATTATTTCAATCAATTGAGCTTTTTTCTCACCGTTTGGGTTTAAGAGAGAGGATATACTCATTCAGACAATACCATCTCTAATATGACATCTTTCTGCAATGGCTATGCAGTGCTCTGTGCTCTTCCCGCAAACATTCAACAATCAAGTCTGACTTGACTGACTTCTTTAGTATTATTTAAAAAATACTAAAAAGAACTGCAGTGCTCCAAGCTCCTGAATTCTCCTAAAGTCAACTCACTGACCTGCTTGGCCATGTCCTCCAGATGTTTCTCTTGAAGTTCTCGCATAACTTGTCTCCTGGCCTCTTCCACAGCTTTGCGTTTGACTTTTTCAGCTTCCAGTTGCAGCTCATGTTTCTGGGCACTGAGCCTGTCCTCCAACTCCTCAGCAGTAAATGTGGTGTTGGTGCTATGAACCTCATCTGTCTGACAGGTTACCTCGCCAGTCTCTCTGTGTTTCCCCTTCCTGACCTCCTCCAACCTCTTAGTCCAAGTTCTTTCCAGCTATAAAAAAACAGACCAAACGCCATAGTAAAATAATAATCACATATTAGAGCAGTATACGTTTTATGTGAATCCCACCTGCTGCACTTCTTCTTGACAGGCAGCCTTGACTGAAGCTACCTGAGAGTTCACCTGCTGCTTCACCTCTGCCTCCTTCTGTTTGGACCACAGAGCTTTCAGCTGGTTTGTTGAGGCTTGATGCTGAGCCTCCAGCTCAGCCCTAAGATTCTCCAGAGCTGTGTCCATCTTCACCTTCATCTTTAACTGGAGAAAAGTCAAAAGAGAACCATAATAAAAATAAAACAATCAACCCAAAAGGTATCATCAAGATTTTTTCATAAAGATTCCTACCTCATTTTCTCTGATCAAATCTTCCTCTTTTTCTTTGCCGTCTATTTTCTCTAGGAGCATGTCCTTCTCTTTGCACACAGAAATGTAACATTCTTGCACGGCCAATAGTTTATCATTGACGTCAAACAGCTGGGTCCTGCAGAGAAATACAGATTGAGAAAACTTTGTTCATCTCAGTGGGCAAATTGGTGGACAAAGAGTGGCATATTGAGGGAAACATAAATAGTTATTTAAATGGAGGTAAAATCATGAACTTACTGTAACTGCTGGACCTGCTGCTGGTGTTGATCAGACAACTCTTCAATCTGAGCATCATGTTCCAGCATGAGCTCTGTTTTGACTCGGTTCACCACATCGTCCCTGTACTGTTGATGAATTCGCTCCGCTCTGCATGAAGAAAATAATAATTCTACATGAAACAATGCGAGCAGGATTAAGGTTCATCTCCGCAGCCCTGACAGTACTTCACCTATGAGCTGCCTCCTGCTTTTCTTGGTCCAGCTCCTGGATCATCTCCCTCATCTTGGTGCACAGCTCCAAGTTGGCAGATTTAACCCTCTCCTCATTCTGTTTTAGCTCTTTGTTCTTCTTTTCCAGCATCTTAATTAAGTACAGAACAACAGGACTCGTCAGGATGGAAATAGTCCAAACGTACTAGAATACAGGAGTACAGGAATTCAAGCCCAACTGCAACCAACCTCCAGCTGTTCCTGCCAGTGCTGCTTTTCTTCTTGCAGTTTCACCAACTCTTTCTTAGAATCTTCAGTCAGATCCAGAGGTTTGATCTGATTTTCTCTCACCTGAGAACAGACGCATGTATTTGTTGGTCATTTCTGTTTGGCCATTTAGAGTAAGCAAGGTGAACATATTTATTATTCAAATTGAATTGGCAAGACTGTATGTAAACCATTATACTGAAAAAAAACTCTTCCTATTCATATCCGGAATAAGTAAGTTTGATTAATATATTTTATACCAGAGAACAGTAGACAAAACAAATACTATATATTATTATATGAACAATATTCAACAGCAACATTAAACTTCACCACTATTGTAGATGATAACAAATACTACAAATTGTACCTTTAACTTAAATACGTGTACACATGTGCTTTTGTTCCTATGACAGATCAATGTTACAAACATACCTACATATTTTATGTAAATATGTCAACATGCTTCAGCTCAGATAAAGACTTTGGTTGGGAGAACTCACTTCAGAGCTGAGCTTGGCTTCCTCTAACTGAGTTTGCAGTTTGTTCATTTGACTCTGACAGCGTTGGAGCTCCTCCTGCAGCTGACTGATTTTCTGCCGCTTCCCCTTCAGACTATTCAGGCAGCGCTGCATCTCCAGCCGCAGAAGCTGTACAGCCTCGTCCTTTGGATTCTTGGGGTCTGACAGGGGGCCTAAGGCCGTTCTGCCGAGTCAGTAGGTTATGATGAGTACGTTTTGTGACGTTGCCAAGTGTTGAAAAAAAGTGCAAGAACTAGTGAAGTGTGGCATTACCTGTGGAGAAGACCATTTTTCCCTTTCTTTAGTCCTAAATCCATGCATGATTCAGACAACTGGTGCTCACTGTCATTGCTGAGGTCTAATGCAATGACGCCATGTTTCACAGCTGACTCATACAGAGTGATCTGTTCCTTCAAATCAGCCAGATCTTCCTTCAAGGGTAAAAAAATATTGGTTGATTTACTTTAGTGAGGTCAAATTAATAAGTCTATATGGTTGTGCTCACAGGGTATTTGTATGAAGGTAGGAGGGGAGGTGGGGGTGTAGTATACAAACCTGCAGGACTTTGTTCATGTTTTCACTCAGTGCTTTGGCTGATTGAACTTGTTGTAGTTTCATTTGCACCTCGCTCATCTCCTGCACTGAACCTGCAGGAAACAGGAAGAGAACAGAACACAGGATATCAATAAGAAATGATGTAAGTAATTATGAATTATGAGTGCAAATATGTTCACAAGACATGTTTGTATCAAGGAGCAGCTCCTGATATTTATATGTGATAAGTGAACATCATTGGTTTGCATTGGCAGAGGCAACCTGTTAGAGTTGGACAACTTAGAGACACTTGACTCACTTGTCTGCAATAGTTTGGCACATTGTTGTTGACTGTCTTCAAGACGTTTTGTGAGGGCGTTGATAATTCTGGCCCTTTCCAGTTGCTCCTCTTCTCTCTGCCTCTCCATCTTCTTCAGTTGCTCTCGTAACATCAGGCTGACCTCAGCCTTAGGGCAACAACATAGTACGGTGTAATGGTCCTGTTAGTGTTAGTTAGCAATGTATTGTTTGTGTTTTATAGCATTTTACTAAAGAATAACTACATACCTGTTCGCTCAAAGCTTGAGAAACAGAGTCCAGCTTCTGCTGCAGATCCAACAGTGCAGCTTCATGTTGTTCCTTCATGACCGTAAGATCACGGTCGTGCTGCTCTCTCGTTCTGGACAGGGTGTCTGAACGACAGAGTTCTAACATCTGCTGCTTCATGCTGTCCACTGCAGCTTCAGCTACTCTCTGCTTTTTAATGTTCTGTAAGCAAAGAAAACTACCATCGTTACTGTCACATAACTATCTTCAGTACGTTTGTTACTGCATTTGTTAAGTTTTCAGGTGAAATGATTGAGGCTTCAAGATGGCATGGAACTAACCTCATGGTCTCTCTCTGTTAGGACCTGGATCTGCTGTTCCAGAGCCTTTACTTTGTTTTGCATGTGACCTTCTTGCTCCTTGGCCTCCTCAACGAGTCGCCTCGATTCCTTCAAGTTTACTACAAGACTCTCTCTTTCATCTTTATAAACATGAAAATGTGCTCAGGATTAAGACTATAAAGGCTCTTTTTTAGTTATTGTCTTACAATGTCTTTCATTATCACATTTTCCAACAGTAAAGTGAGGTCAGACATGGTAAAACTATTGGTAGATACAGGCTTGAAAGTCACAGTCATAGAGCACATTATGCATTATTGGGTATTTGTATTTTTGACCTGTAATTTTATATAGTAAAATGTACCTTTGACAATTGCAAACTGATGCTCCAAGTATCTCATGTTTCGTCTTGAATCTTCGAGTTTTTGCTCCAGGTCTTCAATCTGCCTTTGCTTAGCTTTGTTTAAAATCTGCTGTTGGGCAAGTTGCTCTTTATCTGCAGTTTCTGAAACACAGCAAAACATTTATATTAAAGTGTAAACAATTGTTTTCTCCCTATTAAAGCACTGACTAGTCCTCAAAGGCAAAACAATAAGACGACAACAGTTTAGCAAGTTCCTAAATCCTATAAAAGATTATGAATTAAGGTGTTGCATAACAGATTATGAAAAAATATTTTATAAAGAAACAACAGCTTGAATCTATTCTTTTCTAACTTAATTAATCAGATAAATATGTTTCTGTTACGCTGCTGAGATGTGTTCCATAAAAAAGTTGTGAAACATTGGCTGGTGTGTGCTCTTTTAAAATACACTGAGATTAAGATCACTGTCAGAAGTGAAATGAAATCACAGGATATTCATAATCACAGAGTATCAGAAAAACTCACACTTGCACTAAGAAATAGCTGCGTGTTGCTAAGTACAACAAAAGTAGTTGAAAATAAAATATTCAAGAATCTCTATCCTTGGAAAAAAACATGCTCAAAATAATTTCTGGCATTTACACAGCAGGGTTTTGCCATCATTGTTTAACTCACGTTGTGTGGAGTCCAGAAATTCTCTTTGCAGACGATCAAAGTGATCTCCTGGATGAGGGGCCTGAGAGTTGAATGTCTTTGGCTGGTGGGCAGGGTGAGGATTGTAGCTGGCCTTGTACTGATTCACACCTCGGTCCACAGTTCCAGACTTTTAAGTTGGTAAAAACAACAGAAAGGTTTGATACGGCAGTTAGTTTAAATCATTGTATTGTGCTCAGACAAATAAACATCATAAGATTTTTAAACGTTTTATATGTGGACACAGATTTTGAAAAAACAAGTGACATGAAGTAAGTGGATTCTAAAGTAATACAGTTATATTTAATATAACTTTTACAACTAAAAGCTTTGATGGATTTCCTGTCTGTCTCCTGCATCCTCTTCCCCTCTGAATAAAAGCTTTTACTCACTTCAAATTGATTCCTGGGATTATGGTCCTTGTGGTTTTGCAAAGTTCTTTGACCTTCTCCATTATATTCCAAATGGTTACCGTTACTCTCAGAGTACGGTTTAGGCTCATACTCTGATAAGTCATTGTTGTCTAAGCTGGTGTACGTGTAGTCTCCTCGTGTAAAATTGGAATCTTCTGGCTCCTGACTCCAGTTGTGAGGAACCGGATGCCTCTGAGGTGCGACCATCTGCTGGTTACCTTCCTCATAAGCGATCTCATCATGACCTTGGTTGTAGTTAGATTCATAATGCTTAAGAGAAACAATGACAATGAAAGAAAATATTTTGTGGTTTAAGTGAATAAGCATTATCAATCACAGCAAATCAAAACAATACCTGTTCGTGAGGGTTTGGTTTTGGATTGTTGGACCACTGCTGAGTCCACGCTGACTGTGGGCTGAGTAAAGAGAACGTGAGGAGATTATTCATCGGAGACAGTGTTTAGGCCTTTTTGACATTTCTCCAATTCTGACAGTATTCATGTACCTGTTAGTGGTGTTTTTATTGCTGCAAGTCGAGTACTCCAGCTCTGGAGAGGAGGAGTCTCTGCTGTCTTCCAGCATGTCATCAGGCAGGTCTGTGAGCAGCTTGTGCAGCTGTGGAAAAACACATGGAAATGAGTCATCAAGGGTTCTCTGCAGACAAGTTACAGAGTGAGAGAGATCGATTTTAAAAACATGGAAAACCATAGAGATACAGACATTAACCTTGCAATCTGAAAGAATAAAAATCATTAATGTAGGCTCTGTGTAAAATTTAAAAAAAAATTAAATTAAAAAAAAAAGAGAGTAAGAGGACTTACTTCCCATAAGGACTGTCGAATAGTTCTAAAATCCTCCATTGTGTTCCAAACCAAAGGACCCATATTATCCCATTTACACTTTCAACAAAGATAAAGGATGTTCCACTTCAGCAGTATGTCAGCAGAAGAAAACATAAAAAACCTCCCTGCTGTCCTTTTCTCCACTGAACCTTCCCTGTGATCCACCAAATGCAAAATGC
>NC_024312.1:16555324-16571000 GCF_000523025.1 Cynoglossus semilaevis
GTTCATTGTTAAAAAAAAAAAATGCAACAAGGTTAACTGGAGCAGAAACATTCCAATCACTGCTCAGAAAATGTGACAAATAACCATGTATACAAAAACAGGCTACAATCTGTCTAACAAGCTCTGCTCACAATGTCAGTCTTCTATGTGAGACAGCCCAGAATGAAGACGAAGCAAGAGTTTCATGTTTGCTTTACTCAAGAATGAATGGGGTCAAAAATGAAGTAAGGTACCTCAATGGAGAGAAACTAAGAAAACCACAGGGTAGAGCTAGTTTCAGTGTGACACACCTGAAGGTGGCCTCTTACGAGAGCCAATAATAGCTCAGGTTCAAGGAGCAATAGGCGTGTTAAGTCTGAGTAACAACAATTTGCTGCTTTTAGCTGTTCCCGCTGGTGGGATTCAAACAGTGCACACTGAAAATATATCCTCCAAACAACAATAACTGTGGTTTATAGAAAAATAAAAAATAAAATAATGTATGAGATACATCAAATCCTATTATGTAAAAACAAAACCCTTTTTTATATTTGCATAATAAACATTATGACATAATTTAATATTTAGACTAAAACATTATATCAGAAAAGTATTTTAGTCACAGTAATACAGATGATTGCAATTCAAGCTTCTGACTGAGGTAAAAGGACCTTTAACAGAGCTCCACCAACCAAAAGGGCATATACCAATTAATACCAGTTGATAATAATAAAATAATAATACCTATTTTCCCTGTTTCACTGAGGAAGAAAATCATGTATAACAATCAACGTTATTTGAAGTATTTCAAGCTGCTGTTAAGTGAGAACATGAAACAATTTCATAACTCTGAATAACTTTCATGTAATTTTTGTTCTTTAAAAAGGTTCTAAAATCTCGTCAAACGTTTAAACCACCCATCTACATAAAATGCTGCACACCAAAAATATTACTTCAGCGGTAGGTAAATGTATGAATGAGTAGAAAAGAAAAATAAAAGATAACATACAGTATGTAAAATGAGAAAGATATAAATCACAGTAATAAATACTATGAATATTGTTTTTAAAAGACTCTACAACAAAATACAATCTTTTCCTCAAAGATTGTTTTCCCTCTTTGCATTGTTATAACCTCAAAATAATCACTCAACTTCTGCACTCATTCTACATCTGTACATCAAACTGTTCATTACTGTTTACTTTCAGAAAACACTATATTTTCTATCTTTTTTTCTATTACTGTTTGATTGATGTTTATATTCAACAAAAATACAGTCTGTGCTAAGGTGATCTAGAATTTTATGGCAAAATGACAGCAGCACAAAACAAAGCAGAAAGTACTTAAACACAAATAATCTCAAAGGCGTTCTGATAAATCGTGCGTGCGTATTTGTGTGTCTTACTAACACACCTCCTGCTCTCTGGCATAGTCCTCCTGGTCATATTCTTCCTCTTCATGCTGGGTTTGAAGAGCAGCGCTGTCAAAGTCAATAGACATGTTGCACAGACAGCTGGAGTGGACTGTTCCAAGAAAAAAAAACACACTTAATTTGAAGAAAACCACCCCAAAAATACATTGATATTTAATCTAGAATGATGTGTTTTGATGTAAAGCTTAAGCTACGGTCATCTCCAGTCCAACTTCGTACAAGCCAAAACATTTGCCAGTTATTAAAAGCCTTAATTCAATGGGATATTTATGTAAATTTCTAACACGTCATTAGTGTTTTATAGATGACAGTAAACTGTTTGATTGTCACAAACATGAGACAACACTCTCGACCCGATGGTTTAACGCTAACGCTAACCACCAAGCCACTTGAGAAATTAACGTAATTTAACGTTGTGTCGCTGCACTATTAATTAAAACGAACACATCGCTTACCTCTGGTTCAAGTGAAACAAAGGTTCCCTTTACTGCAGTAAAATGAGCGTATGTTGTCCAGCAGTTTCATCACTATGGTTTAAAACAATATTAACGCTAAGCTAACAGTCTTCGCCGGCATCGTTAGCTTTAAAAACTCTTTACAACTCGTGTAGCTGTCACAATTGCTGAGGACATGTTTTAAACAAATATCAAAAACGTTGCATTAAAACCATTTGTTCGATATCCTGAGTGCATGAACAACACAGCCCGTTAATGTTAATATTAAAATGTGTGGTAAAAACAAAAAACGGGCAGTTGTTACTAAAGCACAGCGTCCTCTTTAAGAACAGAAGCAGCGCCCACTTTGAAAAGACCCGCGCAATGGCAGCGCGAACCGACGACCATACACACCCTCTCTTTCTAGACACATTCTCGTAATGCTTGACTCGGAGGTGGATGTAATGAAAATATGGTAATAATCAATATGGACTAGTAGGGATTATGCACATGTTCGATTTCTGTAAGTGGAAGAGTAACTGATAACAAGAAAATTGCAGTAATTAACTAACGTCAGAAGAGGTCAGTGTTAGATTTACAAGCACTGGCTTCATTTAAAAAAATCAGAGCAGGTTTTTTTACTTTAATTTATATGTAATTTTAAGAAATGATGAAATGAAAATGATTTTCAAAATTTTATTTTTCCTTTAGGTAAGTTTTACAACAATCTTCCTTTACAGCACACGTTGTAGTCATACCGACTCGAAGACAAGAAACACAAAAACAAATGGTGGACCGCTATCACGTGAGCACGTTGACTCCGCCCTTTATATCTTTCACTTCCGTGTTTCTGCAGCCTGTGTTGTTTATCAGAGGGAAAACTGCTGCGTTGCAAATAAAATACTTACCATAAAGTGTGCCTCTCTGTACACACATGATTATAACAGCAGTCAGAAGGAGCTAACCCCGGCTCCTGACTTTTGTCCAACTTTGTTAAACATCCGGGCACCGCTTGTGACAGTCAGCTGATCAGAAGCAGGATATACTCATTTATCAGACTATCTCACAGCTGAACTGTGACTTATAAAAAGCCAGTATTAACGATAGTCTTGATTATAAAGTCCTAGAAATGGCAGAAAATCCCCCCAAGATAAAGACTGTGATCACTGCAGATGAAAGGTGAGTGATGGCGTAAATGAGCTGATGGTTTTGGAGGCAGAGAGAGAAGTGAGATTTTATACAGCAATTGTGTGAAACAGATCATTGTTTTTCTGTGCAGGCTGAGAAAGCTGAAGAGTGAATTTGAAGCAAAGTACGGAGAGTCACCTATGTTCTATGCATGTGCTCCAGGAAGAGTCAATCTGATAGGTATTTCATTAAACTGTTGAATGATGAGTTCAATCGATTACACCTAAGATCAATACTTTTTCAACTAACAAAAACCAGCTACAGACAGTTCATTCAAATAAAATGTGATGAAAAAGTGCTGTGTCATCAATTCTTATTTTTCGGGTGATTTAACAAATTCTGTGTGTGAATTTTGGGCATTACAATTTAGACAATCTGTCATTACCATGACATACTAATTATGTAATTGGTTTAATGTTTTTTTAACGTCTCATTATTTTATAATTTAAAAAGATATATTATGTTTCTGTGTCGCTAACCTTTAAATTTTTTTTTAATTCATTATGTTTTTTTCTACAACAGGAGAGCACATTGATTACTGTGGATATTCTGTGCTTCCAATGGCTATAGAGCAGAATATCTTGGCAGCTGTGTCAGTGAACAAAACAGGGACGATTCAGCTGGCCAACACGAATCCTCAGTACAAGTAACTTAGCTTCAACTTAGAATCTCATCAGGTTGAGCTTTTAGTCTGATGTCAATATTAAAGCGCTCCATCTTTTTCCTAGGGATTTCACTGTGTCATGTTCAGAAGAAATCACCATCGATCGAAACAATCCACTGTGGTATTATTACTTCCTCTGCGGAGTTAAAGGAATACAGGTAATTTATATATATATATTTTTATCAAATTACCAAAATGAGCCCTTTTAATTTTTTTGCTGGAATGTTGTTTTTAGGAAAAGTTTGGAATTGCATGTTTGTCTGGGATGTCGTGTGTTGTTGAGGGAACAATTCCTCCAAGTTCTGGTCTTTCCAGTTCTAGTGCCTTAGTGTGTTGTGCTGGCCTTGTAACAATGGAGGCAAATCAGAAATCCCTGTCTAAGGTAAAGTCTTTAATAATTTCACTAATACAATGTCAAATATAAACAAGCTATGTCATTTTGATTTGTTTCTTTTCATTGGATGTTTTAACTTTTTAGGTAGAGCTTGCTGAGATATGTGCTAAATGTGAGCGTTATATTGGTACTGAGGGTGGCGGCATGGATCAGTCCATCTCATTCCTGGCTGAAAAGGGAACTGTAAGTTACATTTTCAACAACATGATGTAAAATACTGTAGTATTAAAAATCTGGTCTCATCAATTCGTGTCTCCAACAGTCACAGTGTTCACTTTTATGACATCTGTTGGCCTTACTGCAAATAATTTTAAAACTATACACAGATCCTGCCTTGTTTGCAGATAAGAATTTGTAAACTCTAAATTAGACCTTGTCAATACTAAATTTGATACATTATAAGAATTTTTAATAAGGAAGCATTTGTGTCCACGTGTTATTGTTTTTTTTTTTTAACTTTTCAACTCGTATTACTTTTGTTGTTAGCAAAAGAAAATTCACTGACTGTTCTGCTAGGCAAAGCTGATAGACTTCCAGCCTCTGCGAGCAACTGATGTCCAGCTTCCTGACAAGGCTGTGTTTGTGATCTCCAACTGCTGCGTTGAGATGAACAAAGCTGCTTCTTCTCACTTCAATATCCGTGTGGTGGAGTGTCGAATTGCCACAAAGGTACAGTGAAGAAAATCAGTGATGCTCATGGTTGAACTGGAGATTTATATTAAGGATCATAAAAAGGTCGATTTTTGTTATTGTGAAACGCTCAAAATCAAAGATATACTAGATAAAAATCAGTCCAAATGTTTATTGTTTACATTGCATTCTGTTTAAGTGTGTTTCCGATACCAGCTTAGTTGTTGATTCTTATTTAGATGTTGGCCCAGGCCAGGGGTGTGGACCCCAGTGGGTTGTTGAAGTTGGTCCAGGTTCAGACGTCACTAAATGCCTCCTTGGAGGAGATGTTGGCTCTGGTGGATGAAGCCTTGCACCCTGAACCATACAGTCGAGAGGAACTCTGCACAGTGCTGAAAATCACCCCAGAACAGTTCTCCACAGAGCTGCTGAGCTCCAACACTCAGCATGGTGAGAATATTTTTGTAGTTATTAGAATACAATGGTTTCAGTCTGTGTGAGACAATATTGATTGTTTGAGGTCAAATAATTCTGATGACATTTCAGTAGATGTGTTTATCTACTGTTCTAACCCTGGTGTCAATTTTGGATTAGGTTGAAGTAGTACAATCTAATCCAAATAATATAAAAATATAATGTTATGTTAATGTTTTAATAATGTACATGATCAGATTTAATATTTCTTCCTAGCATATTGTGAACACTAATATATTTTTCTTTTTTTGCTCTCTTTCAGTGACACACTTTAAGCTGCACCAGCGTGCCAAGCATGTGTACGGTGAAGCGGCACGTGTGCAGCAGTTTAAAAAGGTCTGTGACTCCAAACCTGCTGGGTGCATACATCAACTGGGAGAGCTGATGAACCAGAGCCATGCAAGCTGTAGGGACCTGTACGAGTGCAGCTGTCCTGAGCTGGACCAGTTGGTGGACATCTGTCTGTGAGTACTGTGAGACGCTTGGACATAAATCCTGAGCTTCAACCATTGACGTGAGAAGAACAGAAGAATGTTATTACCATTGCATATTTGTTTAACTGTTAATGGGTAAACCAACTGGTGTGTCTGGAAATGTTCACCTGACTGTTGGCATAAGGTGTTCACAGTTTGATAGGTTTGATATGAGTATTAGATTAACACTTCCCTTAGCCTTAAGTTTAGAAAAGTACAGTCAAACGGCTTGCATCACTTATGGTTAATACAGATGTTTTTCCAGGATGATGTAAAAAAAAAAAAAAAAAAAAAAAAAAAAAAAAAAACAAAACACAACATCAACCCAGGCAGTAGCTGTCTGAAATATTGCACATATTATAATGAAGTATTTTAAACATTGCACATGTTGAAAGAGATTGAGAATCACCAAGAAAGATTCTCCATAACCTCTACTCCATGGGTTCAATGGCCTGACCATAGAAGTTTTTCCTCTTGGCCTTGAACGCTCCTTGACTTCCTTCCAGATGTTCTGGAGGCTGAAACATTTGCGTTCACAATCTTCTAAAGTTTAGGATTTTATGAACTGAAAGATTACTTATTGGACATGTTCGTATATATCGATTGTTTTCCCTTTTTTTGTTTTTCCTTCAGGAAGTCTGGAGCAGCAGGGTCCCGACTGACAGGAGCTGGTTGGGGTGGCTGTGCCGTCTCCATGGTTCCTAGTGAGAAGGTGGAGGCTTTCCTACGAGCAGTTAGAGAAGCGTACTATCTCCCTGATGCACGCAGAGCAGCCATGGAAAAACAAAGCCTGTTTGTATCAAAGCCTGGTGGAGGAGCTGCAGTGTTTCTAGAAGGATAAAATGCATCAGAATTATAACATTACTGAAACAAGATGACGACCACTGGGGAAATCAAAGCTGTTGAGTTTACTAACAGATGATCAGAGAAAAAAGGTCCAAATGTACTGTACTAATTTATCAAGTCTCACATAGGAATCATTGGGGGGAGGGGTGTTGTACGATTTTTGTATGGCTGTCTGACTCTGACTTTTTCATAAATATATACACTAAAGAATCAGCATAAATAATCGCAATCATAAGGCATTAAAATATGAAAGGAAATAATAAACTCTGGTTGTGTATTATTTGACAGTATGGCCTTTTTACTGTGTCAATATTAATTATCTTAGGTACACAGTGAAGTGGGTAGTGCATCTGCCCTACATTATTAAATTGCCCTGGGATAAGGTGATAGTCTTTCTGTTTGACTGTTGTAAAAGGTAAAAAGGGTAAATCAGAGTCTTCAATTAATTCAGGAAAGAGCAAAATTATCCATGCCGAACTGCACCATATCCCTAACCCATATCCCAAACCTTAACCCTTATTGTAAGTTTTTAAATAATAAAAGAGTAATCAAAACAGCAAGGCTTTCTGATTACCAAAGACAATTAAGTTTTACAGCAAAACAATTTGAAGTATTTTCTTGTGGTCGAGTTTAATTAAGTATTGAATGTTTTAGTTTCGGCCGTGGTGACGTTTGTTATTAGATTGAGAAGTCCATGTTTCGCTATAACAAAAACGTATTACGGTACATTGACCTGGTTATTACGACAGCACAGTGTCGTAACAGCAGCCCCTCCAGGTTATACAGAGAAGGGTTAGTGTAAAAAAAAACACGGTTTTTGATTGGTGTACAAATGACTGGGGTGGGACCAGAGCAGTAGGAACTTAAGTCATTCCTACGCGGCAGCTAACTGTGACGCACTATCGGTTTGTGGCAGTGGCGAGGTGGCGTTGACTGAAGTTGGCCACTGTTAACAGGAAGTAAATAGAACGACGACCAGGGAAGATAGCGGGGGTTTGGTGTGAGCCTGCCATCGAACAGAGTCAGGTATTGAATATCCTTGTTTTTATTTGTGTCATTACTCATTAATTGCATGTAATTTGATCAACGATCAGGTTACAGATATGAATCTACACAAGTAGGACTGGAATATTCCAGTAACAACTATTGATACAGTCACTGAGTTTAAAGGTGTACAAGGTATACGTATGTAGTTTTTTTGTTTGTTTAATTGTTGCTGCTTCATTGTTCCTGCAACAGTGACAGTAAAGAACTATTATATCAGATTTTGCAGATCATGTACAGGAATTGGACCAGGGTTTCACAATTACAGAGCGTAGTTGAATGAAGCTGTAAAAAGAAATAGTGCTTGGCTTGTTTTTAAGCAGTCTAGTTCATTTGGGTTTTAAATAAAATAAACCTTTTACCCCTTTCCTTTCTTTACCACACTGCTCTACAACTGCAATTTCTTAGGTCTTTTCTATAGCACCCAATGTCCATTTTGCAAATGAAATATCTATATATACTGTATATATGTGGCGCTTTGGCCCAGAGGCTATGTCTCTGTCATTGGTGTGGAACCCCAGGGTTCACCTCCTGGGCAAGTTCAAATCCCAGTTAGGGTGGTTGGTACCTTCCAGTGGACTCACCACCCACAGGAAGTTTCGGGGGGTGGTTGGTACGGTGCAGTGTGATTTGGGTGGTGGTCATGGAGACTGCTGCCCCGTGACCCGGTAACGGATAAGTGGATGAAAATGGATGGATGGATGGATATATATAGATATATATTTTTTCTAGAAGAATACTTAACAAAAATGTTTTTTTCACTGATTTGTTCATACCTGTCTTGTGAACCCAGTTCACACAGGATGGCTGCTCTACAAACCATGAGGAAGTGTAGGCCTGTGGGCACTACCATACGTAAAATACACACGAGCAGCTTTGCTGCCTCCAAACAGCATTATAAGATGTTGGTGCTAGGAGGAGGAACTGGAGGCATTGCCATGAGTGCTCGAATGAAGAGGATCATGGGAGCTGAGAATGTTGTTGTTGTGGAGCCCAGTGACGTAAGGACACGTTTGTTTACTATACACAAAAAAAGGGCCCAGGTCTGCAGGTTTTTCTTCCAACCGATCCAGAACACACTGACTGACCAATCAACTGTCTGAAGACGCAGTTGATTAATTAAGCCAAGTCAGGTGTGCTGCTGCTTGGTTGGCCCAAAAACCTGCAGCCACAGTGGCCCTCTGTGGACCTAATTGCCCACCCCTGATCTAGAGCATAGTTCTTGGTTATCTACCTTGGGGGTTTTACCCATATCCCCTGTAGACAGCAGCATTGACAACAGTTTCAGTGATTGCACAACTTCTATAATATTGTAGTATGTTTGTGTAATAATCTGGTCTAAAACCATTTTACAGACTCATTATTACCAGCCAATATGGACACTAGTGGGTGCTGGTGCAAAGAGTTTATCGACATCTGGACGCTCTACTGCCAGTGTCATGCCCTCAGGAGTAAAGTGGGTGAAGTCTAAAGTCCGGGAAATAAATCCAGATTCAAATACGGTTTACGTTGATGATGGAAGTAAAGTATGTTTGCACAATTTATTATATATCATTACCATTATCCAGTGAATTTGTGCTAATAGTTCGTCATCTACAGTAAGTAAGGAACTGGAGCTAACCATCTTTCACTTACAGATCACATATGACTACTTGATAGTGGCTCTTGGATTACAACTTCACTTTGAAAAGGTAAGTCCATATGTCTCCTCTGATGAAATGTATACCTTATGTCCCTGCAAATCTTCATCTTCCTAAATTACAGATCAAAGGACTACCAGAAGGGTTTGAGTATCCAAGGATAGGGTCAAACTACTCAGTCCAGACAGTGGAAAAAACATGGAAAGCCCTACAGAACTTTAAAGAAGGCAACGCTGTCTTCTCTTACCCAAATACGCCAATCAAATGTGGTGGAGCTCCACAGAAGATCATGTACCTCTCGGATGCCTATCTTAGAAAGGTATTACATATGAGATGCATTAATTATTTAATATTAAGAAACTGATTTGTGTTTATTTGTATATAATGTGTGCCTTTTTATACTGCAAGACAGGGAAAAGGGAAAAGGCCAACATAATATACAACACATCACTCCCAGTGATTTTCGCAGTAAAGAAATATGCTGACTCACTGTGGGAAGTGGTGAAAAAACGTGACATACAAGTGAACTTGAGGCAGAACCTGATTGAAGTGAGGCCAGACAAGCAGGAAGCAGTGTTTGAAAACCTTGACAAACCAGGAGAAACTAAAGTGTTTGAGGTACTTATGTTATGGTTTCTTGTGCGTACTCTAGTGTAATATAGTACTGACTACCATAACAATACACACATTATGTTTCACTTACTCCCTAAATGTGATGATGGCAAATTTAACTTTTTTGTTAGTATGAAATGCTCCATGTAACACCACCAATGGGACCCAATGCAGTGATCAAAGGCAGTCCACTGGCAGATGAGGCTGGCTGGTTGGACGTGGATAAGGAAAACCTCCAACACAAGAGGTATCCAAATGTGTTTGGCATTGGAGACTGTACCAGCCTGCCTACATCCAAAACCGGAGCTGCTGTTGGTAAGTGATTATTACACCATAAAAGGTGGTTTGGAACATTGCATCAATGAATTACTGGAAACAGCAGTTGCCAAATCACAGGTCATCCAGATTTATGAAATACCTGATTGTAACTCTAACACTGGACACTGTTGTGCAAGGTACACTGCAAACCACACCCAGTAAAATAGAGACAATTACAGCAAACTTCTGTACTGCTGTAATTGTGTGCTATAGAAGCCTTCATATAAATGGTATTTTACAGGCTTTTCAAAGATTAAAGGTACATTTCAGACAGCTTTATATTTCTCCATTGTAATAACATGGGCAAAGTCAGATATTTTGAAGGCATTTTGCTCTGAATCCTGTTACAAAGTAATTTAATGTCTGTTTAATGCTGCTCACATGTCATGAGGAAATTAAAACTAACTACAAACCTTTTTTGTAATTTAGCTGCACAGTCCGGTGTTCTGCATAGAACCATCAGCAGGGTACTAAAAAAACAGAAACCAGATAAAAAGGTAAATTAAAACTTGTGGGACTGTTGATTGAGTACTGTTTCATTCTTTTGCTGTTTGTAATAATACGCTGTTTTTTCATCATGACTCACTGTTTTCACAGTACGATGGATACACCTCATGTCCATTGGTCACAAGTTACAACACAGTGATTTTGGCTGAGTTTGACTATGACGGAAACCCTCTGGAAACCTTCCCAATCAACCAGGCCAAAGAAAGAAGATCAATGTACCATATGAAAGCTGATGTGATGCCTCATCTTTATTGGCATGGACTGCTAAGGTAATTATTCTTTGTTCTTTGTTGAAGTTGCACTATTTGATTCTGTTTGATTTGTCATCACAGGTTACTTCAAAGTGTTCTTCAAATTTTTATTTTTCCTCTCGTAAGGGGCCTGTGGGGCGGACCGGAACCATACAGGAAACTTCTTCATCTGGGAATGAAATAGAGGATCATTTTGTGTTTCTTTCAAATCTGTGCAGTGTTGAAGTATTTGTTGCAGCAGATAGCTCCCCACTGATTTTAAATAGATAAAGCTGTATGTGGCTTTTAAGCTTTTATAGAGCATAAAATTCAAGTTGTATTTTAGTTAAACATTAAGTGTGGAGATATAAAGGCCTGAACAAATACTATTTGGAAAATTGCTAATACAGTGGTATTGAAGCCAAATCAAAATTCTAAAAGGTTTCAGAAATATGCCCTGAAGTGGAAAGTCATTTATTTAATTTACAAAAATCTCATAAGCCGTCAGCATAATATCTGTGAATATTGATTAGTATTAAAGTGACAAAAAAACAACTGCACCAAGTGATACTTTACCTTTATCATTGCATATTTGAGGCTTGTTTTAATTTGTTTAGTGCATTTATTTTTTTCTTTCATCTGAACTAAAAATTAAGATCATTAATTGACTATGATCAATTTTAACTTTGTCTTAAATGTTAGGAACCACAGTGCACTTTGGCTCCACGTGTAGATTGGTTTGGGCGCTAATTGTGACTGTCGTAGTTTTGGAATTTTGAAAGGATTTCTGTGTAAAGTAAATATATCCTGACATTGTATATTAAACCAGTATGATCTTAAAGGTTATGAATAAATGCACAAAAAATGTTAAAAATTATTAGAAATGCCAAAACGTTTGTGCCCAACTGTAACAGCCCTTCAACAGCATTACAATCACACAAGTGCTTCTCTGAGATCATTGTAAAACAAAAATAGCATAAAATAAATAAATATATAGTTAACTGTTGACTGAGTTTTTTTTTACATTAACTAAAAATAAACTAATACAATAGCTTTTATAATATCCGTACGGTAAAAAGCATTTTGTGTGTTTTTATTTATTTATATTTACGAATATAATTATTGGCACATTATTAGTAAGAGTGCAGTTTGTGTGAAAATAATCTCACTGATGCATTTCTTTTTTTAGTATTCATGCCTGTTGCCATCAGTTAATGTCCAAACTATTACCTATGATAACAAAGTGACTATAAGTAGTTTTAACCGCCAAATTATTAATTTTTTAATTTTTTTAATTAAGTGATGAAGCCAAATACGTACATATTTATTTATATACAAATTATTACCATTATCTAATAATATGCCTTAGTTGTGATTTTAAGTCTCAAAAGGTTGACATAATTGACTTTAAATATGACATAGAACATAATAATGACTTTATCATTTAATGTTTAAATTTTTTCAACCATTTGACAATGAAATATAATTTTGAATAACGTATTTCAGTAATTACAATTTAACTACAAAATAGACATAATTGTCATAATTTTCCCCTTAACGTTGTCTCTCCTAATATTGAACATTTTTAAAGTTACATTTTCAGAAAATTACATTCTTTTATCTTTCAGGCATCTATTATGTCTAGTCACGTTGACACTACCTCGAAACGTCGACTTATAACAAAGCTTTTACTTCAAGATTCTTTTTCTTATAAATTACTTTGCATATCGACCCACCACCACCACACGTCGTATTCAGAATTTTACATTTTTAATTCGCAATTTTATTTATTTTTTATATATGTCTCGTAATTTCAACCTTTGTAACTGTTTTGTTTTTGCAGAGATCCGCTCTATCTTTGCGAATTAATAAATGTTTCAAATTAAACGGCTGAAATTCACGTAAAGGATATATGTAATATATGCACAACTAATGCGTTAATATTTGAAAGCGATCGTCCTTTCCCTTAAATGCTCCCGTGTAGTCCCACAACAACACCAGTAGGGATAGAGAGCTGTAGTGAGCCGGTGTTACTCATCATAGCCATTTTCCTGTCTGCTCCGCTCTCCGCCACGTTGGTTTGCCTGCGTGAGTCCTGCGCACCACCAACGTTACTTTTGTGAAAAGGCGGGAAATGGCGTCCGCGGACATGGTTGATCTGTGATTGCCGACCGAGCGATACAAACCGCTGGCAACAGCGGCCCGACCTCTACCGGTGGGTTGCAACGATCGCGGCTGGGAGCCGACAGTGGTGCAGCCCGGGTTCCACAGCTTTCCGGATCGTCGGTAAGTAACGAACAACGTCAACATGTAAACAAAAAAGATTTGTTCCAGAGCTGCCTGGTAGCAGCTAACGTTAGCAATGAAGGGGGCGTAGTCTAATGGCTGGAATAGTTATGGAAGCAAACAAAACAACCGCATCGCAGATAGCTGTCATTTAGCGACGTCCAAACACGGGTTTTGAAAGATAGTCCAAAGATTCAACACTGACATTTTAACAGTGTCTGTCACTAAAAAGCTTAGGACATAAGCAAAAATCCCCACCGCTTCGCTTTGACTAAAACTGACGGTCTCTTAGCTCTACTGTTATTCCTAACGACTGGTGCTAACGTTAGCCGCACAGTCTCCTGACACCGGCGGTTTAATGACACGCGTTGTCAAGTTGACAGCAAGACACAAACGTGGATTGTTAGTACACACGTGTAAGACAGTACCTTCACACCAGTGCTGGCTTTGTTCTTTTATTGCAATTTACAGTGTAGTTAGAGCCTAATGCTAGCGCTAGCTTCTGCTGTGTGTGCGGCGAATCTGGCGTTACATAACGTCAGAGAGCTGCGCTGTGAGGCTGTCACATCTCAGTTACGAACAGGATCTATTATCAACGAACGGAAACACCAATACTAAACTATGCATGATCGGCATCACTGACCCAACAGAAGCGCTTCGACCGTAAACTCATTAGAAGCTGAATGTTACATTTTCATTCATGTTAAAGCCGAACACCACCCACTCTCAGCTGCCATTCATGGTGTAGCTCCGCAAATAGTGTAGTTGTATCGAAGTCAGTCAGTGTTTGTGGGATCGATTCAGACATCGTACTTAATCCGCTCCCCCGGTGTGCTTGGATCAGTGGGTAGATAACAGAACATGTAGTGTAACGTGCTTTAAAAGTAAAAACCCACAAATACACACCATTCATTTGTTGCATCAATAAAACCCATATAAATAACCAAGGCCACCAAATAAAAGCAGACTCTTTGTAAATCCTCCAGGTTGCACACAAGGAGTCGTTAAAGTTGTCAGTTCAATTACTGGTATGGTAGCTTTGTCAGATTCTTTTGTACTTGTGACATCACTCAAATTTCAGATTATGGTTGACACCTATTAAAGAGATGGATACTTCTAATATAATGTTTTCCTTGTTTGTTAGATTTTTTTATGTGACGGTGAAGCATAATGAAGCTGAGACCGCGTAAAGCTTCTCAGCAGCCAAATATCAGGCAACATGGTCTCTCGGTAAAGGGCAAGCGGAAGCACTGCCAAGTGAAGCCATCTCTGGGCAGAGGTCGAAGGAACATGCAGAAGAACCAGACAGGCCTGATATCCACCATTAGGAAGTTCATTCATGGAAGCCCAGTCAAGGTGGGTAGTTTAAAGAGTTAAGTATTGAGTTGTTATAGCATAGATAAAGACACATTTTTACTTTGATGCACATCCCGATAAAATGATTTGAATCTTTACGTTTGCTACTGCTTCTAAGACTGCAAGTAATTTGATTAAAGGAGCACTTGATGCAACTGTGTCTTCTGTGAAAATACATTGTGCGTCAAAAGTATAACTCCACTTTCTTTCACAGCAGGTGGAGCAGGACATCCCTGCTAAAAGGAGTCGAATCGATTGCAATTCCGCCAGTAATCTGATTGCTTCATCCACACAGACCAGAGGCCTTTCCAACAAATCAGTCTCCAGAGTACGCCGAGAAAGACCAAACAAAGGTATGCCATTCAATAGGGGAAAATGATTCATTTCAAATGTTATGAAGTGACAAAAATACAACACTATACTGGGGTATGTACCCTTTCCATGTTTGTTTTATAAAAAGATGCAATTTATTTTTAGACACAACAATGTGCAACAATAAACCCATAAAACCAAATGGTAAACTAGATGACCCCCTTGAAGCAGCTGGCAGTCCACCACGCACCGCCCTGCTCGGAACAATCTTTTCTCCAGTCTTCAACTTTTTCTCACCAGCCACTAAAACTGGTAACAAAGTGTTGTTGGAAAAAAAAAATCTAAATTCAACTTCCTGAGCTCATACTGTTGCCATCACCGTTTTATTTTCTAAAAATGTGTTTTTCTTCTGTAGCCACTCCTGGCTCAGACTCTCCGGGACAGGCTATAAGGGCAGAGGAAATCGTGAAGCAGCTGGACTTGAACCAGGCAGAAGAAATGCCCAGCAGCACTCTCACATCCATAGAGGACATCACCACGTGTCACACTGACCCTAACTTGCCAGCCAGGGTTCAAATTCCCTCCAACACGATCTACGAAGAAGGAGCGATTGTCACTGACACAGACATACCTCCATTAACAGGTGAAGATGCTGTGTATTATTCAACCAGTCACAAATATATTACAGACAGATACACACATAAGGAAGAGTCTACTACAGAGAGTATTTGTGTGTTTTATGGGTATGGATGAAAGAAACAATTGTGAAAAATACCTACAAAGTGGCAGCGACAGAAACACTCTGACTAGTTTCTCATTTTTCTCTTTTCTTTAGCTCCTGTTTACATACCTGAGGG
>NC_024312.1:16576040-16600374 GCF_000523025.1 Cynoglossus semilaevis
TGACTGAATCCACCCATTGAAATCCCTGCGCTCTCCTCCATTCACAGGTGGATGTGCTCCATAAACGAGACAAGTGTGGCAGCTGCTGATGTATATAAGAGCTGCACACCCGCTCTGGACAACAACTGTTGAAGATGTGGATGCTGCTCTGTGTCGCCGCCTTGTTGGGGCTCCTGAGGTCAGAGGGAGTACCCACTCCAGCTGCCCAGCAGCTTCAGAACCTCCACTGTCCGCCCTGTGAAAGGATCCACTGCTCCACCAGACGAGCCCTGAAGCTGCAGTGCAAAGGTGGTGTAACCACGGGCGTCTGCGGCTGCTGCCCAGTCTGTGCCAGGACAGAGGGCGAGACCTGTGGGGGAGCGTGGGACTACCTGGGCAAGTGTGACGAGGGACTGGTGTGTGTTTACCAGGACGAAGGTGAAGAGAAGGCAGGGAGAGAGAAGGAAGGAACCTGTAAAGCAGGTGAGAGGGTCTTTATTCAATAAGGCAGCAGCTGGAAATAATTCATGTTTTTTTAAACCATGAATTCCTGCATTTTGCAATTAGAAAAAATTCACAGGCTGTGGTCCTGAGATATAGGCATGGATGCAGCTGCACAGCAGAAACACTCATCAGCATCAGTTTTTATTACAGTATTTTATTAGATCCATAATTGCTGCTGCTGTCGTCGTTGTTGTTGTTGTTGTTGTTGTTGTTGTTGTTGTTGTTGTTGTTGTTGTTGTTGTTGTTGTTGTTGTTGTTGTTGTTGTTGTTGTTGTTGTTGTTGTTGTTGTTGTTGTTGTTGTTGTTGTTGTTGTTGTTGTTTTTAGAGATAATTTTAGAGCAATAACAGCCATAGTCATTATTATATCTGGATTCTTCTAGTGACCCATCCACCTGTGCCTCAGACAACGTTGATAAACCTGAGAGCAGATTTTGTTTTCAAACTGGTGGAAATATCCAGACGTTACCCTAAATACACCACCAGAGCAAGTGTACTGGGCTGGTATCAAACCCCCGACGTTTCTGCAGTGTGCAGGGAGGGAGCCAAAGTAGTAAACGTACTTTATGAGCTGTGAGGACTGATAGCATGGTCAAGGCTTCCTTTGAACCAAAGGTGTTGGCTCACACTTGAGCCACTTTTTACTCCTCTTATCTCCCTGTGGTGAAAGGAGTCGACAGCGCTGCTGATAGGATATCAGATTGGAGCGTTTCACTCCATGTTACCACTGGGATATGTAAACATTGAACAGTAAATGGAAACCCACACTTGTTATTGAATTCGGTTTCAAACGTGCTTTTTGCAGTTATTGGTCCAGTGGACCCAGAGACCTGTCACCCAGAATGCACCAGGGAATACTGTAGGAACCATCCCTCTGGACTCTGCTCAGCCAGGTGAGCTGTCCTTATTTCTCTTCTATGTCATGGTGATTTTCCTAAGTTGCATTCCAACGGAATTCTCTTTTCATGGCTCCGCAGACTCGTGTCGCTGGAGAAAAAGTCCTGCCAGGGCTCCTGCCAACACGTCTCCTGCTCCAGCTGCCTGCTGATCAAACCTCCGCCATGTCCTCACACCTGCAGCGCTTCGGACTCCACCTGTCTGCAGCGCTTTGGCAAATGTGTGCACCATCATCTGAGTCATAGCCCTGTGTGTCACAACAACCTGCAGGTGGGTGTCAGAAAAACAGGAGTTACAGCAGACACAGAAGAGCTTTGTTAAAACCACGATACCTTTTTCCATCTTTTAAACCAGCTGTCTTTACAGTTGAACCAAAACAAACTCCTTTACAACAGGAAAAGCACTAGTTCAAATTAGAGTTCACCTGGTGTCCCAGGGGTTTCTCACCATTTATGGAGCTGTAGCTTTTATAAAAATGCAATATAATTAATATATTATATAATTAATATAATATATATTTTTAATGCATAAGTTGGAACAGTGGTTCCCAAAATGTGGGGCACTGCCTCTTGAGACACGCAGCACTATTATGGTGTGGTCACAGCTGCAGTCTTGGAAAAGATCCGCAACAGGAGGCAAAGAATTCCTTTTACTGTGAAGTTTTTTTTTTTCCCCCACATTAACCCGTCTGTCTCTGTTGTTTTTCCACAGAGTAACCCTGAAGGGCATTTCCTGTGTTTGGTCCCAGACTGTCAGAGTACATCAAAGTGAAGGAATCCAGTGGAACTTCTCTGTCGGCTCATGTAGCAAAATAAAACGAGGCAGCTACCCGTTCTATGTCTGTCACATTTTTATGTCATGTAAACCTCCATTAATCGTCATGTTAAATTATGTGTTTTACAAATAAAGGTTTTATATCAAGATTCCAAAGTTCCACTTGATTTGTCACATGCACAGTTTTACATCTACATTGAAAGAACCACCAGTTCAGTCTCAACATCCTGTATGATGTTTTCCATCCAGCTTGAACCAGTATGGTTAATGAATATAAAAGTATACATTCCTGCATTTTGAAGTGCTTTATCAACACTTTAAAATGCTGTTTTACCTGTACAATACGTGGCACCTCATCATTATTTACACTGTGTCTCTATATGATATGCCTTGTTTTGATTGGGGTCTAAAAACAAGCACAGTCAGTGCAGTATGAGAAGGATTAGATAAAGGGTAAAATTATTGTAGAAATGTGATAAGTACAAAGGAATGCTGCAAGCAGCTTCTCCGTACTGCAGGCGGTCCACGACCCAGAGGTTTAAAACAGCTTGAAACTATGCATTTTGCAGTTCAGTGTTATTAAGACAAGATTCTGTTTAGAGAGATAAAACAAATATATGTATAAAGTAAATGTGGAGTAGTCAGTGTAAACTACTGTATTTCACTCACTCACACATTGTGTTCTATAACTTTAAACAATGTAGCCTGTAAATGGTGACAAGTCTTTCTAGACAGACCATGAAAACTGAACTAATTTGGACTGACTGGTCAAACTGTGCAGGTTTTTAAAAAAACAGAGTTACTAAAATGAATAGAACTAGTGCAGTCAAAATACTGTTTATCTGCACGGTTGGTTTGAAGTAATCGAAGGTTTTCTTGACAGCAGCAGAACTGCCTCAGTCCCCTCTGCCAGGGCTGCCCCTCTGATAGATGATGGTTATTGAATAACAGAGAGTTTATGAGGCAGCAATAATGACGTGTACAGAAGGGAAATAAAGTTTGGACCAACAATGAACAATTTGTTCTGTGTCCTTCAAAAGTGAGACATTTCTGGGGCGGATAGGGTTTTCTTTTATCTGACAGGTTTCACAAGAGTTTATTCACACTTGTTAGTCGTTACCTCGCTGACTTAATTTTATGATCAGTTTTCATCCAATATAAAAGAAAATACATGTTCAAGGGAATGTGCAAGGGTGAAAAATAACTACTTATGTTGATAATTCTATGTTTTAAATATTGCTGTTTCTAGTTAGAAAACAAACAGCATGATCCTTAGGAGAACCTGTGTGTCTATACATCAGCCTATGTGATACAGAACACACTGTAGTGCCAGGACCTGACACCAAAGCAGCCGCCTCTGTTATCAATCCCATATATCCGTCCGACTTGCTTTAACTGATAAAAGCAGAGGATAACAGAGACCTGTCTCGGTGCCAGCCGTCGAAAATGTGTTTCTGAATAAAACAAAAGCCCGAGGTTGAAAACTAGAAGAAACAAAAATCTGAATAAACACTAGTGTTGAAGGAAGACTGATTGTTAGTCAATGAGTAGTCATTTGAAGAATTACTTAACCTTATTGGAAAGAAACAGCACTTTGTCATCGCCACAGACAAAATTTAGCCTATTTGACAGAAGTTTTTCTTAATAAATCTTTGTTGTTTTTTTTTTTTTACAAAGGAAGATATTTTCACACCATTTCTGAACAGATTAATATATTTTTGAAATCCCCAACTGCATGAGAGCCATTGCAACGCAGTGATTGGCCAGTGAGGGTTTATGTAGCCAAAGTGAAAACTGATTGGCTACACAAGATCCAGTCTTTACTGATCAGGTGTTATTTTGTCCATGATTAAAGACGTTCCATACATTTATCATTTACACATAAACGGGGAATGTAAAAAAAGAATATTTGATGGATTATTATTATTCCTAAGGACATTTGAGTTCAATGTCAACTGTAAAATATAGATAAACATTTACTAAAAAAAAACAAGTCTAAAAAACAAAACAATGGACAGATAATTACCTACAGTATATATTTTAATAAAATCTTTGAGCACAGTGTAAACCCACAGTCTGAAGTCATCTATAAAGAGGTTTGCAAGTTGTTTCTTTTCCCCATTTCCCAATGAATACAGTATTTTTTTCAACAGAGAAGTTTTTTTTCAACAGAGAAAGTTAAGTGTGTCATGAAGTTAATAGGTTTGGTTTGAGTTTTCTTCAGTTGAAAGTCGATTTGGTTCATTTATTCAGAATGTGTCTCCATAATAGGTTCACAGACGTGGCCTTGATCACATGCGTATTTGGATGATGTGTACGTTCTGAACGTCTGTCTACTTTTGATAAAACTGTAATGTAACTGAAATGCATTGAGTTTTTTCACCAGTAACTTAGAACCTAACCCTAAATGTTAAAAAACCATGTCAAAACAGAGTCTAAACACTGTCTAACATTATTAACATTTGTACAAGAACAACTGAACTTCTATTCAACAAAGGAATAAAACTGGACAGCAGCTCTGTAGAGTAGCTTCCATCTGATGAGACATCTACCCTCAGCCCAGACAACAGCGTAATGACGGTGTAGTGTGGTAAAAGACCAGAACATGTGTAAAGGGATACAAGATTAAAGGTGCGTGTGTTTACTGTTAGGGTCTCCAGTCGGTCTGAAGTCTAAAGGCACACAGGACAACCTGATGTCCAGACTGTGTCTCCTGAAGCCTCATCATCTGAAGAGTCTGTTCCAGAAGCTTAGGAAGGTGGTGGAGTTAAAGGCACCGAGGAAGAGGAGCAGCAGAAGGTAGAGACTCATCATGATGGCAAAGTGGTGTCGCAGGAACCAAGAGCTGCTGCGGGAATGTCTGGAAAAACAACAAAAAAAAAAAAATTACAAAACAGTGGCATTGTTCTGTTTTTTCCAGCCAGTTTGAACACTGTCCCAGTCACTCAGTCATTTGATTTATTGACTAATCCATTGATGTTGGTAACATGTTAGTAAAATGAACATTGTTATTGTAATGTAATGTTGTAATGTAATTGTAAACGTCTTGTAATGAAAAATACAAACTATAGCTACTCCACTTTGCTGACTAATCACCACGTTAGCGTCCACTCTGATAGCCAAGTATGAGTTCTGACAAAATATCAAGGTGTAAAACAAGTTCTTTATTTCTGTACTAAATATGAATATTTCACATTTGTTGACAGTTAATTAAATAATTCCGGTTTGTGGAAGTAACCAAGTCATTTTGTATTCTAGTATGATCAAATATTCTGTTTGGAACCAGTGAACCCGTAAAAGTTCTATCCAAATAAGTTCTAAAGTTACAATCAATTTTCCATATTTACAAAAATATAAAAAAGTCATCAAAACAGTTCATCACATGGTCATGTATTTAGTAACTGTCACTGTCAGTACCTGGACAGATGCCTCTTCTCAGAGTAAACTAACAGGTACTTCACACGCACAAGCTGATTGTTGGTGACCACAAAGTACTTCTGGGGAACGTCTCCACCTTCACTGTTCTTGGCCCTGGAACGCTGTCGGTCGATGACTTCAGAATCTAAAATGATGATGATTTTTTTAAGTCGGGATTTTTAAAACTTTCATCATCTGTATCCCACACATAAAACATCTGATGCCTACCTTTCTTTTTCACCTGGCATTTCACATCAGGGTGGTCAATGACTTCACACAAGGCCACACAGCTGAGCAGTGGGCCCAGGAGGCTTTCTGTCCAGCCGCTGCTGTGTGGGCTGTAGAGGAGAGCCATGCTGAGATCACTGGTGAGGTAGGTCCCCTCTCCAAACACTGAGTTCTGAGAAAATAAAAATATTAAAAAAAAAAAAAGCTGTTTAAACTTTGTAAATTGATCAGGGGCTTTTAAAGGTACAGTTGTGAGAAACCCCAAACCCCATCCATCAGCTATAACATGCTAACAACAATGGCTGCACACACCTTGTTAAGGTGACAGTGAAGCCCATTGTGAATGATCGAGTGGAAGTTCTCCAGACGACTCCCGTGGAATGCATAGAATACGTCACGTCCATCCCTAGTCCGCTCAAACCTGGCATTCATCAGGTCACAGTATTCCAACTCAAAGAGAAAGTCTGGCACAGGAGCGGTAATCCCTTCATTTTCTGTCAAGCTGCAGAGTTTTGCATACTGGAGGGGAAGGAGAATAACTCTTAAAAAAAAGGTTCATAAATATCTTGACATATTTGTACGGTTTAGAACGCACATCTTCTTTTTGTAGTGTCTTTACAGCAAAGCTGTTAGAAGAGAGAATCCAGTGTGTGAGAGCCAGATGGTGGTCTCCCTCTCCAGGTCGCAGTCTCACCAACTCTCTCACACCAGGCAAACATTTTACACCTGCCAACTGAAAGACACACATTTAACTATAAGATAATCACACATTTATAGCAGCCCAACAACATTGAATAAAATCCACACAATGACAAAGTCATGTTTGCATCACTCTAGGAGAAAACAGATACAAGCCACACTAATTATCAATTGGTGCAGTTAACAGAACAGGCCAATCACAATACAGGCACACGATGAATAAAAAAATAAATGATTTTTCTCTCTTGTGTTGTGTGTGCACTTTGGAGAGCAGCACATTAACAGGCTCATGCGTGCTGATTCACTTTCAAAGAACAAGGTTTCTCTTGCTTTATTTATTTCCTGTAAGTCTTGTTATTTATCTTTAATGGCACATTACTGCCATCATGTGTTCATGTCTCATTTCACCAGAATCAACACCAAGTAAAAAAGTATTTTGCTCAAGTTTGAATCAAGGTATTTAGGTCAACACATACCATTTTCACATACCATTTTGATTATTATAAATTTATTTATTATTATAAATATGTTTTAGGCCCTACCAGCTCCTCAAAGTCCTTATTGTCACCACTTGTATATCTGGGAGGGAAGGGTCTGAGCAAAGAGTCTCTCTTGTAATGTTGTGCAGCAGCAACAAACAGGCTGCAGCGCAGATCTGCTGCCACCGGGTCTCTGTGCAGACAGGAGCACACCAGCTCTCTGATGGCTTCAGGTGGGAGCGGAGGCTGCATTCCCAGCTCTGCAAACAATTCAGAAACAAAAACTACTGTACGGCTGAAGTTAGGAATAACAGAAAAAAACATTACAAATGTTGGGAGGCCTAAATAAAGAAAGTAAAAGAACCTTTTAAGCGACAATCTGAGAAGAATCTTCACACAAAGCCAAAGAAAATGTAAAAATGTTGCAATATTGATATTGTTGCAATATCAGCATGTGTAGTAGTCTAAATGAAAATATGTTTAAACAACAATAAATCTATTTTATATCCAGGGACTTTATAAACAGCTTTACTGAAATACACTGTCGTTTCAATTACAGGTTTGATTGTGTCGACAATCTGCTAAATTTTAAATATAATTTTATTTTTTAATTGAAATTAAGGTATTAGTAATCTTTAACAAATTAGTTTATAATTATATAACTAAGCTTATCTAAGTAATCTTTAACAAATTAGTTTATAATGTAAGCTTATCTATAGTACACGGGCTACTTCGTTGCCACGTTGTTGGTAATAGAAGGGGGCGGGGCAGAAAATGGCTATTTAATGAAACAATGACAGATTACTGATGATTGGTTGTTTGATATGAAAAAAAAAGTTCTAGTGTACTACTAATAACGTCACTACTGTAGGGCAGGGAACATGTTTAGTGGAATAAAGTGACTTTTTTAAGTTTAGGCTCTTTTTAAATTAAGTAAAAGATACAGAGACATAACTGAACTTGTGTTTCTTTGAAACATGGTATAAAGAGTACTCTGGGGAAAATGTTGCAGATAAAGCTTCCAAGCATGAAGAAAAGAGGGAAACTTCAGATAAAATCGTGTACTTAATGAAGAAGGACACGTAGCTGGTGGATGAAACAGTAAACAAGGCAAAAAAAGAGGGAGGTGATGAATCTACAACTTCTAGAAGGCTAAGTGCCTTTACAATAGTCGGTTTATAACTACAGACAATGCAGCACGAGTCTGTGAAATGCTGGATTAAAAAAAGAATGTGAAAACTAACGTGTCAGTAAATGTTTCGTTAATTAACATAAGTTTAAGAATTGTTTCTGTGGGAGAGGCTATTATGCTAACATTAGCTAAGTGACAGGATGTGCCATCTTCCGCCAATACTCTCCTTAAAAACCTAAACTTCGACTATGTTTTAAATTAAACAAGTATAAAAATGATTATATAAACAACGTAGAAGAGGTTTGTGAAATGTGTGTCTTATGTTTTGGTATTTATCGTTACCTTGAGTGTAGCTCAACTCATAACACCGGATGAAGAGCCAACGTCAGCATCAGCGACCGAGCGTTGCGTTCAGGTGCCAATAAAAAGTAGGAACTTCTCAAATTTTAGTTAATAGGTAAACGGAAATGAGGTAGTCAGTTAAAAAAGTATTTTGGTTGGCATTTAAAAGAGGGACAATGTGCTTTAAAATTACGTAAAAGCATCATACGTTTGCTACATGTATACAATTATATGTATTAAATATTGTATATGTATTTAAACACGTTAACACAGTTAATATATTACACCTTCTAAGATTTTTTGTGTATATTCCACTGCATTGCTTCTGTACGTAGCAAGACTTTGTATTAGCAGAATCTCTGCAGCTTAATGCAGATTTTTGGTGCAAAACACCAATTAACTGGATAAGGGACATTATATGTTTCTGTACCTTTTGGCATTGAAAGTAGTGCTTCTCAAAGTGTGTGGCGCGCCTTACTGGTGGGAAACGGAAAAAATAATGTTGTTTATTATGAACTACTTCTTTGTTTTTTGAACATTGGACGTTTATTTGACATTATTATACATTATGATACTGCGTCGTGTTAGTTCAATACATTTGAAATGTAATTTGTCAAGATATTTGTTAGGCGACAGGGTAGGTGGGGTTTTGTGAAAACAAGTTTGTATTCTGTGTGATCTGTTGCAACTTTCTTATTCATTGATTGTTAAAAACAATGAAACTCTTTTTTTGAATTCTTGTTGAAATTTTATCCATTTTGCTAGATTTCATGTGTAAAAATAGCAGCTGTTTCTTCTTTTGTTTTGAGTTTTCTCAGCTAGGAGGTATTGTAGCAGCTACTGAACTATTAATTCTTGCAGCACAAATGGCTTCACTTAATTTAATTATATTTTGTCATGCTAGCTGTCTGATTAGATTTTGTCTTATAATAAACAGCAGCTGTGGGGGCTCTTCACACTTTCAGCACTGTGGACAGCATCGCGGGGGGCGGGATTTAGTCAAACAGCCCTGCTTTGTGATTGGTCGCTTCCGAGCAGTAACAAATCCCATCTCTTTTGTGTTTTTTTCCTCGGGACTTTGGTTCTATTAGGGCGGCTACGGCAGCGTCGGTATGTGCGTAAAGAAAAGACCTTACGTCACGTGACACCCTTTTACTCTCAATCTGATAATTTAAGGAAAAGTCGACAGTTTTTAACATATCTATCCACAAGGCAGCTTTGTTTCTTCACGCCAGTGTTTTTTTTTTCACCCACCAATTGTATTCCTTAGGATGGTACCGAAGGTAAGAGCGAAATTGTAGCCTGAATCCCGGACCAAAAAAGCGGTAAGACGTTTAAATGGCTGCATTTTCATTCATTTTTACCATCCATCAATCCATCCACCCATACAAGGGTTAGTAGGGCTAAGAATTGCGTAATAACATGTTTAATCTGGGTGAGGTTTAACAGCGGGACTGCGGAATTGACCTGCTGTTTGTCCGGATGATTTGGAGGCACAGATGAAGGACGCTTCCCCATCGTCTGTGATCACGATGCTCTGCGTCTATCGGTGTATTTGTGTGTGTCCTCTTGGAGCACAGTTGTAAACAAATAACCCATTTATTACAACAAGCAAGAAACCAACATAGATGTGTTTGTGTGTGAGGTCAGTGACAGAGATTGTTTTTTTGTGTTTGGCAGAAAGATGTCCTTCACAGCTACAGCCTGTGCCATGCTACACAATCACTACTGTACGCTTTTCAGTGTTCGTTAACGTAGTCATACTGCAACGGAAATAATGTGTTTTTATATTTTATCAAAATACAGCCTTATAACCGAGCAGCCTATGAGTGAGGTTGGCCTACAACACGCCTGTGCTGCGTTCAGAGGTTATAAATACATTGTAGGCCACACCGGTCCTGAAGATACAACCTGGCAGTAAGACGTGAAAGACGTTCAAAATAATTTAATTAATATCGACGTAATCATAATGAATATGGAATGCACGTTAAATCACAGTGAATATTAACTGTATTAACTAAAATTATTGAAATCATTTTGACAAGGTTTCTCTTCTGGAGTATCATCCACAGATCGTGCGGCGGAAACGGATGCAGCATCTATTTGTTGCTCTTTGACAACTAGAGAATGTCTATCGGAAATATTGGAAATTATATTATAATTATTTTCCCAAAGGGTTTAAATGTGTCTTTGCGGAAGATTACCACACTTTTATTCTAATCCCAAGGATTTGAAAATTGATTTTGATTCAATATTAAAAGCACAAAATGAAGCTGTAATTTTTAAAGTCTTTAAAGGTTTTGAATAATCACCTTTTTGAATTGATGGACTCAATGTTTATTATATAATATGGGTTTTACAGAAGAATAATTAATTTCCGCTTGACCCTTCATCAGGAGTGACCATAGTGGTAGTCTGCATTGATTTGGTGAGTTCTGATGTTGGACTAGATCAGGCCTCCAACTTGGTGGGGGTCATGCCCTCTACACCACTTTTTTACTTTTTTTTACAAAAATATTTGGTTCATCAGGTTTACAAAACAGCCCATTCCCAAACATCTGTATGGTTGGAGAAAACATGTTGTTAATGTCGGAGTAATGACTGACGCTCCTTGATGTGCTAATAGCCTCAGTCAGCACCTTTAATCAGATGCGGTGTGTTTGCTGACTCCTGTGTTTCCTCAGATGTCTACAAGTTAACACCTAATAGAAATACTCTCTTGTTTGCAGTTTTGTTTTCAAGAAGAGTTGATATACCTGTTTGTCAGTGGAGAAGAACATTGAGTGATCATCATGGCAGGTAGGCCGTTCACTCCTGTTGAGAGGATGTAACGTGAGAGTGTGGAACATTTGGACTGCTGGGTTTTTGTTTTCTTCTGATGTTTAAATTTCATCTGTCAGACAGTGATGTTGACTTGAAGTCTTTATGAATCCAGCGTGGACAGCCGGGTTGAACTGCATCTTTGTATTACAGAAAACAACTTCCCTCCTCTGCCTCGCTTCATCCCCCTCAAGCCATGTTTTTACCAGGACTTCAATGAAATCCCTGACCAGCGTCGCACCATGTGCAAACGGCTGTACTATTTGTGGATCTGTGAGTTCTCCCCTCTGTTGGCCTACACCTTAGTTTTACTTCAAGTCACATTGTAATTGTTTCGTGTTGCCAATGTTGCTTGTGTATGAGCCATTAATCCACACAGTTCACTCTGTTTTACCATAAATATTATGATATTCCAACAAAACGGACTTCAGTAAGGCTGAAAGACCCGTCAGTCTGGTCTCACTGCTCTACTGGATTGGACCAAACAGAGGGACATTATTTATTATCATTTGCCTGAGCATTTGACCATTTTACCACTTAAAGAAAGCATTTAAAAACCTAATGATTACGTTTATTAAGAAAGTTAAGAATCTTGCAACAGACCAGATAAAATACATTTCTATCCATTTTTACCAAAAGAGACCTCCCATCTATGATCACTCGTAGCGTGCAGGCTTCTTCTTCAGCTGGTCAGCAGATACAGGAAAAGGAAAAGGAAAAGTAGTGTAGTAGTCACGTGTGCCCCTCCCTCCTCAGTTTTTAACTGTCACCTAAAAATAAACAATATACATAGGAGAGCTGCATTGGTGATTCTTAGTGTCCATTGAACAGACTGAGTAGAATGGATTAGTCAGATTTAATAATATAATGAGTGTATTTGATGAAAGATCCAAACATTTTCATGTTAGATGCTCCAGTTTAACGACTAGAAACTAGGAAATAATTGCTCCATCACTTATAATTGCTTGTATAATAATAGTAAACTACATCATTCTCAGACATGTGATAATCTTTTTCATTATCATCTAGGTTGCCTTTTGAAACCATAAATGTAAGTTTTGGTATAGATATTTAGATAGAGCTTTAGATAGTAGAAACTGAGTGCTGTATCTAGATGAACTGTAGCTGCAGTTTGATTTCCTTCTTCACAGTTAAGTGTATCCTTGTAAATATTGATGAGATGAGACATTATGTTCATCCTTCTGCTTGTCTATGATGCTGACAGTGAACAGCGCCACTCTGGCTTTTAATCTGATTGGTTGTCTTGCCTGGATGTGCGGCGGTGGAGGAGCGACCAACTTTGGCATGGCCATCCTGTGGCTCATCCTCTTCACTCCATGCTCCTACGTCTGCTGGTTCAGGCCAATCTACAAGGCCTTCAAGTAAGAGGAGTTCCTTCTGACCATTTGTCACCAGTGTCTCAACAACAATGAATGACAAAGGGTTTTCTCTGTGCAGGACTGACAGCTCCTTCAACTTCATGGCGTTCTTCTTCGTCTTCATGGCCCAAGTTGTGATCAGTATCATTCAGACTGTGGGTATTCCAGGCTGGGGAGTGTGGTAAGGTTTTCATTTCACTCACTGATGCCAACTGTTGACATATATTTACAGACATGTGACATATGTTGCTCTATTGGTATAAAAACTTCAAATCAATCACTCAGAGAGGTCATCCTCCATTAGCTGTGTTTACAATTGTGACACCTATCAAGTGATTACAATGGCTATCAAACAGCTAGGAGAACTTCTCATACAATTTCTTGTTATATTTATAGGCTTATTAAATATATTAAACAGGAGCAAAAGGTTCCATTTCTATCGTCTAAAAGCTTTATCCTAAATTACTCACAAGTAAAAGCACTGTTTTGCCCCATACACTACACGTCAGAGTTGATGTGAAGTCTAACTTTAGCTGTGTGTCTGCAGTGGTTGGCTGGCGACCATCACCTTCTTCAGCACCAATGTTGGAGCAGCTGTAGTCATGCTGATCCCCACCATCATGTTCACTGCAGTGGCTGTGCTCTCCGTCATCGCTCTCACAAAGGTGACTAACCGATCCTGTTGGGTTTGAGAATGTTTATATTTCTTATAATTCTGTTTACTCAGACCAAGGACTTGCAGAATAACGATGTCTCTTCCACAGGTTCATAACTTCTACCGTGGCAGTGGAGGCAGTCTGGGGAAGGCCCAGGAGGAGTGGGCCACCGGAGCCTGGAAGAACCCCCACGTGCAGCAGGCAGCTCAGCAGGCAGCCATGGGAGCAGCTCAGGGAGCCATGCAGCAGAACCAGTACTCAGCAGCTCCCACCTACAACTACGACGAGCCAATGTAGGACAAAGGCGGAGCCTGTCTGCTGAGTGGCACAGATATAAAGGGATCAATTAAGAACACAATTCAGGATTAGGTGCCCTTCATTATAATGTGTTAGTGGAATTCTGAACACAACAATGTAGAGAACAGTCGTGTTTTTTTGGGGGAGGGGTCAGCGATTTATTCAGTTCACATGTAAGTCAGCCTGTTTTTCTTGAAATCTTTTATGCAGCACAGTTTTAGCCGGTCATCGTGTGTGGCTTTGTTAAGGAGACTCCCACAGCATACATATAACGTACATATAACAACTGTCATTCCTCGGAGCTTCATCTCTTTATTCCGGTGGACTGATCTGAGGTCAGTGCAGGGTGACGTCTCTGCCTCTGCCTGTGCCACTCCTTACGATGCCTATTACTCATCTGTAATGTGTTTTCAACAGTATATCTGTCATGTGTTAGACTATGTATTTTTCTTCACCAAACTCCTGAACTTGTTAATGTTTTCAAGGAAATATTCAGGTCCAATATTCAGCCGACATAATGTTTCAGCATGAGGGGAAATTCATTTAACCAAGTATATTTGATATATTTGATCAAACAAAGAACTGGCAAACCTATATACACAGTTCACATAAATTAGTGTGAACAGACAGCCATTTACCTCTGCTCTGTTCTGACTGTTCTGACTTTCTGACTGTCTGGATAAATCCAGAAGAACTGACACAGCCTAATTACCTCCTCTGGAGTGATGCAGTCATAGGTATCTGGGTCCAGTACCATCTGTTTCCCAGATTCCAACTGTGTCTCTTAAAGGAACAGTTATGGTTGCGCTATATTTGTAATAATAATTTGTACATGTTTAGGGAGAAACTGCACAGTCTTACAGTCTGTGTTTACAGGTTTGCTTTATCGTACACGGGCTGTATTTGCTAAATATTTGGTCAGAAAGAACAAATGTATCTATAATGGCACAAAGTATTTTGTTTAGTACGCATATATACTGCAGTATTGTATGTTAAAATGAACAGTTCTTCAAAAAACAGGAGTAGTCGAAACAGCTTCTTGTAAGACGAAGAGAAGTTAACATTTCTGTAAGACACTGAGAAAACAGGGAGTCAGAATAAAGCAAAGACAGGCAGAGGTATTTCTGTGTGGGGTCGAAGTGGGTGAAATGTCCACTTTGTACTAATGTAGCCCAGGTTAAAACATGGTAAGGTCTGTGGACCAACAGAAACATATCTAAGTCTAGCTTTTAATATAAATAGGCCAAATTCAGGCCGTACTTGCTGTGGTCAGCAGTACGCCTCTTGCTGTTCATTGGCGTGATTTTCGGTTTCCTACATAGTTTCAGTTTCACTTTCAGTCTCGAGAAACTCTGCGCTAGTCCGCGTCTTTGGTCTTGAATATTTAAACGGGGGTTGTTTGATTTTGCTGTGTAATTAATGGACAGGCTGACTTCAGTTTAGTGTCCGTGTTAAAGTGAAGCACACGCCACACCGAGGGGTGTAGTTCTTTGGATATAACATTCCAGTCTAACATCGTACAGGTGAAAACTTAACTTATTGTCAGTATGCTGACTTTACTGACGGTCACAGTCGTCTCCCTCTTTATGTCTAATTCTTCCCCAACACCCTGTAGGTGAGAAGGCCTCGGTGGCTCTTTGTGTCTGAAGCACTGGGTTTTCAGCCTCGCTGCATCATTGTTGTGGTGATCGTTATTTCATGAGTAGGTGTGATTATGGTGTATGTATAGAAGAAAACAGGATTTAAATTTAAACCAATCATTTTAAACATGGGGTATTTATGTGTGTGTGTGAGAGAGAGAGAGTGTGTGTGTGGCCTTTGTGTTCAGAGTGTCATGATGTTTTTTTCAAAGAAAAGGTGAAAAAAATAAATTCCGCGTGTGTCACTTTAACTCTTCACCACAGAATAGATGGTAATTACAGTAATTCAGTATTAGACCGAGACAGATGTGAAGACACGTCTGGATGCTCGTTATCCCCAAACCTGTGTGTCGTCTTGTTTGATTGTGTCGATGTGGTATTGAATAGTGTCGTTTTAGTTCTTTTTCAGTTTTTGTACTGAACTCATTTTATCTGTGTATTTCGGATGAAGAAGAGTGTGGGAGTGTAGAGACCGTCCTGCCATTGCACATTTGGTTGTATGTTTATTTCACGGCGTTTACCTATCAACATCAATGCAATGCATCTTTACAGCCAATCACAGTGTAGCGATACTAACACAAGTATGTAGAGTAGAATTAGGAGGTTGCAGTGTGTTCCTGTTGCTCAGGCCTCAAATCCAAACAACACAGAGGGTGGTGAACTGGAGGAGTGAGGCCTGTGTTTCCCCAGGTTGGACACCACTAGTGTATAAATTCACATTTGCATAACATTTTCACCAGCAGATGCATCACCTGTGGTGATGAAGTCTGGCTCTGTAAAGCAGCCTGGTCGTGAATGCAAAAAAGTTGAGCTGAAGGATGAATTCTGACATGACCCGCTGTGGTTTTGTCCTGGAGTTGCACTGGACGTCGGTCCTCATGTCACTGTAACAAAGCTTCTGTAAACCATTTCTTCTTCATGCCCCCTACCTGTCCCCCCGCCTCCCAGGCTGTGTGATGTTTGTTGTTTGATATGTATTAATCTGTACTGTATCATAAGTAGATATAAATATATATAACTTGAGAATGAGGTAAATATTGACCATGGGTAAACCTGCTCTGATTCAGTCCATAGATCATGGAGGACACCGTCTCCATAAGTGCAGTGAATGAGAAAAACATTTTTGTGGATTACTTTTGTATTATTTGGTCTTATTCTAATAGGTATTAAACAGTTCTTGTTGCACCTCATTTCTAATTCAATGACTTTGCACGTGTACACACAAACACACAAAACGGGTCTCCATTTTTAGAATGCTTAAAAGTCTTTGTAAAATGCAATAAAAACAAATTCTTAATGCACTTTAAATTTTATTTTTTTCAGACAACAGGAGGATTTTTTTTTTCACAGACTACAGTGGAGCAGTGAATTCCTGCCTGCCATGCAGAAGGTACCAGGTTTGATTCCATCGAATCTCTTATTGGGTTTCACCAGGAATGGCATCTGTGTAAAAACTGCCAAACCCTATGTGGTGACTCCTGATGAAGGGACAATAGTAAAGTGAGTTTGCTGACTATACACAATTCTATTAGCTGATGTGAACAGATATCTGCAGCAGAAAACTTGAATTGTTTTTGTGGTGCTCTTCAAAGGAGAACTGTGTCACGTTCAATTTATGATCACAACAAACAACACATTGCTCACAAATGGGCAATGTGTTTTCAGTGAAGTGTCAACTCTGGTGACCACAATACAGAAACAGAGAGAAGCACTGAGGAAAAAAAAAGAAAGCTAAAGTGCAGTAATCTTAAAATTCTTTATTCATAAACTTGATGCAAGTTTACAAATTACTGTACATGGCCAAAAACTTCTTCAAATGTAAAATGAGAAAACCAAAGCGAGCCAACGGTTGCCAGTCTGGTCTGTGTGTCGGTGCCAGGAAATGAAATCACAATCAAGGTAAATGAATCTGTTCAATGCAAAGTCCAGTTAGAGAAGTGTGCAAAGTCTAGTTCACCCAGACATTGTCTATCGAACCTGAATCTGCTCTCAGTCTGAACATCTGACCAGGGTTTAGCATCAAGGGGTGGGGGGTCACAGAAGGGTGACGGCTCTGGAGCAGACTTTTAAACCTTAAACTATTTCAAACTTGTTTTCATGGTGCAGATTTTGTGTGCTGCCAGACAACACGGGCCACGACTGCGTGACGAGAGATATTGATCAGACTTGATGAATGCTCAGACACAAATGTACAGAGACCTGCTGCCGACATTTTTGCTATCAGGTTAAAAAAAATATATATCAAGGATCATGCACCAAAATCAATTCAGTGCTTTAGGGTAAAAGCATTTGAAGACAGTTTTGGGGTTTGGGGTGAGCTAATTGTGTTGACCGTGCAGTCCTGTTAACGTGTTGTAAAACTGGTTGACATCGTCTGTGAGCGCCTCCAAACACCCGTGGAGCAGAGCATCGACACATCAGCGTTTCCACAGTGCCCTCTAAGGATCGATTGTTACCTGAGTTGCCATTTAAACATGCTTTTTGCAGACAGTGTTAACAGCAAAAATAAAATGCAGAAAGAGAAGCAGACTGACTGACAGTGTGTGTGTTTCCCGCCATAGGTAACAGCAGGACTGATGGTGCACTACAGTATATTGCAAGGTCAAAGGTTAAGTGCACTGCCTCAATTAGCTTCCGGTGAGTTCTTTGTCACATGACAATTCTTTTCTGTTACACGCAGACACCTGATGACACGTGCGTTAGCGAGGAAAAGAAACCAAAGATGAGCTCCTGACTGAGGAAGCTGGAACAGCAGTGGAGGTTAAGTGACGCGGCGACTGTTTCAGTTTGTAGCTGGTCAGGTGTAAATGATTACAGTCCATGTGAACCACACTGAGACACACTGCACAGCTGTAAGGACAGGGGAAAACGGAAAATCCTTAGCTCTCCAACAGAAGCCAATCTCAAAGCAGCCACTGAAAAGTAGAAGTGATGAATTTAATCTTCATTATTTACAATTGAAAAGAGCTATTGGCCAAATTCTTCACACTGCCCCCTTATGGTTTTAATTTGATGCCAAAACAGGAAAAGGTTCCACCAGCTGTTCCACTTTGAAGCCAAACACAAATGCTAACAGGGCTGAGAATAATGATGTCAGCTCAGCACACAGACGACCACAACCTCAACCACAGTCAGCTTTAACCAGAACACCAACAGTTCATCTGAGGCCTGTGTATTAACATAAATAAGGCGTAAACAGGCCGGTGAGGACTGTCAATGTGATGTCATCTGACGAGGACACACCGTCTTTCTAAGACAAGAGATGCAGAGATATTTCAAATCCACTCCTGATTGTGTTTGGAGACATCGTTTGACAAGCCAGTGCTATTTCACATCAGCCTCCACACATTTCCAAATGTACGCACTAACAGACCCAGAGTGGCCGGTCGTTTCTTTTTTTAAATATATGCTGCTAAAAGATCAGCTCACTTGTTGCCTAGGATTCAAAATAATAAAAACTGCCCGATCACAGTTCTAGAACAATACTTACCATGGTGTACCACAGACACTTTAAAAATCAAATAATAAAACAAACAACAGTGAGAGTCCTTTTTCATAGCTTTTGTATCGATCACTTCATAAAATGCTCATTCAGAAGTTGTAACTGACGGGCTGTGAGGCCAGATTTGATGTTTAAAAAATAAAAAATAAAATAAAAGTATTCCCCTACATTAAAAGGGATAAACGTCTCAAAGACAAATGAGCATGAGTAGGAAACAGGACCTGTGATACCCTCGCATCATTCTCCTTAAACACAGAGGGGAAAAAGCAAAGCGACACCAGAGTTTGTCCTGCAACGCGGCGAAGGAATAGTTGTCAGAGGAGCCAGCCAGATGATTTCCATGAGAAAGATGATACATTCCCAGTTAAGTCTGATAGGGAAAATATTCCAAACAACACAAGTTACTTTGACCCAGAGACGTGTTCCTGTGCATAGCGATAGCAGCTCCTTAACCGTCCTCTTTAGGCGGTGTGTACCAGCCTGCAGACAAACAAACAGAAATAGTGTTATACTGACAAAACAGAGAAAAAGAGGTTTCAGAGACACCTTTTAGAAAGACACCAGTAGTGTCTTATTAAAAAAGGACATGGACGACCTTCCTGTACATGCCATTGAAACATTTTAAACAGGATGGACCACAGTTGATAACAATGCGCTAAACGTCACAATCTAAAATGATTGTTCCTCAAACTGCCATGACTTAGATGTAGCACAGGTGAATGTAAAGAGAACAGACTTGATTTCGTGTCCAGATGTGTCCATGTTACCAACATAGATAAAACAGTTGGCGTCTGAATAGATCTGGAGGAATCATCCACGTACATGATGTGTTGGAAATTTAAAGAGAGAACGTTTAGTATCTGTGAAAAACTTACCATTCTTTTCATGAATCTGCACAAGCGACTTGTATGACTGTTGTGCTCTGGCAAGATTGTACTGGTTCTGAAAAACAACCACAGCTGTCACTTCATGTTTGCAATATTACATCATTTATACACCTTGATTTTTACACTTCACCTGAAACATGTGGCTCAGAATAACCATGTTGTCATGTGTAATGTAACAAACTAACATTCTGCATTCTCACCTTGAACTTTATCTCTAGCAAAAGAGATGCCATCATGTAAATAACCGTGACGTTAAGTTACCTTATTGGCTCCGAACTGCACCCTGGCTTTTCCCTTGACCAGTGTTGCATTTATCTGCATAATGACAGATTCTATGGAATAGGCACTGCTCCAGCCCTGGAAGATAAAGAGTCACGTCACACACACATGTATTAGACCACAATGGGAAAAAGGTTCTTTAAATTCTTTTGGCAAACCTGTTTTGTGAGAAGCTCCATACACAAGGCCCCTCCTCCTAGAACATAACTGCAGGAGAAAACATAACATGGAAATAAAACACAAAACCCAAACATTTTAACTCCAGCCAGCACGGCTGAACTTGTCAGGGAATTAAAACATTTTTGATGTATTTTATGGAATTATTTTACTTGATGACTAATCATAAAAATTATTTTTTAAATTTTTTGATAATAAATATTTGTTAGTTGCAGTCTTTCTTAAGGTGATGATGATTCAGGGTTTTTATTGTCGGACCAAACCTCAGCCACTTGATCCGTTTCAGGATCCAAAGGGAGTCTGAAGCCAATCACAGTGAGGTGTGTGGTGCCTGGACTGTTCACCAGTCCATCCCAGGGACACATACAGAGACCCACAACCATTCACACTCACATTAACCTTTGGACTGTGGAACTGTTCCAACAAGGTTAATCCCAGCACTTATTTAAGACTGAGGCTCAAATACACCCAGAATGGCAATTTGCATCTGTGTGTGTGTGTGTTGGTTTGCTGTATGGTTAACGTTAGACATTGCAAACCTCATAATTAAAGGATGCGGCCTGAGCTTCTAAATAAACAGTTGAAAATGCACTGAAACTTTTTTACCTAGAATGGGATCAAATCCGTTAAAAAAAAAGCACATGTTAAAATGTACACAACAAATATATATGAAATCAGTATTTAATATAAGTGTATATACTTGTACACACCCTCCGGAGAGCACAGGTGAGACGACCCGTACAAAAGGTGGATCAAAGGGAAAATTATCCTGTAGGAGAGAGAGAGAGTGAACATACAGAAAGGTTTTTATCCCTGAAAATGTGAGGAAAATCATGCGTTGCACTGACTTTATAAGAGAAATTGAGAAGAATGTAGTCAACTCCTTCCTTTTCCTTTAGAACCTGCAAGTCACTATGCAGCGGACTATCAGGGTCTACCCTGCAATGAAGATCAACAACATCAACTTCAACCACACTCCACTACTGGAGCCAAAACTACAAAACGCACGGCCATGAAAACTTACGTCCTCAACTTGACGTGCCATTCATAAAGGCTGTCACTGACTAGTTCCACTGAATAAATACCTGCAACGAAAGACACAGAAAACCAAACCTCAACCCAACGATCTAAAGGTGGTGGAAATGAAAAGGCGTGCAGCAGAGACATCCGGCCCACCTGTCTTGTAACTCTGTGATCTGTAGATCTCCCTGAGTTCCTTCATTAAACGGTCTGAGGCTTGGACCGAGCCGGAGACTGCACCCTGTAAGAGAAAACAGCCGGACTGAGCACAGAGACGACATGCACCTGAACAAACAGGGACCGACGGGCTCCACTGCAGGCCAAACACGCAGCGGTGAGATATGGTAAGAGCATTCTATAGTAAAACCCCAGAGAAGATTTTGGAGTCTACGTTTTTGTGTCCAACTTCCAGCAGGGTGCGACGTTTGAATTGTCGAGGCTGCAGCCTGGAGGTGTTGTTGACTGCAAATATGAGACGATCAGAACACTGAGGTTCAAACACATTTGTCTTGTTTTGGAAGGTGACGTTGTGCTGTGCTGCGGTGAAAAGTGAGAGCCAAGCTTTTTTTCCCCCCTCTCTCTTGTTTTTTCTGGAAGCTTTATCAATCTTTCTCAGTGCTTGGCCTCTGCTGCAGCAGCACAGGCTGCGGCCACACTGTGTGACATGAACAATGAGACTGGAATGTAACACAAAGCTACTGCTAGTCTGAATGTGCTGAACGAAAAGAGAAATATATATATATATATATGGTTTGTGTCCAGCTTTGATGTGAAGGAACAGGTTCACAATTTAGACACAGACCTGTTCATGTTCTCTCCGTGTACTGTCAGTGTATTACAGTGGACTCTGACTGTCTCTCCTCGATTAATCTTTAGATTAGAAGTCTTAATTAATTAAGCACAGAAATATTTTTTGTTATTAGGTTGCATCTTAAATTTGAAAATACTTAGACATATAACATCATTCTTTACCATTCAAATGCTACAAGATGTGGTTTTATTTCCTTGACATAGTCCATGTGCCCGTCAACAGTAAGCAGTCAGGCTGAAATTATTATTATTAACTACAATAATTACTGAAGCTAAATGACCTCTAGTAAATGTTGACAAAGTCATTATCACTTTGGCATTAAGGATACATTACTGAAGTGTTGACAGTAAATGTCATGAATCTCATTAATAGTCCTGTAAATGTTAAAAACTAGTGTCTAATAAATGGATCGTGAGTGTGTCTAAGACAAGAGAAGAGAAAATATTTTTTTTTAATGCTTAATGTTTTGAAGTTTGCTTTCAATCACACTGTTTAATTTTGAATAGTCTGCAGAGAACTGTCAGTTCTATGGCAGAAAGTTTCCTGTACTACGTATTAGATAAGAGGCTAAAGAAAAGCATTTGAATGTCTCACGTTCAGGTGATCCTGTCTCTGGTTTTTCCGAATCTTTTCTAGGATGGCCAGATTTTCTTTTTCTATCCCATCATCCTCAGACTTTTTTCCATCGACCGGCTCCTCCTCTTTCATGTCGTAATGATCCAGATCTTGGTCCAGGTCAATGTCCTGCTGCCACAGAGCAATTGTTGTATTTAGAACAGCATGGAAAACAGTGAATATGTCCAGTTAAAATGTCAGAAGTACAAAAGGCACCTCTCCCATTTCCTCCTCCTCTTCCTCTTCAGATGTCACCTCATCTGAAGGCCCGTGCTGTAGGAAAAGAGGAAAATACAATGTGAGAAAACAGTTGGTAACAAAAGCAACCAGACGTGCTCGTGTTTTTTATCAGCCTACCTTCCTGTCCTGGGTAATTGGACCAGCAGGGAGATGCTGGTCCAGCATTTCTACATCCGGATGTTGTGGGAGGTTGTTCAGTCGACACAGGTCACAAATCAGACGCTTCAGCTGTTGAAGGAGCTGAAATCAAATACAAATGATTTAAAATCCACCTGCAAAAACTGTTCCTCCATGTTCCTACACATCAGTACAACACAGTCACTGACTACATCAGGGCCACGTGACGATAAATTCTGTTAGGCCAGATGTTCAAACCATCAAAGTCAGTTGGTTCAGACTTTTTGGTAGCTAGTGGAGGTAACTTCAGAAGCTCGACCATAAGATATAAATGTGTTGAAAAACACTGATTGAACATTGATTTTCATATAGCAACACCCAGGTATTTAACTACTGCTCTTGTGGGAGTTTGTGGCAAAAACAGGTATTATTTATTCAACTTGGAGTTAATCTAACAATTTTCATTAAAGGAAATTGACAGTGACACATTGCTGAATAGTAAACACTTCAAGTCACATAAGTGATGCAGTGTGGATTGCATGTTGCTAGGTTACGGAGTGTGTTTCTTTAATAGTCTCATCTGATGTAGAAGTTTTGGATTCTTCTGCAGTTGTGATTCTCTCAGCTCCTCTCTGTATTTCCCAAAAGACTTTTTGAAGTAACTTATGCAATCAACACTTAAATAGAACACAGAGAACAGAATATAGACATCAAGTGTAAAGGTTCGCCAATACAAAGTTTACTCTCTTTGCCAACTGTTAATCATGGGGGTGGAAATATTGAAAACCTTTCAAGGCTGTGTAGCTGCCGGTGATACAGAGAGATTTTATTGAATGGTCAGCAAATTCTAGTTGTGAACACTCTGTAGTCGGACAAGAATTTGTATTCTGCAACAGCAAAAAGTTCCAAATTGGGACTCACTAAGAAACATAACCTGACTCCTCGTTTTGGCAGTAACTTTCTTTATTGCTTGCTTTTGGTTACTGAAGTGAATGACTTGTAAGTTTATACTACGCCAACACAAAGGAAATGATAGTCAATAAGTAACACTCAGATAAGAAAGTGACATCTCCCAGGAGCTGCAGAGCTATAGAAGTCAAATTAATGATTTGGTGTCATAGTGTGATGGTTGTAAAGTTAAATTACCAACAGCAAAACACCCAACTCCCTTCAAGGCTTTCTTGAACATGAACTTAAACAAAACATTTCAATGGATATATTTAACCTTTATTTTTTATGTAAGTGTTTTAATAACCTACTCTCTGATAATAGAATTTGATTAAAACAAATAACTGTAGAGGCATAGAGCCTGGCCTAAAGACCTTAGCACACCACAATTACTCTTAAAGCCTTTCAAGCTGCACAGTTTATGAATCTCTGTCAATAAATATTAATGCTGTCTGTTTAAGCCTATTTCCCTACTGAGCATTTGTCCATGGGCAAAC
>NC_024312.1:16600419-16648009 GCF_000523025.1 Cynoglossus semilaevis
GGAACGAAACTCCCAGCTAGTTTGTGTGGTGAGAGCAACACCTGCGTATATGAGGGGAACCCACAGCTGAAGTGTGTTTATTTTTGTCAACTTACTAATGTGCTGCCTTTTCTCACATCCTCTAAACGCTCCAACACCTCTGCCAGACTTGGATCATCAGAGTCAACAAACCATATCGGGGGTGTTGAGGGATATGATTCCTGTGGCAACAAAGAGAAATTACATTTTAGTAAAACTTGTAGGCCTTTACCTTTGTTGTCTTTTACCCAAAAGGAATTGGTTCCCGCACAGAAAGCCACTAGCAATCACAAAAATGATTTGGTTTCTGCCTTTGCTGTGACGGTATATGCAGCAAGTGATGAATGATTTTAAATGGTAATACACAGCTTGAGCATGTGTTGAACTTCTTTCTACATGAGGAATACTTCAGAGATACGACAAGTTGAATGCGCTGACACACACCTCAGTAGTACTAACCAACACACAACCATGGTTCTGCATTTGTGACAGGAGGATAGCAGCAAAATTAAGGTAAATTTATAAGAGACCTGATATAACATATATATTCAGAGAAAATCTAAAAAACAGGAAAGTGAGCTGAAGGTGAAAAAGGATAGTGACGTTTTCATTGGAATTGTCCAGAATGGACATGACAAGGAGGGAGGTACTAAAGATGAGATGAAGCAAATAGTGAAGAATTAAATGTTCTAGTAAGAAGAATATAACAAATCAATGCACTTATCATATGAATTTATATTTATAATTTAACATTTATAGTTGCCCCTACTGTGTAGGGAGAAGGTTTAAGGCATGTTTGTGTCCAAGCCCTCTCAAAGTATTACATCTTTATAATCTTTCACTAGGTAATATGGAAACACAGACTAATGTTGGGCCCATGATGTCACTTGGCAAATGCAGGGGTACAAAAGACCACAGAATAGGACAGAGCATGGGATTTGAAATGGTATCAAAAACTTTTGCACCATTTCTCTCTTTTTAAAATTATTTTAAAACTGCACTCTGTTTGACAAACAAGGTCCCATTGGGAAAATAAATGGAGCCAATTATAGTTCCCAGTTTAAGCTAGGCTATGCTAACACTTCTTTAAGTTTGGATGGCAATCACGTATCCTTGGTTTGACACCGAGCTACTGGTTTTATTTTCTACTGGTAAATAAGTCTACTTAAAAACGTAATCACCTATGCTGACAAACATTAATTTTCATTGGCGCTTAAATGAGACTGACAGTATTGCATAGCATTTTGTTTGTTTGTTTTTATTCATGCTCACCTCCCATATTTTTTCTGGAGGTCTGCAATTTGTACATCTTAATCCAGAATAGGTAGGTTGAAAAGGTTTTCAATTACGTTATTTTAGAACGTTCATTTACTGGAGTCCTACTGGACTAGGTATTTATACCATCACTGCATTAGAGACACAAAGAGCGACACAAGTCACTTTTTAGTGAATCTATAGGATCCGTCTATTTGTTGAAAAGAAAGAAAACTGAAGCGCTTTGCATTCCACGAAAATGCGTGTATTTGCTGTTAAAATGCGAACGGTGTCACTCACATGTACGTATGATTTGTGAAATTTATTTAAATTATAAATACAGTGTAGAGAAACCATATTTGCACCTGAGCTAACCACATCCACGGTGTAACAGAGATTATAAAAGTTGGAATCCGCAGCGCTGCGAACTGTAACGCAGTTATTTGAGCTAATAGGCTAACGTTACTTTGAGTGGAGCGGCTAGCAGAAAAGGCTACCGCATCGTCGTTACACTCCTTGACGTTGTATTTTATATTTTATTCAGACTACATCAAACTCTGAAGCAGTCGTGTTCCATTTGAGCTGTTTGACCATTTAATCAGTGTAAAACCACACACTGAGTCATACGCAGACAGAAGACGGGAGTTGATGAGTAAACCGGGAAGCTGTGGCGGACTGATTTGTTTTCAGTGCATAGTCAGTGGCCGCTGCTGGCTTTGCTACCGGCCTGCTGCCGCTGCACTCACCGTGATGTTGCAGTGGATGATCAGCGGCTTCTCTCCCGTCACGTTGAACTGGCAGCTCAGCTCATCCGGTTTCCACTCTATGATTCTAAATCGCTCGTGGTTCGGGTGAAAGATTGACACCAGAAACTTCAGCTCGGCCTTCAGCCCCGACACCGACATCTTCAGCTCATCTCAGAAAGCACCAGCAGGCCGCTGCTCGCAGAGGGGAAGTCGGGGCGGAGTGCGAGCGCGCGGTGGAGTCGGTGCGCGGATCTGGCACGTTAGCGTGAGAACGAAAACAAAGAGGCTGGAGCTCTGGAGAAGGGAGAGGGGACAGAGACAGGGACAGAGACAGAGTGGCACTTCACTTTATCTCTATTCTTTATTTAATAAATGAATGCTTGCTTACTTTTTGCACCCTTTTCTTTATTGCACTTTTGCCCCTTTCTATCGTTTATGTCCCTTTTTCTAATTTCTGTTATTTTCCTATTTGTTGTTGCAGTTTCATAAGGAATACATTTTGATCCATTTTCATTTCCCACTGCCTTGTTTATGTTTTCTTTTTCGATTTGTGCTTTTCTGACCTGTTATGGCTCCTTTTTTACATTTCGTATCCTTAAAGGATATTTCCTGCACAAGACAGAAAACATAGACGTTCTGAGGTATTATGTTTTGTTTTTGTTAAGGGTGATGATCACTTTTTTCACTTTCTGAAAGTTTATCCACGATTTTTGTATAGTTTAACAACTTCCACTGGCCCTGTTTAAAAAAAACACATCTTTGTCCTTTTTAACGTTTTGCTAAATTTTCTGCAATGAAATTCCTTTTCTAATTTGTGTTCTAATCCCAGTTTAGCAACTCTAGCTTTTTGTCACTTTTTTATAATTTACTTTTTAAAACCCCACACACATTTACTTTTTGTACTTTTTTATTTTTGCCTTTCTTATTTTATCTTCTTTTCAAATTTCTGCTCATCTTATCTCCCCTCTTGTACCTATTGTCTCTCTGTCCTTGTCCTTTGGCCCTTTTCCCTCTTTTTGTATATCAACATAATAATTTCAACTGCATTTCTCAAAAGAAAAAAGTGATCATTTATTTCCCCATAGAGTTCAGGAACAAGAAAAATCTCCAAATAATTAAAGAAAAGCGAACCATTCCATAACTTGCAATTTCATTGTTCTCCTTGCTTCTCATCAGTGGGTGTTAAAAGTTACACACCCATTTAATTCATAAAAAACAGAAATATCTCGGGGACATTGTTTTACAACACAAAAATCTGGCGTGTGTAAATTGTACATGCATGTGCACCTGCACACATAGGTTACATACAATTCATCTTTCAAAACTGATGACGACAGACAACATGCCTCCTACAATGCAGACAGCAGCTCAGTGAAGGTCAGGATAGATGGTCTGGGGTGGTCAGTGGGGCTGTCCAACAATTTCCCAATGGTGGCCATGATCAACAATAGCCACCACCTAGGGACGCATCTACTGCCTGTATCTTAACCTAAAATACTAATATATTTGTTTATGTTGGTATCTTGGTTACAGTTTGGTAGCACCAGAAGACAAGTAAATTGAATTAATATATTTTTTAAACATTTCACAAATACTATGTATAATATGTTTGCATTTGAATATATGGCGGTTCCTGTGAAAAAATATCATGACATCATTATTAATGTGACATTAACGACATTAAGTATGTGTGACTTGTAGAGAATATCACAAATTACGTGCAATGTTTCAACACTAGAGGGCGCACAAAGCCTGTTTCATTGGACCATGACCAGCTATGAACTCCTTTATAGTGCCTGGAGCAGGAAACAGATATTACAACTGGACTCGTATCTGCAGCACAAACAGATCACGGCCTGCGTAACGACGGTGGACTTGAAAATACTTTTTCTATTCCTTCTTCTGTACACGTGGAGCTGGGTGAGTGTTTTACATAACTTAAGAGAGAATAACAGGAAGTAATGTATAAAAGTACTGTTTGTCATGAGGGACAGAGGAAAAACTAAGCGTGTTTAATTCATTTTTGTGTTTAGATAGTGTGGTTGAAACAAGATGGTTTTAGATTTTACCTGCTTGAAAATGTTATTTAAGATCTGGTGTGACTTTACAAGAATGCAAATGTATTCATTCTCCATTCTGTAACAAGTTCCTTTGAACTAAAGACCATTTGTCTGACGTTTCCTTATTCTATTTAAACCCCCAAAGGAACTAAGACTGTACATAATATGGTTTTAAAACAAGGTGATTATTAACCTTTTAATCAGTTTTAAAGGTAAAGTAGCAAAAAGTAATGGTGAGCAAAGTTCATTTTGCTCGTCCTTCCTCCTCGTCAGGTAATGCTATGACAATCTAAGACCTGACCCAATGTTATTGTTCTTGCATATACCAGAACGGTAGAATGCTGACGATAAGTGATTGCCAGCTGGATACAAGATATTAACTTTAATTTGGTAAGGGTACGTTTGGTAAAGGTAAATGCTCATTGTGATTTATTTAATTTGCTCATTTAATGTACACATTTATTAACCACATTATTTAGAATAGCCTGAGATGATGCAATGGCCTAGGGAATAAAATGATACCGCAAAATGATGCATAACCATATGCTGCAAGTGGAGCAAGCAAAAAAGACTTTGCTTAAAGACTTTGCTTCATTCTGTCCGTCTGTCTAATTTTTCATCACCTGTCAAACCGTAGTTGAAATGTGTCATAAAGTGTAAAGTAACTTTTTGATCATGTGTTATAGTGTCTGTAAATATGACTTGTTGACTGACACGTTTGTCTTTTCAAGGTCTGAGGATCATCAACATGAAAGTTTCACCTATATATTTGTTTGCCTTTAGTCTCCTCTTTGTGCAAATACCATGTGGGGAAATGGGGAAAATACTAGTATTCCCATTGGATGGAAGTCATTGGGTAAACATGAAAATACTAGTGGAGGAACTGCATGGGAAGGGCCACGAGATCACCGTGGTTCGGACGTCAGATAGCTGGTACATCAGTGAAGAGTCTCCCTTCTACACTTCTTTAACACTTCTGGTCAACACTGGCTTTGAGGAAACATTTAAAACATACATGTCTACACAGCTAGAGATTCTGTATCAGGCCAAGTCAACATCCATGTGGTCTCACAGCTTTAATGCTCTTAAGCTGAGGCAGGTGATGCTGAAGCAGTTTAACGAGATGCATAGGAGAATGAGTGAAATGATCATTCATATGTTTGAAGACAAGAACTTCATGCGTTCCCTACAAGATGCCAAATATGATGTTGTTCTGACTGACCCAGGGATTGGTGGAGGAGCTATGCTGGCACGATGGCTCAAAGTTCCCCTGGTATACAATGTCAGGTGGACCATCCAAGGAGAAGCTCATTTACTTCTTGCTCCTTCACCTTTGTCATATGTTCCCTTCACTGCGACAGAGCTCACAGACAAGATGACCTTCTCACAGAGAGTCTTAAATTTGTTTTCTTACGTAGTTGGGATGTACACTCTTTCATCTATCACAGACCCTTACTACAAGCCTATAGTCACGAAGTATTTAGGCCCAGATGTAGATTACACCTCACTACACCTGGATGCTGATATCTGGCTGATGAGGACTGATTTTGTCTTCGAGTTTCCACGCCCTACAATGCCGAATATTGTCTACATTGGGGGCTTTCAGTGTAAGCCCTCAAAGCCTCTGTCCCAAGACCTGGAGAAGTTTGTCCAGAGCTCCGGAGACCATGGTGTTGTTGTGATGACCTTAGGAACCTTAATTGGAACACTTCCTCAGGCTGTGGCAGAGGAGATAGCTGCGGCCTTTGCTCAGCTTCCTCAGAAGGTCTTATGGAGATATTTAGGTCAAAGGCCAGTAAATGTGGGTAACAACACATTACTGGTAGACTGGCTACCACAGAATGACCTACTGGGACATCCCAAAACTAGAGCGTTTGTGAGCCATGGAGGCACCAACGGAGTTCAAGAAGCAATTTACCACGGAGTTCCGGTGGTTGGACTTCCACTGCTCTACGATCAGCCTGACAACCTCCTTAAAATCAAAGCGAAAGGAGGAGCAGTGACTGTGAAATTGGCCTTGCTGGACAGGCACGTCTTTAAGGAAGCGCTGATGTCAGTCCTCTACAACCCCTCTTACAGGAACAACATGCAGAGACTGTCCAGGCTGCACAGAGATAAGCCAATGAATCCACTGAGCCTGGCAGTGTTTTGGATAGAATATGTAATGAGGCATAAAGGAGCTGGTCATCTGCAGGCACAGTCCAACAACATGTCCTGGTTCATATACAACTCTGTGGACGTTATTGCAACGTTGATGACACTTGTTTTACTTGGTACATTTCTCTGTGTCTTATTTTTGAGGTTTTTGTGGAGACGGGTATTTGTGGGGAAAAGGATTAAAAGGGAATAAGTGAACAGATAGATTATTTACACGTGTACACAGCTACACGTGGCATTTAGTAAAGTCCATATTGTAGTGGATAATTAGAAATCTAAATGAAGGCTTTGTCTATAACAATTCAAACACATCAACAAGCTGCCCACTGTTCACTTTGGTGATGGGTTAAAAGCAGAAGTCACATTTCGTTATGTGTTGTGACACAATGACAAGTAGCAAAAAAAAAAAAAGGCTTAACGGTAACTGTCAAAAATGACAGCTCGTTCAAATGTTTGATTTTGGAAACCCCAGGGTTTGTACTGTAGGGGGCAGCATTATGTTGCGTCAATAGCCATTCCACGTTTATATTACACGCTGGTTTGTTGAAACTACAATGCCAGTATTAAAATTTGCATTTTAGCATTAAGTGAGAAAAAAAACTGATAATCTTTATAAATAGAAATGTATAAATATGTATATGTTATAGACAATTTTTAATTATTTAAACTTCAGTGCAATCAGAATGACAATGGTTCAAATTGAAGATGAAATACAAAATTAAAAAGCCAATTGAAAAGTTAGGTGTGTCTGTACAATAATCGACTTCGCTCATCAAAGTAGCCTGAGTTATCAAAGGTATTTTGCTTTCTTGTTACCATTTTTACTGTAAGAATGACTTATTTTAATTTCAGAGTTGGTGCCTTATTACATAGTCCCTGTGACTGTTACTGTGGTCATTGTTTGACATTGGCTTTTGTATAATCTAATAAAGTGAAACAACATGGTGTGTTGATTTACCTCACCTCATTACTTCATGCTGCCAACATAGTTGTGTGAAATAAAGTCTGAAGTGTCTACAACAGTAAAGCATATGAACTGGGTTAGTGTGTTTGACAGTAGGTGTGAGGAGGCCAATTGCCTACTATGTTACTTTGCAGAAAATAGGATTACAGCACTGCCTAAAGCTGAAGAGGTCAGGGCTTAGTCAGCCTGAGAGACTGCTGGTGCCAAGATGCTATTTAAGGCCTGGTGTATGTTAGTGAAGTTAGTGAAGAGTTCTGTTGGCTGTGAATTCAATATGGAAAAAACTGCTGAATTGTTGGGATGGGTCATGATTTAATTTATATCTTCTTTATCAGTTATTTCTGATGAAATATGGATCAAATGAAACCTTGAATCAAAAATATCAGCACACATTGGTTACAACTCATACAATACTTCCTTATTTGTTTCTTCAAATTATTTTTCTCAGGCCCCATTTTCATATCAATACTGACCAATATTGAAGCATAGTGAGCATAAATGGCATTTTGCTTTATATATGGCCCTGAGTTGGAGTGCTGAATTGTCCAGGGTCTACCCTGCCCTAGCCCATTGGCAGCTGGGATTGGGTCCAGTGATTGCTGGATGAATAATATTTATATATATATACAGTATATACCATATTATTATATACAGTATCATATTGATATTAGTACTTCATTTATTAGTACCATGTAGAATAGTAGAATAGAATGTGTAGAGTGTAAACAGGAATGTTTTTCAAGAGGCAGAGCTCACACAACTTATCCAAAACTATCACTCCATCACAGCCCTATTTGTATGTACAATTCAGCACTTACCGTCTCAAACAATATTAAGTCGAGCTTTTGAGGTTGTCATTATGATTCCTGTCAGTCAGGTCTTTTCCTTTTCTGACTGTTAAACACTTCAATAGCTGTAACGCTTGCCTTTTGTTTACCCTTTGATCCTTTTGTGTCTTTACAAGTCTTTACTAAATCAGTGTTTCCCAACTGTTTTTGTGCCGCAGCACGTATTTTTCCATTAGGAAATCCCCAGGGCACATGACCAAACCAAAACATAACAAAAGGTATATGAAATATAATAACCTTCTATTTTAAATATACTTACAATTCACTAAAATCTCAGTTGAAGACAACGCTGGTATACTCGCAGGAATTGAAGAAAGATACTCACAAAGATCTATAACAGTTCTGATTGTCTTTTTTATTTTTATGGCCATTTGCTGCCACCTAGTGGAATGGCATTTAATTGTTCTGCATGTCACGCATTGACAAACGAAGAACCATTATTCGCAAGGTATACTTTTTTTTTTAGACCAATTAAGTGAAATTAGATAATTTTCTGCGGCACATCGAATGACATCTCACGACACACTAGTGGGCCACGACACAGTGGTTGAGAATCACTGCTCTAAATGTTAAATGCTATCCTGCTAATACAAACCTGTGGGGGCTGACCACACATCAGAGGAGGTGTAATGGGATGAAGAAGAAAGGCAGTGTTGGACAACATCTAAACTAGCTCACTAACACGAGAAGGCATGTATGATTGTTAAAAGTGCTCATGGCCATGTGTCCTGTCATGAATTTTATATGATCAATTTTGCAACTTGAAACTGAAATTATAATATGTTATAATTTTGTGGTAATGCAGGTGTACTTGTGTGTAAATGTGTATGCAGCGTGTGTGTGTGTGCGCACCATAAACACACCAGCAAAATTAAAGGGGGATTGATTTTAATTGCCCCCCCAGGGGACTCCCCACCTGGAGGGGGGGGGGTTGGTACGGGGCAATGTGATTTGGGTGGCAACTGCTGCCCCCGCGACCCGGTAACTGATAAGCGGATGAAAATGGATGGATGATTTTATAATATTTTTTCAGGAAATGTATCAATGATTTAATAATTCTAAATTAATGTAATTTTATTGCATCCCATAGGTATAACAAAATATTCAATAATCTTTGTCGTTATTTCTTTAATTTAAAGGAATTTAAAAGACTCGAATTGACTTGTCAGGAGCCAAGATCCAAGATCTCGCGGGATTTGGGATTAAAGCGGGGGTTAAATAGGAGGTTTCCTCCTCGTCGCTTGTGTACCGGCCTGTCACAGGTAGGGGCTGCAGCACTTCTCCTCACTCCCGCTAGTCTGCCCAGCGACATTTCCTCTGCTGCCTGACACCACCGGAGTGTGTGGCAGTGCCGGACCAACCCCCGCCGCAGCAGCACCAGGGTTACCTCACAGCTCGATCACACCGGCATTTTTCCATTTTCCTCCTCCGAAGATGACCGCAGGGAAACGGGGAGCAGTCATGTCCTTCTCTCTGGCGATCCTCGGAGCTGTGATGCTGCAGACCGTCTCCTCTCAGAACGGTAGGAAAGCAGCTGTGCTCACCGTTATTGTAGGATGGCTGTCTCGTCGTCTTTGCGAAAACGAGTCTTTGACTGCGTTTCTTTCATTTAAAGCGAAATTCTTCCAAGATGTCTGTAGTCATTAAGGAGTCTGCCCGGCAGGAATATCTCTGCAGCAGCCGAGTGTCATCACATAATCCACATCACTGCACTACAGCAGTAACCGAGCGCACTTATTTACCGTCATCTTTTCTTATCTTTGCTCTCATTGCATTTGAAATGCACGGTCGATAAATCATTAATGGGCTGCAATCCGCATTAGTTAGGTTGAAGTGGGCCACACACGGAGCAAAGGCCTGTGCGACGTCCCTAAAACGTCCTTTAAAGTATGTGAGCTGAATACTGAGGAGAGACGGGAGCAAGGACAAGTTTGGTTCAGTGGGCTGCAGGCACCATGCTGAAGTTAAAGCTGTCATATAGTCTTCCACACACACACACACACATATACACACAGACACTGCATTGCCTCTTATTAATTTAACACCCAATCAAATCTTCCGTTGAAACCACAACCATTGAATGGCTGAACCAAACCACAGGACAGTTCAAATCTTTATTTTGAAATACTATTAGGATTGGATTACTGATGCACCAAGATGTATTTTTTAACTGGCAATTCTGGCCACTGATCCTTTTTGGGCTCCTCTTTGGAACAGCGTTGCACTACACTGACTCCAGCCATCTGTTGCCCTTAGTGAATTCCAGGGGCAAGACCATATGCCAGTACTCCTCTGGTTTTGGTCTCAATACCCAATGTCAGGTCATTGCAGAGATAATGATGTCTGTTTTGGAAATTATCACCACATCATGTTATATAATAAATGATTAGGTAAATGTTACCTTTATGTTTTGCTGAAGTGGATGAAATCTGTGGCTCCTGGTTGATCTCCGATACAGGTGGCATGTGTTCACTGCAGTGAAGCCCAACATGTTTAGTGGCAGACGTCACTCGGTGGGACACCGGCTATGTTCTTCAAGAAAGAAAAAAAAAGAACATATTTCGTCCTCTTACCTACATTCATAACTGTGTTTAGCTTGACAGAACAAGTATTTATGATCATGTTCTTTGGTGGTTATTAAAATTCACTGATTGTTTTCTTAAACAGTTACATTTTTAGTCTAAACTGGCTGACTTCAAATTGTATAAGAAACAAGAACCAGGCCAGTTGTAACAGGACTAAATAAGAATAACTGGGCCTGGGACAAAATGAGGTCTGTAGGAGTATCTATACTATATTAGGAACCTCATGTGCCCACTTGATTTATCTCTCACTTAGTGAACACTCTCGTCTTATCTTAACCATGTCACTGGATGCTAAAACACTGCCAAAACTGTGAACCTTTATCAACTAAACGGAATCATATGGCCTTAAACATGATCATTAAAACCCAATGTTGATTCTTAAAACTCTAAATCTGCCCTGGGAACTACGCACAACCAGAACATCATGCAAAATACAAACTCTTGTCTATTGTAAACCCATCTCATTTCCTAACTGGGAACCTGAACCAGTTCTGAAGACCAACAGAAACTGAGACCTGCATCCTTATTGGTCGATTTGGTATTGCAGAGTATGGGAAAACAGATGGATGGCTTTCCTGAGAGATGAGGGAAATCATCAAATATCTTAACAATCTTTATGTTAACCCAATGTATGGCTCCTCCAGGTTTTAAATTTCCCTCCCAGCCGCTCATCCTAACAGAGACATATTTACACACATACACACAGATATTCAACACACTGTCACTTGTTGGTGTGCAGAACCTGTAATTTAGTGATTATTCACCAGCAGTGTACTGCTCTCTCCTGCTGCAGGCTGGGATGATTCTCTGCATCACTCTGGCTCTTTGGGAAGGAGGATCACTGAGTGTATGCAATTAGATGTAGGACCTTGCAAGTGAAGCTCTCTAAATAGCATCAGTCCATTTTGCAGCATGCTTCTATTTTTAGAGCAGTAATGCTGCACTGGGAACTATGGCTTTAATGTCCTCCTGCAGCATTGGATCTGTTAACTCTTTGCTGAGATGTACTGCGCTGCAGAATGGCATTGATTTTTGTCAGTGTGCTTCATCTTGGCCAAATGACTCCCCGCTCATAAATCTCATCCACACCAAACACGGCAGGGCAGTGGAGCTGCCTGCCTGGCTCTGTATACACTAGAAGTGTAGCTTGTGTCTGTCTGCAGGCACTGTGTTAAAATAAATGAGATGTTTTTTCCAGCTCTGCCTCTTGCCTCAGGTTGACCATGTGTAGGATTTCATTACACCTTTCCTCCTATACTGCACTCCTACTCTTTACAGGACTTCATCAAAAAGCAACACAGTTAAAGATGTTCAGAAATATGCAGGTTACAATGTCTGTTTATGTCACACACACACGCGCAGAGTTATGTCATTGTAACTGTAGCCTCCCAGTCTTCAGTTTATAATACATTTTCACTATGAAACCTAATGTAAGATACTAGTGCACATCGCTGCCAAACACAAGAACGGACCAGTGTACTATGGTGGTGCATGTCTGAGGCAATCTCGCTTACCTTACAGTTTATAGTTAATAGAATTATAAATTCTAAGATTTATTTTATTTATGATTAGATTTATGTTGCATTATACTAGGAATGATGTTCTGAGCTTTTTGTTGGTTTTAAAGACCTTAAAAGCTCAAGGTCTTTTATTGTCTCCACCATAGTACATGATGCCATGTAGTGATTGACAAGTTGGTGGTCTGAAAACAAGACCCATTGTAAGTGATCTTTGTAACTTTATTACTAAACAGTCATTATGATTTTCAGCTGACATAGCTTGTTATAAGATGTATTTCTTTTTCTTTTCCACAACAGGAGTGCAGTATCTTTTGAACAGTAATCTATCATTATAATCTGTAAGCTATAGTCAAAGACCTGAGACATGAGTGGAATTATTCATGCAGGGACGGTAGAGTGGGCCGTAGAGACAATGTCACTGAGTCACCACAAAACACCGACTGTCCAAGGTAGAACGATTCATCTGTGTGTGATTATGCGCTGAGGTGTGGGTGAGACAGTATTTATAGTACATATATGCCCTGTACAGGACCTGATGAATCAGTCGTGGGTTGAGGAGCAGGGATGTACTGTAGTGTAAAGAGCTCTGTTTGTCCGTCCTGATGATCCGACTGGTCTGGCTGTCTGTCTTTTTCTACTTCATTGCTTCAGAGTGCTTCTATGGAAACAGGGGGGGTCTATTACTACTGTGCCCACATACTCTCTAGAGACCCAAAGCAACAGCTTCTATAAATCTCTCAATCTCATTTTCTCTCGACAGCGCCCATATGCTTATGACTGCATGTATTCCTCCCTCCATCACATTCTTCTCACCCACCTCTCGGAGCCGTGATCAATCGCTTTAGATTGTTTTTACCTCAGACAAGGACGCTTCAGTCCAGCTAAATTGACTGCACTGTCTTTCTGAAGTGCGCTAATGAATATTGTGTGAACACTTCTCTTCTCTGAGCAAATGAGTTGAGACTAAGAACTAAGGTCACGTGAAGGAGTGTTGTTCGAGAACAGCAACAACGGTGTGAGTGAGTTTTGTCCATTTCTTTCAATAGAAACCATCACAACTGTAACAGCGCTCCCAGAAGGTCAGTGGTTTGTCTGATATGATCGAGACTCTTACGTGTTTCCAGCTGTGTGTGTTTGAAGGGGGCGGGAGTGTAACTTAGGGCTGTCACTTTCACCTAAAATCAAAACTGAACAGTTATTACCCAGCATACAAAACCTTTGAAGATATTTTGAGATCTAGCCTGTCACGTTTCCTACGGAAAGACACACGTAAGATCTTCCTAGCTGCTAAATTTACTTCACTTTGTGATTCATGTTGGGTGTCTGCTAGAGAATTGATCACTAAAGCATTTTTTTAGAAATTAATTTTGTGGCAGAAATCATCATGGAACATGGAAAAATATTACTAATATTAAATAGAACCGCAGTGAGTTTCAATGTATTTGTTTTATCATTGTTATCTAATTTATCAATCAATGTGAGCACAGTGTGACTACAAGATTAATAAACAGACAGGAAGTGATGCTGATAAATTTAGTTAAACTCAAATCTTAACCAAAACAAAATTCAAACTGTTAAAGTGACAGCTCTATGAAAGTTGTTAAACATGGGAATTCAGGTTTAAGGGCAGTGGTGGCTTGGTGGTTAAACCAAGTGGACTTGGGTCCGGGAGGTTTTCGTGTTCGACTCCACCAGCTGCCAAGTTACCACGAGTTACACACTGCTTCCCGGGCAGATTAAACTGCCCCCCCCCAGCTCAGCTTGGGTGATAGGTGAAAATTTGGTTGTGTGTGCGGTGGTGTGCTGTGTCATGTATGTATGTACATATAATGTATGTACTTGAAATATTTCGAGTGGAATTTGTAAAAAATAAGTAACACTGAATGTTAATCTGATGCTAACTTTTTGCTTTACTCTAATGTGGCTGGTTACGTCAGACAATGATGATTTTAAAGTGCCTTTTTCATTAATACATTATTACTAAAATGATTGATGAATTACAATTGACATCTTTTGGACGATAGCACTGTGTGTATGAGTGTGTATGATGTTGTAAACAGACTAAAGTCAGCAATTTTCTTGTATTTGTGTTCATAGAAACTTTGACAACTGCCACACCACAGCAGGAAGGTCAGTGGTTTTCAGTGAGAACCATCCTGTGTGCAGCTGTGTTTCTCCTGTGTGTTGGTTCTATCAGGGTGATAGACGATGTAAGATATGCATCTTCAGGTTATTTAATCCCAGAGTTCTCCAATTTTTTTTTTTGGTATGGATTGATTTCATATTGGCAAGTATAAGCAGGTCAACATGGGGCTAAAAACAGACTATAAATAAAATTTTACCATGAATATTAAATTGTAAATAACATACAGTTAGTGCAAACACCAATGTAAATACATTTGTTTCCTATTTTATTTTTTTCCTCTGTGACCTGATAATCAAAAACCCAGGCTAGTTAATGATCGTTCTTTGGGGATTTCTGGTGGAGACTAAGTGTGTCCAGGTTTTATGAGTACTTTGTAAGTTGTGACCAACAATTGTTATTATACAGTATTTCTATTTAATTTTATAGAATTAAAATTCTATTAAACATTTCCTGTCATTCTTGGTGTGCAGTGAACTATAAACTCCATTTTGTTTACAACTGTGGTGGATATGTAAACAATGACAAGAATCTCACTCAGATTTTTTTTTCATTCCTTTTTAAATAGATACTTTAACAACTGTTGTATCTCGAAGAGGTCAGTGGTTCAATTCCTGGTTGAGTACTGTGTGCGGTTTGCATGTTTTTGCAGTGAGTTCTTTGCCTTATTTTAATCTTTATCTCTAAACCCAAACGCTTGAGGACTGTCCTTACATAATGTATTAAACCAGCTTTTCTCAACATTTCTAAACATAATGGAGACGAGACCTGCTGAATGTACCGACAAGGTCACCAGGAGAACTGTTGAATAAGAGCGTTGTGTGACTCATGCATACATTTATGGGATGTTATTAATTATTGTACAAAAACCAATTGAGGGCAGGCGTGGAGGGATGTCTCTGTGGAATATCTGTGAAGAGCTTCTGAAGAACAGTTATAATGAAGGCTTTGGCAGAACTAAGACCTTCTCCTCTGTGCTGCCCAAACGCTGTTACTCCGTACACAAGTCAAGGTTGTTGTTTGATTCACTTGGTTAGTTAAAAAATAAAATAAAATGTTGACTGCATTTCCAGAAAGAGTTAAAATTTCAGGAAAATTGTTAGGGTGGAACGTTAGATCGCCTGTCATTTTAAAACCAATGCTTTTCAGCATACAAAAACAGAATATTTGGGCCTGTTGTAGTCGTCATTTCAAAATATTAAGAGGACTCATAAAGGCCGTACATCGTTTTGTGCAGAACTACCTTCAGGTTCTCTGCCTAACTGCAGTTAGACCACAAGGCAATGGGAATGTGTTGTGTGGTCAGATGAATCATTTCCCCTTGTTTTGGATTACATTTCATTGTTATGTCTAGAGCAGTGACTCCCATCCACTGTGCGGTGTGCCCTGTTCTTCCTGTAGCCTGAATTTTGTTTTTTATTTTGTTGTTTTTTTCTGTCAGCATTCTTTTAATCTTCCAATTTCTGATTAAGATGATGTGTCTCTTATCATTTCACATGATCTGTCTCACCTTCTTTTCTTTCTCACTCACTTATAATTTGCCCTGTTTTTTTTTTCTTTTCTTGCCTCTCCGTCCTGTACCTACTCTGTTTTTGGTTGGGTTGTATCTCTGCACCTCTTCCTCCTCAACCAGCACCCGCGGGCTTTGTGAAGTCTCCTCTGTCTGAGACCAAACTGACAGGCGATGTTTTTGAGCTTTATTGTGACGTGGTGGGAAGCCCGATCCCCGAGATCCAGTGGTGGTATGCGGAGATCAACCAGGCCGATGCCTTCCAGCAGTTGTGGGATGGTGCTCGTAAGCTACGAGTGTCCATCAACACAGCCTACGGTGCCAATGCAGCGAGCGTGCTGGGCGTCTCCCTTCTCAGTCTGGAAGACGCTGGGACCTATGAATGTAGAGCCAGCAATGACCCACGACGTAATGACCTGCACCAGAATCCAGCCTCTACCTGGATCCGTGCCCAGGCCACTGTAGCGGTCCTGCAGAGTGAGTTGTCGGTGGAGAGTTCCTCCTCTCTCCAGAAGCCATGTTTAGTTGTTCCTGTGTGGCGTAGCCTCCCCCAGGCCCCTTCACAGTACCGCTAGCTTTTTGGATGGAAACCAGCTTCTCCTACAACCTTGTGAAAAGATGAAGAAAACCAATCCATCTTGTGTTTTAACTCCAGCACATTCTTCAGTATCCCATCAGATTCTTCTCCGACCCATTGTGTCCAGTCATCCTTTGTTTTCTTTCCATGTCATTTGACCGAAATATTAAAATGTTCATCGGGACTAAACGGATTATAAAATGTCAACACACCCATACAAGGGTTTTTTTTTGAATAATTTAGTTTCAGTGTACGGGTTGGAGAGTCTAAAGAATCTACAATAGTCTGAAAAAATGTGAGCACAGTATAACTGTACTGGATACTGTTATACTGTGTAACTTTCATGGTGTACCTAAGAAAATGAATGGATGGCTGGTTCTTCACGACTGTTTTACTCTCAAAGACTCCATTCCAAAAACAGAACAGAACTTAACATTCCTGGGTCATTGTTTTGGCCCAGAGTCATTTAATGCTCAGCCTGTGGTGAAAAGCTTGGGGGGATTTAGCCACTCAAAAAGGATTATGAAAACCTGGATGACTGGATGTGCTAAAAAATGCAAGGCTATATATTGACGCTTAATTTGAATAATTTAAACTGATGTCAGAATTCTTAAGTTTGGCTGGTGACAATTTAAAACTGAGCTTGTATTGTGCGTCAAAGATAAATGTTTGAATTATCAGTTAAACAACAAGAAGACATTTGTATCTTGCTTATTTTCACTAGGACAGTGATTTATAAACATTTTGTGGGCAGCATGGTGTTAAATGTCTGGCTCGGGGACATCTCAAATGCCGCTGGACTACTTAAATATTCACAATACAGTTTTTGTAATAAACCAAACACTACAAATGAATCCCTTCTTTCCTTCTTCTCCAGTTCCTTCCCTCTGGTTTTTATTAGTGCCTTTGACTGTGGTGTCTGTCTGAAGCCGTCGTGTGTCGTTCCCTCTCTTAACACTTTCTCACTCACAAATCCTAAAAAAGCATCGTTCCTCCTGTGGCTGATCCGTGTCTCTTCCTCAGAGCCGTCCATTGCTGTTTCTGAGAGCGTCACGCTTCCTGTGGAAGGTGACGCTCTCACGTTGCAATGCAACCTGACCTCCGCCAACGATGTCCACCAGGAGAGTTTCTGGATGAAGAACGGAGAGGAGATCCCTGACACTCGCAGTCCAAACAAAAACACTGAGTACAGGTCAGACCCCCAGCAAAGTCTAATGCGACAGTGTGGGCGCGAGTGATGATCAACAGTGTGACGTGGCTTCATACCAGCTGGCTTTATGTTTTACAGGCTGCACAGACCAAGGGCAGATGACGCTGGAGTTTACATGTGTGTCTACAGCTTTGAGATGGCTCCTCCAGGCAACGCCACCATTGAAGTGAAATGTAGGTGCCGTTTGTGAACCACAGGCATGTTTGACGGCTTCAAGGCCGCATTACAGAAGTCACCAATAAAAACGGCCCGAGTGGCCTGGAGCGTACAGCCCTGTGATGGGGACTTGTGATTTCAAACAGCTCTTTGTGCTTCTTTGGGCCAGCCAGCGCCCTTGACACCACCATCCAACCAATGGTGGGCTCAGTGGCAGCAGATGGCGTCTTGTTTGTCTAATGGCAGAGGATTATGTTTCCACAGAAAAATCTGCTGAGCCTTTTCAGCTCTTGCAAATTAATCTGTGTGCAGGAAATTTGGATTTTGGGGGCAGATAAAATGTATTTATAAAAAAAATAGTATATTTTCACACAAAACAATTATCACAAAGGTTGATTTGAAATAGTGAATAAGAGAAGTCCATTACACCGGTTTTTCTGGTAATCATAAAATGGAAAATGTCACAAACAAGAAGGACATGATGTTTTAAGAACATTTCACTGACTTCAGTGATTCACAACCACTACGCCCCAAAGCAGTAGTGTACCATGAAAAATGTGCGTTTGTGTTTGTCAATGTGACAGTGACGGGCAAAATAATTAACAACTCTTCTACTAGGTAAACACAGATGGCTATTAAAACTAAATGATGTGTTTCTTTCTTTAATTCCTGGGGTACACCAGTATTGTGTTTTTAACTAAACAGGCTTGTTTTTCAAACCAACTCTTTTTCTTTTCTAACAGCTTCTCCTGAGATTGTTGGCCACAAGCGTAGTGAGAACAAGAATGAGGGGGAAACAGCCGTGCTGTACTGTAAGTCTCTGGGCTATCCTCTCCCTGTGTGGACCTGGAGGAAGTTTGAGAATGGTGTTTTTCGGGTATGTCACATAGTATTTTTCTTTTCTTTACCAGTGATTCCCAATTACTGTGCCGTGGCACATTAGTGTGTAGTGAGAGGTCATCAGTTGTATCTCAGAAATCTAAATAAAATAAATACATCTGATTATTCGTGGTTGTGTTCAACTTCACAGGGCCAGGTTTCACACCGAGTTAGTTATTAGAATATATCTTAAAGAACTATCTTTATGTTTCCTTACATGCCCAAGAGTCACTGACTTGAATGCCTTCATTCATCTTCCTGGGCAGGAAATTGACAACAACACTGAACGTCACTCTATCAGCAGCAAAGACAACTACACCGAGCTCCAGATCACCACTCTGGATATTATTGCAGACCCTGGAGAATACCACTGTAACGCCACTAACATCATTGGCAGCCGTGACGAAAAGTCTATCCTGAGAGTTCGCAGCCTGTTGGCCCCCCTGTGGCCACTGCTGGGGGTTTTGTTTGAGATCATCATCCTGGTCATCATCATTGTTGTTTACGAGAAGCGTAAGAAGCCAGAAGACTTACAGGACGGTGAGTCACCACTTATAAAACAAAACAACTTCGTTTGTTTTTGTTTTAATGGCGTCCCACTTGATCCAAGCAGTAATTGGTTTTACCGTAAAGGTGTTGACGTCTTTGCGTCTTTAGTTTTGCCAAAGATGTCACCACCAGAGTCACCTGACCCTGTGCTGGGCCTTAACTCAATAATTCAGCCTGGCAAGGTTGACCCAACAGGCAGAAACTGTTGCAGGAGGTCGCACCTTGTCAGGACAATTTCATCCATTTAATATTCATGAGGAATATGATACTGCAGTGTTGCAGTGTGGGCGCTCTTAATTATTTACATCTTTCCAAGGACCTTGTGCCGTACCCAAGCTGCTGCCACTTTACCCAGGAGACCTCATTCAGCTCCACAGCCTGTGTTTGTCATCCTGGCATTCTTTTAATAAGACCCGGCCATTTGCTTTATCGTAAATTATGTATTAATGGTATTTGGACGACCTTTTTCTCTCAAACAGAATTTTGATGTTGCCACTCGCTGATTAGAGATATCACACAGTGGCTGACTAATGATTCATGACTCTGAATATATTCATATTGTGACTCATTACGTGGTTGGAAATGAATGATCCATTCAGATTATAATGCATATTTAGCATCTGAAATAGAAATACAAAAAAATACCATTTTATAAAGTGTTGCTGTTGTAGTTTGATCGTGATTTAAAGCATATAGTGTTAACTGTCAAGACAAAATCAGCTTCCTAAGAGAAAACTTTTAATTTGGGTAAAAAAAAATAACCCAAGAACATCACAGCGGTGAATTTCTTTTTAGGTCAATAAATGGGGGCATTTCATGCTCTTCTAAAATCTTTTTTTTTTTTATAGCCTGTGTCACATATGTTCAACTCTGCTCCTGTAGTGCACACAGACTGTGGACTCTGGACTTTAATAATCCAACTTATATTCGTAGTATAACACTGGAGTCTAAAACCCCATTTATAATCATTCTAGACGGTGTAAACTAAATGTGGTTCATTCGATTCTTGTTTGGGGCGTTTGTACACTGTGTGGTTCTTTCTCTCTGTCAGATGAGCTTTAAATACTGAATCTATGGACAGACTGTTGTAACTTGTATCCGTCCTCCCCTTTTCCCAAATTGCATAACCTAATCACCTTGTGGTAAGTGTGAGACTTTGCATGCCTCATGAATTTCAATAAGCATTCGGCCTCATATTCCTTCTCTTCAGGACAGACTTTTTAGCTTTCTCCATTCTCATTGGTTGAACGAAGTGCACTTCCTTTCTTCATATTGACAGTATTCAATACAGTATTATTCCTATTCCAACATTTCATCTAAAAACACAGTGGGGGGATTCTTTAAACAACTGCAGCAGTAAAAGTCTTTATAAAGAACCAACATTGTTTATTTTCATGTTTGTCATTCATTTCTATCTTCACTTTCACACAGCAGTGAATTATGAGCTGCAGAACTTCCCTCTTATCAGAGTGAACAGATGTTCTTAGTCAGTGCTTCCTGTTTCTGCATGACCACAGTATTTTGTCAGTTATTGTTCGCACTTGCACATGCGTTTTTGTTGCATTGCCGTGCTGCACTTTTAAGTGCATTTTGTGTGTTTGTGAATGACACCACTTAGTCGTTTTTGCGGCGGCATGACAATGCATTCTCCTTAATGGTTGTGTTACACCATTTTCTGCTCCATGGTCATTCCATAACAGTCAAAACATACAGTAAGGCAGAAACATAAACGTCCTGGAACACACAGGGTTCTTTTGTTAGAGAAAGTCTTAGTCCTTTCAACATTGGCCTCTCAGAGTGATTATTTCATTGTCTGGTCTTCATTTCTCCGTATGTCCCCCTTTCTTTCTCAGATGATGACCCAGCCGGACCAGTGTAAGTACGACTTTCACTGACTTCATCTCTTTAACCTGTCTGTACAATCAAAGTGACATTAGGAAAAAAAATAAATTAAAAATAATTATATATTTCTTTCTCAGTGCAGCACTAAGGTCCCCAATCACTGGGCTGCAAACCAGGGTTCTGGGTCATAGGACATTTGGTCCCAGGCCAGGCCATCATAATATTAACATTGTATGATTAACTGTGTAAAAAAAAAAAATGTTTCAATTACAAAGCTTCACACAAAACTCTTATTAAAATAAAAGAAAATTCTGCTCTTAAAAGTTTGTATATAATGTAAGGGATTATTAAATCACGAGCCAAAACCTCTGCATAATATTTGATGTTCATTGTTGTGGAGAGTTTACTATATGTAAGAGTCGGACCTTAATGTTGATCTCATGGCTTTCTACTTCTAACCTTAGGATCAACAGTGTTTTATGTCATATTTCTTATATTTTATGCTCATACATACATAGTGTATAATTAGTAAAGAGTATAATTCCTGAAAAAGTATGTACTTAATACACATTTGGTGTTCATGTGTTAATACTACTGTGTATTCACAGTAGTTATTAAAATTCAAATGTTACTATGTTTTTCATTTGAAAAACATAGTAACACAGGCAGCACTGTGGGAACTGATTGTGTCATTTGTTCGTTTTTTTTTTTTTTTTTCAAAAAGTAAAACAAACTCCACCAACAACCACAAAGACAAGAACCTCCGTCAGAGGAACACAAACTGAGCAGCCCATCTGCTGAGTGAGTATTCAATTATTTATAGAAAGCCTTCTTCTAATAAGTATTTATGACATGCCTGTGGCCAAATCTCAACACCGTCCTCTGTGGTGTGTGAGATTCTGAGTGAAAAGAACAAACGGTGTGTAAGAACGAGTTGTTTCCTCTGTTTCCATTCCAGATTTCATTCCACATGTATCGACCATATGAAGGTAACCATGAGGGAGAGCCGTACCAGTCGTTACCAGGACATTCTGCCATTGACGGTTTGGCCGTGGAGGAGTAGAGTGAGGCATGCCTTATGATTTTTGTTGTGCGAGAATGTGAGATGATGAGCTACACAAAGCATTATGGAATATAACCACTGTTGCTGCATGCAGTTGTTGACGTTTGTGTTTTCTTAACCTGCTGATCACTACTTTTTACACTTTTACCTTTAAACTAATGCATGCCAGATGTCGAGCTTCTGTTTGAAACAGAAATGGCTTTTTATTTTCTTTGTTTCTCTGAGAGTGGCTTCGTGTAGATAATAATTATGTATTGTGTTTTAGAGGAAAAACAAACCGGCTAATGTATAAGAAGAATACCAACGTAACCTGGTATGACAGTTGTGTACAGTTTTCTCATTCCACTGCGTACCATTTTAAAAGATTTGGACCGTTAATATGTATTACATTTAAGGGCTTTGCAATGTCCCTCTAACTTTAAGGATTACTTTGCTGTATGTATGTACTGTATCGTCTAAATACCTATCATGTGTATCAGATCAGCATTGATATAAAGATTACTCCTAAGGTATGATGCACTTAAATGTTAAGAATAATGGATACTTGTATAAAACGACTTTAGAGAAGCTGTAACCATCATTCTGACATTGTTTTATATTCATGTGTATTGTACAGCATGGCTATTATCCTATGCAATTATTACCCATATCAATATATTGAAAGTCACTGCAGCTTTTGATTTCTCTGTGATGAAGCTTTAAACCCGTAGGATCACTGTAGAGCGTTGATGGTATATTACACAGCTGCATGAATTCTCCACCGCTGAGAAGAAGGCCCACGTCAGGACTGACACATGTGGAGCAATTCCAAAATACAGAGTCATTTTTAAAAATAAAGGTCTTAAAAATGGGTGTGGACTTCTGTTTTATTTTCTTTCTTCTTTCCATTGTCTTCAGCCAAATCTTTTGCAGGGTCACAGGTCAAGGGCGGAGAGGGGGAGACAAGCCCCGCACATTCAGACTCACATTCACACCTGTGCTTAACGTTGATTAAACTGTTAATAAAATATAAACTAATGCTGGATGTTTTTGACTACAGGAGGAAATTAGGATTACGTGGAGAAAACCCAAACACACAGAACAGAGAACAAAACATGCAGTTTATGGCCAGAGAAGCTTAGTGGTTGAGCTGTCGATCAGCAAATATAAAATAACTTTACACACATTTTTTTTAATATAGTTTTATAGTTTTATTATATGTTATATGTCTTAACAGTACAAAAATAAACTGACTAGAGTGAAGTCCAAAACATAGATTCCACAGTATCATTTTTTTTTCTTTCTGTAGTCCATACAGAGTCGGAGACGTGTCTGCAGAGCTTCGTATGACTGCTGGAACTGAGGTGTAAAAAAGACAGACACCAGAGTTCTGCTTAAGAATAAACAGTAAGTCTGCAGACAAAGTTGAACATCACTTCTGTTGAAGTTCAACAGAAGTGATGTGATGTTCTTAGAACAGCACAACCTGAAAAAAAAGTGACTGTTAGGATGAAGGTCCGAACTGTTAGACTCTGATGTAGATCCAGATGTTTTTGCATGTGCTGAAAAATGATCAAGTTTCTCTAAAATCCATTAGAAATTATTATATTTTCTAAGAAGACAGTCATGAAGTTGGCCTCAACTGTATCTAAAACGCACACAAGCGCCCTCCACGGACCAGGGTAGAAACATAGAGCAACAGCGCCCTGTGGTGGCGGTTGGTGTCAAAACACTGCTTTCCACTCAACATAAGGAAAGCATTTTTAAAAATATTTTTTCAAGCTAGAACTGACTTCAACTATCTGTTTTAGGGGTAATATTAATTTAATTTAATAATAATTTAATAGCATACATAACGTCTCGAGTAAATGGCATTTCAGAAATTCTGGATTAAAAACAAAAAATAAAGAAAAATATCTCTAGCATGTTTATGAAATATTGTCTATGCAATACACAGCCTCACCTTTAGGGGCGACCAAGTGCATCCAACTGAACTTTTCTTTAACAAATGGGAGATGATAACATAATAAAGACACACAGCTAACACACTTAGCCCAACTCGGAGTCCGTAAACAGTATGTACACAAAAATATAATGTTATACATTGTGAACTATTCGGTGTGGTTTCATTAATAGTAAATTGTTAATTATTCTTTGACTCACTGCTTAAGCACATTTTAGCGTGTGTATTTAGTGTGTATAAGCAAATATCACTGCTAATGATTCCCGCCGGACTTACCGTACACTACTGTTTTTGAATATTTTGAATTTCTAAAGCTGGTTACGTTGATTCTAAAACATTCTAGAAGAACTCTTCAATGTTGTATGATATACATTAAGAGGAAACAGCTCTCACATTAATGTGTAACACCGTTAGCCATAACGCTATCAAAGATAAAACAACTATCACAGCAAATATTAAACAGCACATCCCTGTAACCTGTCAGTTTAATTTTGTTGAAAAGAAACCCAGGAGTTTAATTATAGAACTAACTAATTGATAAGACCTATATTTTAGGGGATAGAAATGACATTTAAAACTGAATTGTTACGGTTGCATATGTAGGCATTTAAAGTAACCCAAGCGTTGTACTTCTAGACATGATGAGGTTATTGTTTAGTACTAAGTCACATGATCCCTTTAATCAGACCTGTCTGTCTGTGTGTTGTTCCTACTATAGCGTCATGTCACTTGTGTCATTACACTCACCTGTGCCCTGTGTTTTCTCTATTGATTAGACTCACTGGTCTCACCTGGTGCCCTGTGTATACAGTACATACCTGTGTTCCCTGCCTCTCTGTTCCTGCCTGGCCTGTGTTCTCTGAAAGTTCGTAAGTCTGTTCACTTTTTGCTCATTTCCCTAGCTCTTCTGAGTCTAGACATAAAGAAAGAAAGTCTTAGACATATTCTAAAACTATTCATTTTATATTATTTAGGCATAACATTTTAGATTTCAGAGCATAATAATAAGCAAAAAAAGAGCATATTTAGATTTGTGTTACTCATTGGTGGTGGTGAACAAATCCAAAGATCTGCAGGATCTTGGTGATACCACATTAGCCAGCACATAGTCAAGAGTTAGTGAGTATTGATGGAGATTACTGTGTACTAAGAAGTACTACCTGTACTGAGGGAAAAATAATTCTCTCACAATCCCAATATGTTAGTTGTTCTGATTGACTTAAAGTGCCGCAAATGTGTTACAGCATTAGAATCACATTGAAAAATCTTGTTAAGCACCAGGGCATTACAGTTGTGTTTATAGCACCCCCTGCAGGAGACGAAGTGTCTTTCTGTTTAGAAACAACAGACAAGGATTTTGTATTATTTTCCTTTAAAATACACATTTTATTTATTCTCTTTAGGTTTCAATCGCATCTAGTCGTGATACTATGTGTATGTCCAGAAAACAACACAATACAACAACGAAGAAAGTATAATTAATAAAATCCAATTAATCCAGGCAACAGCCCCATTATATAAATGTCCATCCAGCAGAACTGAACATAAACCCTGAGCAGGTGGTGACATAGTGTGTGAGTGACATATAGTCTTCCACTACAACACTGTGCATCATCTCCACTGCTGGATCACATCCGTGGGTCGTCGCGTCCACTTGTCCTGACTGGGCGGGGTGAGCGCATGTGGACAGATTAGCTCCATCAGTATCCCTGTTATCAGTGGGATGGATGGATCAGTGATGTCAAGGCTCCCTGGATGCCGAATGCAACAGCTGCGTGCGTCTGTGTCATCACTCCGCACTGTGGGAGATTTTGGTGAGGTGGAGATCATGCTTTGTCATTGAGGAGCTCAGCAGCAGCATTCTCTCATTCCGGCGCGGCACGTCCGACGCTCAACATGCTGCATCCTGATGTTCTCTCGTCTGCGGGCTGTGTGATAACTGGGATTTTCACGCAAATTCTACTCACCTCTTTCACATGACCGTCGGATTGAGGTGGCCACGTAGCGTTGACGCATCTCAATTCCTCGGACCAAGGGGAGAGAGGCACGTCCCGAGTGCCAAATGAGATACCTGTCCTGCGGATGGTGATGCGGAAGATGCGCTGTTACTGTTTTGCCTCCCGTTGCGTCCTGAGTGCACGAGTTTCATGATTTATCCATTTATTTGCCTGAACTACACTTAAAGCCCACACGTTCTCTTTCCTAACAATGGAAAGATTTCAGTCTTCCATGCGCAAAAGGCTGTACAGCTTGCCGCAAAACATTGGGCAAAAAGCGTTCGTGATTGACGAAGGAGAAAACGGCGACAAGGACACTAGCACTAAAAGTATTCGCCTCAAACATTTGTCCTCTCCGTCTCCTGCGAGCAGTTGCAGGAGCATCGAGGAGGCCAGGAGTGAAGACTTGGAGAGGACAGAGGTTCTTGTGAAGACCAACTTGAATGGGGACTGTCGCCTTTTCAGAGGCAGCATCTCTTCCATCACCGGGCGACATCCTCCCGGGTCTGATCCAGCTGAACAGCAGCGCCTCCTCCCTGAGGCTGACGCCTCGGGCAGTGATTCTGCCCACACTGAGCCTGGTCCGGGGGCCCAGCAGCGGGCAACCGGTGGGACGAGTAGCACAGCCGGGCAGGGATCTGTGTTCGACCAGTCAACTTTCATCAAGTTGGAGGGGGCAGAGCAATTAACACCTGAGGATGACAGGCTGTACCAGGCCGGCTTCATGCACCGCCAGTTTGGGGCGATGCTCCAGCCGGGTGTTAACAAGTTCTCCCTGCGGATGTTGGGGAGTGAGAGAGCCGTGGAGCATGAGAGAGAGCGGGTCAAGTCTGCTGGGTTCTGGATAATTCATCCATACAGTGACTTTAGGTAATTTACGTATAAACAAACTTTGTCAACATGCAAGATATAAAATATGAAGCTTTAAAGGGTGCAGTTTATAGTCTTCAGAGATGATCTAAAACCAGTCATTGCCAAACACTGGGCTGTGACCCAAGAATAGGTCGTAGGTGATTTTTGTTGGACAACCAATAGCAGTAAAATCGAAGGGTAATTTGATAATAGTGAGTACTAAAATCACTGAAATTATAATTATTGATATGTTGATTGATATGATAATCCTGTTTGAGGATTGTTAATAAGCAGATTTATGCATAAATATATTACAATTTTGGCTAAATACAGTATTGTCTCACCCTAATTAAGAAAATATTTATGTTGAAAAGAAATGGGAAAGACTAAAGTATAAAAAATAATAATAATCGCCTACTGTTTCACCCTTTAACAGAGCCTGTTGGATTACACAACTGCTTTTCTTTCATGTAATTGTGTTACTTCAAATCATTTTCCTTCACTCTGTAAACTACACAGTGAATATAAACAAAACTTCTATTTAAAAACAATTTTATAAGCATCAGGAAAAGGTGCATGTAGCTGGAATCCTCACATCCTTCAGTCCTAAAATATTAATAAAAAATAAACTCATATGCTTTACAAGAAGTTCTGCCTTAATCAAAGAAATGTAACGTAACAAAGATAATCTGACCAGAGTATTTGTTTAACAGTAAGGAAAGGAAACTCCCTGACTCTTTACATCAGCAGTGTTTCTCACCTTAAAGCAACATAAAGACAGACACATGAAATGAGTGACAAAAATCTGAGTCACAGATTACGATGCAACTTTTCCCTTAATCTTTATATTGCTGTTTATTCAGACAAAGGAAATATGCCGTTCATATTATTTATTATTATTATTATAAGATATTTTGACATTTATTCAAACAATTCTTACCAAGGGTGTCTTTTAGGACGTGCACATTTACATTTTAGTGTACGCTGAATAAACACGTAGCAGCATTCTGATCATCTCAGCTATCAGGGGACTTCTGTGACATTTAACCTTGAGGGTGGCTGTCATCATATCTTCACTGGCATGTTGCATGCAGACATGTGTTACTGCAGTTTTTTTCCCTCCACTCATCTAAATTACACTTTTTTATCGTTTACCAAGGGCAATGGATTACAGAGAGAGCGGCAGGCGCTTGGAAAACTGGTAATCAAAAAAGGGTAACATAACCATTCTAGGTATTAGAAGTACACATCAGTCACATCAGATTATTACAGCACAATTAGTCTAATGGAGCAGGGCCGGTGTGGACAAGGAGAGGACACGTTGCAAAACACTGGACAGACAGAAAGAGATTGAGATTGAAATGAAAACGTTGCTGTCGGGATTCAGGACGTCCAGCTGTTAGATCAGTGTGTGACGTTTCTGTGTGGAGTGGTGTTGGTTTAAAGCGGCGCTTTGGTGACTGCCTCCTGTGGTCTGTTCTGCATTTCCACAGATTCTAAGAAAGAATTCTGTCTGTAACATATATACTGCATGAAAACAAGAGACAAGAAGGAAAATTGACTCATGATAGAGAAATGTAACCTGGTTTCCTCTGCAGCACAACTGCAGATTTGTGGACCATGTTTTTAGATGTTTCTCTCCATATATTTGAAATACCACATTTACTGTTTTGCTCGACTGCACATGTTTACTAAGTTTACTATGTTTTGTTGATTGACTGGTGTTTTTCTTGTGCTGCAGTTTCTTCACGTTAGATAATGGTGGTAGAATTCTAAGAAGGTGCTAATGTGAGGAACCATATACATATATATATGGTATGTCCTAGGTGGCCTCTGTATGTTGTCTGTCCCTTTGATTAAACAAAGTCTCAGATGTTTATTGCATTAATAGTTTTTGTGTCCATGGCTGCAGGAGCATAGACTGTGTTTTGAGTCTGCACACAGGTTAATATGATTGTCAGTGGACCAGAGCCACAGTGCAGGTGTGTGTTAGCCCACTGAGCTGCATGCACGCTGCTGTGCTGCAGCTGATCTCTGGCAGTAAGGAATAAGTATCTCCAGTATAAAAGTGATGTGTTTTTCTGCTGTCCTGATTGATCTAAGCTCCTTTCACCATTTTAAGCCCTTTTGTGTTCACTTTGCCTGTAACTCCCCGCTCTTTGTGTGATCATGGTCCTCGCAACACGTTTGCTCTCTGAGCCAAATAGTGCAAGATTTCACTTTTCCCCATTGAGGGTCCAGGGTCTCTGCACCAGATTTATTTTTTAATGATATCACCAGATTACAGCAGCAGGCTGTCTGATCTGTCAGGCCTGGCTGCTGCATGCACAGTCAGCTGATGAGCAAACAGAAAGGTCTGCAGGACACGTTGCATTACTGCTGTCCTCCGCTCCAGCTGTCCCAGACTTCTGCAGCAGAATGACGTGTGCAGAGAAGTACTTAACATCTGGCTGATGGGAGCTGACTTCTGGAGATGACATGGATTCCCAGGAGATAACGTTGGATTTAGCCAGAGAGGGGAAGAGCAATTAGGACCACTGTGTCACCACAAAGACAACAGGCAGATGGAAGAGAGGAATGTAAATGCTTTGTTTGACAGAGAACAAAAGAAAGCTGATTAGAACAAATGTCCACCTTATCCTTTCTGCTTTTCTTTTTGTGGGATTTCCTTTTCTTCAGGTCATCACATTCACCGTATCAGACTCAGGCACACATGTAGCATTTTTACAACCTCTGCAGACTCTATGAGTTACATCCTGTTCACCACAAAACCATAACAGTTCTGATGAGGGTGTGTTTGTTAGGTTTTTGGCAGATTAATCATTGATTAATTTGGTCTGTGAAATAGATCCCTCATGTAATCACACGCATGCTCGCTCTCTCATTTCACCTTCCCTTGTAAGCAGGCTAGGATATTAATGTTGTGATCAGGATTTTTATGCTCCTGTGGAACATACACCAGGGACATTCTCACTCCTGTTGGTGCAACATTTTGTAACTATTTAGTGTCGTTACCTTTTTCCATTCCTGCACTAAGATGTTCTTTTTCCTACTTAGCTTTTCCACAGCTAAAATGATTAGTGACTCTGATAAATGTTCTGCGACTGGATCTACATTTAGTTTTATTTCAACTGATGGCCATTGGCTATATTTACTATTTTATTTGCTTTTAGCTATTCACGGTATCTTCAACTTCAACTCTCCTTATACTGCAGTATGTAGTTGCCCAGCTTTCTCTTCAATTTTTGTGATACGAAAATCTGTGTGGAATATTTTTTACTTGTAGCTGTAAAGTATCATATTAATGATAGTCTTCAAAGACATTGAAAGCCTACAAATCTCTGTAATTTTCTCGGCCTGTGATATTGTGGCTGATAAAAACACTCCACACCATCTCATCTGCCAGCTTCAGTTATGTATTGGTTACATGGTGTCAGTTTCATGGCACGTTTTCACTGTCCCTAAAATTTGATCTGTAAATAAATCAATACAACTCTTGGACACAATAATGAAAACACATTACTCTTGTAATGTAAACACAACACGGTCCAACGCCCCCTGCAGCCCTCCCCCATCACATTTTTTTTTGCATGCACTAATAACTGGAATTAAAGACACAGTTGCTGACACTAGAGGATTTAAGTAGTTAAGAAAATCAATACTTCCTCATCAGCAGTGAAAATGAATTCCAATAAGCCATTTTTTCCCCTCCTTATCACCGTGGCCCACAGCACAACATTGAAATGAATTGGTAGCTACTGTTGTTTTCTTGTTCAGCTTATACAACAATATCAGTGGCTGTTAATCTGACTTCAGGTCTGTTTCAGTTGTGTAATGAGCTTCATCTTGTCATATCATATAACACATAAATAAGTGACTCAGGCTGAGAGGAATGAACCGGTTCTTCTTGGTTTGTTTAAATGCAACAAATTATAAACTACAATACATATTTAAACATACAGTTAAGGGAGATACATGTAGTCTAAAACTTTTGCACTTTAGTGATGTATATATAAATTCTGCTTTTTTTACCTAGATGTATACCCCTCAACTATGTTATTGTCAAAACAATATCAAAGTCAAAACAAAGTTATATTTGAGGAATTAAGCTTCTTTATGTTGTGAACAAATAATGTTTGATTTTGTTTGAACTGCACTTAGAACATCTGTTTTATTGAAATGAAAAACAAAATGTAAATTCCCGTGTGTGTGTGACTGTGTGTTTCAGGTTCTACTGGGACCTGACCATGCTGCTGCTGATGGTGGGAAACCTCATCATCATCCCTGTGGGGATCACCTTCTTCAAGGACGAGAACACGCCGCCCTGGATCGTCTTTAACGTAGTGTCAGACACCTTCTTCCTTATGGACCTTGTCCTTAACTTCCGTACTGGAATCGTCAGAGAGGACAACACTGAGATCATCCTGGACCCGCAGCAGATCAAAATCAAGTACTTGAAGAGCTGGTTCGCGGTGGACTTCATCTCCTCCATACCTGTGGACTATATCTTTCTTATCGTAGAAACACGCATTGATTCAGACTTTTACAAAACGGCCCGGGCCCTGAGGATCGTACGCTTCACCAAGATCCTCAGCCTACTGCGGCTGCTGCGTCTCTCTAGACTCATCCGCTACATCCACCAGTGGGAGGAGGTAGAATCTCTACTTGGTTCATGTATCTCAAATAACCACATTTGTTTAAAAAAACATTATTTTAGTTCATTTACATATACATTTCCACATTTTTTTTGCCATGAAATAATTACAACCTAATTTGTGTGCACCTCCTTGTCCACAGTGTAGTTCAAAACAAAGGTCCTCAGCCAAAGCCGTTAATTTGTTGCTCCTTCTAAAGCTACTCTCTGATACTGTATTTGCCCGTTTTATCTTTTTGGTGTAATTCCAGCTGAGGATGAAATCCCGGTAGGCCGTTAATGTTGCTGGGAGATTGTTATGCAACAGTGGAGCAGATTAAGAACATTGTGGTCTGTGGGCCTCTCTTCATCAGCCCACACAGCACCTACTGTGGATTTGAAATCCTGTGATTGCATGAGAGACAATTGACATTTTCTAGATTTACTGTATTCATAAAGAGATGTGTGCTGTTGTGTCACTTACATAATGGACCATAATCTGTGCCACAGGTTTTCCATATGACCTATGATCTGGCCAGCGCCATGGTGCGCATCATGAACCTGATTGGGATGATGCTGCTGCTGTGTCACTGGGATGGCTGCCTGCAGTTCCTGGTACCAATGCTGCAGGACTTCCCTCCTGACTGCTGGGTCACCAGAAACAAGATGGTGGTAAGTAGAGGCACGTTTGTCCTTTAAAAGTTACAGAAGCTTTTTATACTGTGACTGAGGGCTAACTACAGTATAAACACACTAAGTGATTGGGTCACTTGGTGCATGAGCAATCCTGTAGTTTATAGATTTGAACCTCAACACTGAGACACGGCCATTTAGAAACATTTCCATCACAGTCTGATAATAGTATTGCAGTTTGTTGAGTGTCTTCAGGTTCGAATGATTCTTTCCTAAATCCTTTAAGAGCTTTAAAACCACCATTACACAGATCATTAGCAGCTGGGTTGATTACAGGAGGTCTGTGTTGGATTTAACAACTTTCAGTAGAGAAGGAACTAGGGAAATATGACAAACCTCAGTCATTAAAGAGAAAGGGAAATTTTGGTTGTATTGAGTGTTAAAAAACCAGTAAAGATCTTCAAATGTATTTGAAGACAACCTCTAATTACACCTATTCTGATGTACATAGAAGTTTGCCCAGATATGGTCATTCTGTCGCCTATTCTGTCACCTCCAAATTCTTTTGGGCCTTTTTTTAAATTAAAATGATAGAATCCTCATCTTAATCCATCTGAAAACCTAAAATGCCCTCTTACTCAGAGGAAGTGCTGCAGTAATGAAGTTGTGGCTCAAGAAAAACTTTTTTCTCCTCCACATGTTTCACAGAACGACACTTGGGGTCAGCAGTACTCCTACGCTCTCTTCAAGGCCATGAGTCACATGCTGTGCATAGGCTACGGTCTGTATCCACCTATAGGAATGGCAGATGTGTGGCTCACCATCCTCAGCATGATCGTGGGCGCCACCTGCTTCGCCATGTTTGTGGGGCATGCCACTGCACTCATTCAGTCCCTGGACTCCTCCAGGCGGCAGTATCAAGAGAAGGTGAGGGCTCTCATGATTCATGTTCACCAATATAGAAAACAAATCTCTGCTGCCGTTAGTTTGTAAAGTATTGAGAGGTTTTACTTTCTGCCTCAATTTATCCATTCACTCAAAATGTTGGATTCATCTTAATGTGTATTTCAGCACATTTAAATTTGTGGAGAAAATGATACGATTATATGCAACGTCAACAGTATGTTGTTCAGCGTTGGGTGTGCCAGACACTGTTGATTCTACCTGTTCAACACTGCTTTCCTCACAGTACCAAAGTCCTGTTGCAAAGCACTTGTAATAATATAGTGAGAATGTTAAGAAGTCATGGTCTATCATGTATAATATAAACTATTTGCATATCTAGTGACAGTACTAACTGATAACAAAAACACGCTGCGTTCCCCTTAAACACAAACAGATCTTTTCATTGTGTAAATTAAACACAGTCTGGAAAGCATCAAAGGTGATTAAACGCCAACAGTAATAGTAAACTAGACAGAAGACAGGATGCAGGACAGAGCGCTGGTGTAAACAGTGACCATACTGTCCTGGTAGAGAACACTGCTGAAGGACACAGTCGTTAATGTTATTAGCTGCAGCCTGCAGAGCAGGACTGTACATGTCAGATGGGGCAAAGACACAGCACTGCACTCTGGGCAAGTCTCACAGATGGCGTGACCGCCCGATATCCACGTAATGAGACTCAGACGCACTGTGGTCTGAGCCAGCGAACCAATCAGTTTAATAATTGTATTATTCCACGTTAATCTGCTCTTGGATTCATCATATCACATTGACAGGTGTGTGAAGTTTGTTGTCACATTTAATAATTGTGTTTTTGTTGTGTGTACAGTACAAACAGGTGGAGCAGTACATGTCCTTCCACAAGCTCCCAGCTGACATGCGTCAGAGGATCCATGACTACTACGAACACCGCTATCAGGGCAAGATGTTTGACGAGGAAAGCATTTTAGAGGAGCTGAACGAACCGCTGAGAGAGGTCAGATTTCATCTGTGCTGAGTTGATGCTGAGCTCTGACACCAAGAATTGAAGTTTCAGGCTTTCTTTTTTTTTTTTGCTTTTACTTCAGAATTGCAGTATTAGTTGACCATATTTTAAAGTACAGCGGCGCTTTGGCCCAGAGGCAATGTCTCTGTCATTGGTGTGGAACCCCAGGGTTCACCTCCTGGGCAAGTTTGAATCCCGGTTAGGGCGGTTGGTACCTTCCAGTGGACTCACCACCCGCAGGAAGGTTTAAGGGGGTTGGTACGATGGATGGATGGATGGATTTTAAAGTACACATAAATAGTACCTGACCTATTACTTTTATGCCTATATGACTAAAAGGATGTTTTAGTGCTAGGAAACACTACTGTGGCGTCATGAAATGCTCTAAATTGTTTGTAGTTATCATAGTTGTTATTAATGTAATCCGAGCTGCTCTGAGTGGTAATGTTAAACGCCATCTAATCAGATTAAAGTGAGTGGAGATTGTGTGAGGGATGAGCACTTCATGAACCAATCTGCTTTTATAATGATTGCTACAAATGAGATTAAGATACATCTGTTTATAGTTAGCATTCGTTGGCATTCGTTAGCATTCATTTACAGTATGATGTCTTACTTACTGCTTATGCAGAACATGACTGTCTCTCCCACAGGTAATACTCGTGTAGCCTGATGTGCAATTGTGTTAAATACGACAACAGTTATCTTAATTATTGTCCGTTTAGTAAAGATAAAATATTCCACTGTGGACTAGAGGTTGTTTTTTCATCATGAAATAATCTGAGTGAATATTTATAATCTCTCCTGTTAATCCTTTGTGTTCACTGTTAATCACTAGACCGATGTATTAATTACGTTCTTCCTGTGATAACGTTAATGCAGTTATACTGGCAGTACTGTGCACCACGTCTATGACAGCTGTGTCAATGTCTTATGTTTGCTGAAACCTTAATCGCCTTTTTCTCTCCTGCAGGAGATCATCAACTTCAACTGTCGTAAGCTGGTCGCCTCCATGCCTCTCTTCGCCAACGCAGATCCAAACTTTGTCACGTCCATGCTGACCAAACTGCGTTTCGAGGTCTTCCAGCCAGGTGACTTCATCATCAGAGAAGGAACCATCGGCAGGAAAATGTACTTCATCCAGCATGGTGTGGTCAGTGTATTGACCAAGAACAGCAAAGACACCCGGCTGACTGATGGCTCTTATTTCGGAGGTAATTTCCACAGGGATGCTGTAATTCAATTGCTTTGTGAGCAGGTGGGTCGCTGTGTCTTAACAGCTCAGTTTGACACATTTTACTGGTCATTGTTACAAAACATAGGGTGGATTTTTTAGTAGACTTACCCACACAATAGACCAAGGTAGAAAGACACATAACTGACCACTCACATTGATCCTCTGTGCTTCTATGAGCAGAGAAAAACATGTGTAGCTGTTAGCTCAGGGATGATTTATTCCAGATTTTAAAATGATCACAAGAACGGATGATTGAGTAAATGAATGATACATACTGTATGTACAATTTAAATCTAACAGGACATTTCCAGTATAAAAAGAAAAATTTAGTTTCATATTGCATCCAAAAAAAGTGAAAATTGATCTACATTTGACAGTACTGTTTTACGGCTGCAAAAGACTGGGTGAATTTTTTTTTCTTGCCATTTCAATTGTATTGCATATGCTGTGTATACAGTGAGTCATTTTTGAATGTAAACAAAATAAAGTGAACATTTAAGTGATTTATTTCACATGCACTTTGCACGCAACCTTTACAGAAAGGAAACATCAAACTCTCATGTTATGTTACTGTATCATCTTACTGTGTATCAGCAGGGGGCAGGTGTGGGGTAGTGAAGGGTGTCTCTGGGTCTTATTTTGGACACTCAAATTAATTTATTTTAGTAATGTTAATGGTTCTTTATCTCTTTACTGGCCTGAAAAGGATTAAGTGGTAGAAGATGAACAAATGAATGTTGGCAGATACATTTTCCAAGTGTTCATCTATCAACTTGTCATTTATTGCCAGGATGGATATATATTAGTGTCTTAGGAAACTGCTACTGATTAAAACATTACTCTTACATAAATAAATTAGAACACATGACCACCCACAGAGAAAAGATCTATTTTCATGTTTACCCAGCATCAAAAACAACGTGATCACCTTATCAACATAAATACAGATGGTGAATGAGGACAGAACAGTTGTTCCTCAGACCAACATGTCAGGACCTACGAACAACAGAAGAACTCAGAAAACAAACCCCACAAGGTCGTATGGATTAAAACAACGAACAACAAAGACAGAGAATGGAACCTTAACACATCTGCCTGAGAGAAATGTGTAATTTATTTCCTATTTTAAAAAGACATGATTTTTTTTTTACTGCTCTGTTATGACAGATTGGTTCAGGACAAACTTTAAGCTGCAGATATTTCATTACCTCTGTGGGATTCAGAGACATCTGTCTGCTGGGTCTCATACAGATATGACTTTCATTAGTAAACGGATTTCAACAACCAACTCCTCTGAACTGTGTCACAGCTTGAATCATACATCATTTCATCTCAATTTTTAAATTATGTTTATTAATAAATATTGTGGGTTTTCTTATTTATATTTTATATATTTGGTTTCACCTCTGTTTAGAGATTTGCCTGTTGACACGAGGCAGAAGAACAGCCAGCGTTCGAGCTGAGAACTACTGTCGGCTGTACTCTCTGTCAGTGGACAACTTCAATGAGGTCCTGGAGGAGTATCCAATGATGAGGAGAGCCTTCGAGTTGGTGGCTCTGGACCGGCTGGACAGAATTGGTTTGTTTTTCACTAAGTATTTAATCAATCTAATACATTAAAAGACCACATTATACATTGATAATAGAGTCTGTTCCAGCTGTTTGAAAAACACAGCAGTGTTTAACAAATGCCACAAGTGCTTCCTTTTCAAATAGACTATAAATAATGGCTCCTCTGCTTTTTTATGCAATGTAATATTTCGGGAAAAAAGGTCAAGGGTCCAAAGGATCATTTTAACTGGGTGGTTTTTCTTCTTAACAGAGACATGCAGGAGTTTCCAAAACAAGTACAGTTGTTCAGTAGTAAAAAAAAAATGATATTAAAACTATATTAAAACATGAACCTGGTTTTTCACTGTTTGTTGTTAAATTTATGGTGACCTAAATTTAATATGTCTAAAAAACATCTTATTTTAAAATCGTGAATCATATCGTATTGCGAGTTGAGTTCATTGTTAGATGCCTAATTATTATAAATGTCATTATTCATGTCTTTATAGGCCAGAGGAACTCTGTTCTTCAGCACAAGGTCCAGGACCACCAAAGTTCTGGTACACTGAATCTCCAAGAGAATGAGATTATCCAAAGAATAGTCCAGCATGACCGTGACATGGCCCAGTGCACGCAGCTGATTCAGACCAGCGCTGCACACAACCTCCCTGCTCCGTCTTCAGCCACCCCGGTCATCTGGGCCCCTTTGGTTCAGGCCCCGCTCCAGGCTGCTGCAGCCACCACTCCTCTGGCTCTAGCCTTAGCTCATCATTCCCAGCTTCCTCCAATCCTGTTCCACCATTCTTTGGCTTCAGGCGCTGCCTCTCTGAAGGAAGCCCTCGGTCAGCCAATGAAAGGCCCTATTGGAGCCACCACGCCCAGCAGCTGTGGTTCAGGGCCCAGTTCTCCTGTCAGTTGCCCTAAATTCCCTTCTGGGTTGGAGACTCCTACACCGGCATCTCTCAGGACTCAGCATCTCTCCACTGGGCCATTGTTACCCACAGTGACATCCCACCCCATCTTCACCAGCAGCCTGCAGCCCCTGGCCCCTCTGCCAACACCTCTGCAACACCCCCCCCACTCAGGCATAGCCTCAGCCTTCCCCATCAGCCAGGCCACCGTCTCCTACACCTGCTCTGCGAAGCTTCATTCACAGCCCTTCCATGGAGCCATGACTACACCACCTCACCCTTTTGGTTTACTCCAGCAGGGGGCACCAGGGAGGCTAGCAGTGAGATTCCCTCCACCCTCAGTCTCCACCTTAAACCCCCTGATCTGTAGTTCAGTCGGCCCCTTACTAACCCACCTACAGCAGTCCGTCCACCCCACACTACAGCCAGTGGGTTCTGGCCATGACAGAGCGGGGAGGACACCTAGTGGTCCAAGCTTTGTGAATGTTCCCTTCAGTACCAGCACTCAGAGCACCAGCCGGGTCATACATCCTGCATCTACAGCCGGAGCTGCTGCCTCTCTGGCCCAGCACAGTCTTGCAGGTCTCCAGTCTGTGTTCCTCCCACAGGTTCTACCTGACCATTCTGCTCTGGCATCACTGGCCCAGTACGGCTCTGCAGACGCCTCCCCCTCCTACACCCCTCCCCTCCAGAGTCCTCGGATTCAAAGCCCCGTGAAGGGAAGGACAGTTGACCACGGTGAGATCCCCAGCACGGTGGGCTCTCAAAGGTCCCTCACACCTCAGACTTCATGTCCTCCAAAGGCGTCCTGTGCCCTCAGTGAGGGGACAGAGACCTCTGGAGATCTCTTCACGCAGGAAGTAAAAACTATCTCAGGCTCTCACAGCTCGCTGCAGCAGGAAAGGCCCTTGGCCGTGTGCAGTTTCATAGAAGGAGCTTCAGGGGCATCGAGCTCCTTCTCTTCCCTCGTGGCCGTCAGTAAACCCTACAGTCCTGTCCCCGGTCAACCCACGCCTGTAAGTCGGACACATTCAGGGCCTGAACCTCAGGAGCAGCCTGGTGGTGTTCCCTCTCCCCATGCTCAGATAATAGAGACCAAACACAAACAGTCTACTCTTCCCTCCAACTTGTGAGGTTCAGACACACCCTCCACTGACGGCCGAACAATGAGGGGAAGCTCTTCGTCCTGGTCATTAGAAGTAGGAGGGTGTGTTGTCATTTAGACTCGAAGCCTCTGGTGGTTTTTCATCAGAGAGAATTCATAGGTAATAAAAACAATGACAGTTCCTTCTCTTACAAATAATTCTTTGAATATAAAAGAATAAATAAAAAAAGTGATAAATGATGGACATGTATGTATAGCACCTCTCAAAAATAGTTTTGTGTATTATAACTACACTCCTGACGCCCTCCTGTCCAGGCTGTTTTTGTGTAACTTTTTAGTGAGGCCCATCTAGTTGAAAGTCTAGTTATAACTGAAACCAAAACAATCGTCCTTTATTTACTACTTCCCCACCACTCAGCATATCACGTGACCTCCCCCCCTGGAAAATGTGAGCAGGCAGACAGCGCACTTTGCTTTCTTGAATATTTAAAAGTTTGATGAAGTTGTGTCTTCCAAGATTCACGTTTTAGCAATATTGCACACCGAAGTGGGTCTCATAAAGTCAGTTTAAAAACATCAACGTAACGAATATGCTGTCAGTGTTGGAGACATGTAGGTATTATTGAACGTGTTAAAATGGAAGGCAACCATTTCCATTTTGGACGTCCACAGCTGCAGCCACACAACTGACGCCAACTCTTTTCAGTCCAACACTGATTCTGGTACAGAACATACATCCAAGCCAAGGTCTGTGTGCCACTAGCATCATATGCAATAATCTGTGTTTTTCTATGTTTTACAAAGGTACTGTGAACTGAAGCATTTGTTGAGTGAAACTCTGTTGTTCGTTAAAACAGATTAACTTGAGGAAATCAAGCAATTGTGGATAATCATATATCCTGAAACCAGCCATGCACTGAGAGTGATCTGAATGTCTTTTTGTTTTTTCTTTGCACAAAGGGCTAAAAGCAGTTACATGTGCAAATGGTTATTAAAAACCCCGATGAGTCGTACTGCTGCATATGTACCTCTGTCATTGTTCATTATTGAAGCGTTAATCTTTATTTATGTTGTTAATCTGTTACTGCATGGTCATTTTGTGGACAACCCATACTACATATAATTATGTTTTAAAGACTCTTACATCCTAATACGTCCATGTGTTGACACTGTGCTTCCCTCTCTATCTCTGCTGATACCAGCTGTGCCCAGGTACAACGTCCACTCCAGTAACTCCAGCTGCATTTTTTATATATATATATGTTTTTGCGTTGATTTGCTGTGAACCATATGAGAAATGGACGTAGCCATTCAATTGCAGTCGTGTTGACCTGGAGTCAACTGGAAGTAGGAATTAACCTCTCAACGGCGACTAATGAGACGACACACTCAGTCTAACACGTCACTATTAGCCATGTGAAATCATACTGTTGAACTGTGACAATAAGATGGGAAAATTGACAACAATGGACACGACTGGAGAAGGAAAATCTTCAACGTGGCAGGAGAGAAGCAAAAGTACAAGAGTTGTGTTCATAATGTCAAGATCAGGCAGAGGAGGAAACACTAAGAGTAGGTAGAAAATCACAAGTCAGAAACCAACACATGGAGATGACCAGAAAAATATAAATAAATAACAAGAACTGAGGACAAATGCTTAGAGACAGGCAGTGAGAAGAGGTGAGTGAGGGGAATATATACAATCAGGGGAGGAGTTAACGAGACACAGGTGAGGATGGTGATCAGGTGATCACCGTGGAGGAAGACAGGAACACAGGAGCTGTGGACACCTGAGCTCTGTACTGGAGCACCTGGGAAAAGAAAAGAAATACAGGGTGAGACACAAAGAAACTACACTTTGTGTCCCTCTTGGGTGGCTTTCATCTGGGCGTTCCAGTTTCCTTTCACATTCCAAAATCAGGGAGATTGCAAATTGAGGTAGGATTAATTGACCAGTTATTGTTAGCATAGGCTTGACTGACTTTAGTCTTTGTATTCTGTGCTGTAACAAACAAAGGAACTGGCTGTGATGTTCACCGTCACCTGATATCAGCTGGGACCGGCTCCAGCTCCTCTCATTCAACAAAAACACTAAACATGTATTAATTGCGACCCCTGCAGGAGACAACAAGGAAGTATCTTCAACTGTGTTACAGCCAGAATAATTGATCATTGAGTTCCCATGGGAAATTCACTGACGTGTGACTTGTTGTTGACCTCATTACTGCATCACAGAAACTAGTTTCAGTTCGTCTTTTCACGAGAACATCCAATTATAAACAACAATGAAATTAAAGGAAAAATTGATACTGTGTGCATTTTACACCTCAGAGGAACATCTCATCTACAGAGGAAATTTCAGTGAACACATGGCTATGTCCATTTCTTGTAGACGGTCTACTCCTGCGACTTACGAAGGGAGGAAGAGAATTATCTAATCATTACTCTTCTCTTTCAGCCCTGCATCGCTGCAACACCTCAGATTGAACTCAGACCGAGTGTTCGGTTGCTCCAAGTGCATTCAGAGACAATAAAGGTAATAATGTAGTTCAGAAAGTGTAACACATTTCTTAATTCCCATATATTTATATCTAGATTTACAGACACTTTTTTGGACCTGATGATTCCATCACACGTGTGTGTTAGGCACATTTTGCTTTAGCCTCTGAATTATATACAATAAAAAAAGATGTGATTATGATGTGTGTCATGGCTGGTGACTGTTTCCCAGACCAGAGTTTGTCTAAGAAATCCTGGAGAACTGGAGTTTTCAAAATAATTTTAGTAGTTTTATTAAGGTAAATACTTGGCCCTTGCAGTGAAGATTTGTGTTTCCCGTTACACGATTTAAAAAAACAAAACAAAACAATATTTTCACTTGAAGGAATTTGTCCAATTGCTTTTTTTTTTAGAGTTTCTGAACACCATGGCCAATCATTCAAAGCTTTTTCTTTTTTAGCTAAAAACCTCTCTGGCAACACCAGAGTAACTGTTATCTTATTATTCTTATTATCACATAAACTAAATTAGAATAAATTAATTAGAATACAATATTTAGTCCCTTACATCCCACAATGGAGAAATTTGTTAAACTGTCTTACTAGATCTTCACTAAAGACCTTTAAGAGGATCTAAGAAATGTTTAGATGCACAAACCAGTAGGACAGAGACAAAGAGACAACACATTATTGACCCAAGGAAACCTTTAATGATGGATGCCAGGTCAGAACAAAAAGATTAACGATCCACTTTTCACTTTTGTTCATGGTTCCAGAAAAAAACACAAAACCAAGTGTGTGCAGGGCAAGAGTGTGACAGAGGGATTTCCACTGAAAGGTTTTGAGTTCAGTCCTGGCAACAGGAATTAGACAATAAATTGCACGTATTGTGTTTTGACAGGAATCATGGTGTTACTGTCGATGGACGACAACATACAAAAAAAGAATGGTGTTACTTTCGACTTCCTGATGATTAAAAATAACCAGCAGACTACTGAAGTCTTCTTAAGGGGTTGCAGGTTACAAAAAAGCTGGAGTGGAGACTGGTGTCCTTAGAAGACGTTCAAGGAACCAGGACAACTCTCATGGTGTTGGTGTAACCAGAACCTGGGCGCCAGCCGGTCACAACCAGGGCCATGTCACCGGGCTTGAGGAAGTTGCGGTGTTTGCCTTTAGAGGGAAACAAAGAGTGAAGATAAACGAAATAGTTTTTATACATTAAAAAAAAAATCCCACTTCAGGCACTTACCAACTTCCAGGGCAAAGTTCACACGGAGGTCAACATCCTCAGCCCAGACGTCACAGGCGGGCTTGGTGTAGAGGACAGGGTAGATGCCACGGTACAGGTGAGCCTGGCGTGCAGCCTGGCCGCTACGGGTGACAGCGATGATGGGGGCACGGGGTCTGTACTTGGACAGCATGTGAGCAGACCTGCAGAAAACAGGCACAGGTGAAGACAAAGACACTGGTCTGGATAAGGACTAGTCAGAAAATGGTACCCATATTAGAGGTGTTTAAGTTCATGTGAGTACTGCACTGTACTGCACTGTACTGAAGTACAGTCCTGATCAGTGAAAACTGTCAGTCAGAATGAGCTAAGAGATGCATCAGAGCTCCGATGAGTAAAGTGGCAGTGCAGAGTCAGGAGATGAACCTCATCAGCAGAGAATCATTTCACATGTACAGCAGTCATGTGACCTCACGTTAATACAGATCTTGTGATTAAAGTAGCTTTGGGTTGAGCCATTATCAGGAGTAAATCCGCCCGGCTGACAGTGATACGTCTGCTGTGTCATGTGCCGTGAGGATGAACTTCCAAATGGAAGGGAATGAAGAGAGAGTTAAAATTATCGCTCAAAATGTCAGGGTTCAGTTCTTAAAAGGTCAGGATGGAAGCACAGTTTGTACTGTGAAAGCTGTTGAACTTTTCACATGAGCCTGGTGGCACACACAGGGTGGAGCAGACTGGGAGGAGTGTCTCCAGCTGCTTTGTTCCCAGCAGAGGACATTAAGACACGTTCCCTCATTCTCACCTGCCAGTCTTGGTGAGGACAATGATGGCGCTGGCGCAGCACTTGAAGGAGGCCTCGACGGTTCCAATAGCGATGGACTCTGTGGGGTCACGAGTCAGATGGGTGGTGCGACGCAGCTCCTCGAACATTTGCCTGTGGAACATGGCTGCCTCAGCCTCACGGGCAATCTGAACGTGTGAAGGAATAAATGTCCATTAGTTAGAGTTAGAGAGAAGCCAGTTTTAGCTGCAGAGGTTAGTTTGTATGTCTTCATACCTGAGACCACACTGAGACCTGAAGCTAAATATCAGCGGTGGCCATGATGTCCTGTGACTGATGCTGTGCACTGCAGGTCCTCACACACACACACACATGCCAGCTGAGTGATACAATGACACAGAAAAAGCACAATGCAAATAACACAACGAACAAGCAGTTAGTGCCACGGGTTTGTTTATCCACCAAACAAGTAACTTAAAATGGGTATATTTCAAGTAAAAGTATTCATTTTTACTTTTGCTTATGATAAATAAGCAGAAAAATAAGACATATGTTGATATGCAAAATATTTGACTGTATTAATTTGGTAATGATCTGCAGTAAAATGTACTTTACTGTACATTTGTGTAGAAGTAGAAGTATAACATATCTATATAATAATGTGCATTATAGTATAAAGAATGATTAGTAGTTGTCTTTTCAGAAAAAAATAGCTAGATGTTTAAAATAAAAAAGTAAAACAAGGTTTAAAACTAAAAGTAAAACCAGTATATTTTTTACTCATTACTTAAGATAAGCCCAGAAAAAAACTTTCAATTTAGCAGAAATTGACCAAGAAAAATATCAGTGTGAAAGGTACTAAAAGATTTTAATGGCATTCTCAAATTTTCCCGAAGCCTTTGAAAGCATCATATTAGTTTTTTAACCCTACCAGCAGATCTGAGTGCATGTTGCTGCTACATTTCCATTACACACAGATTATAATGACTGCAACATTAGTGTCATCTTTCATTGCTGCTCTGAAAGATACACTGTGTGTCATGCATCTACACAGGTATGTTACCTGGTACAGTACTAATGCACTGGGACCAGGAAATGTGCTCTCACCATGTGCTGTGTGCGCACAGCCTCCAGAGGGTAGTCTCCCTTAGCGGTCTCACCACTCAGCATGATGCAGTCATTGCCGTCCAGCACAGCGTTGGCAACATCGCTGGCCTCAGCGCGGGTCGGGCGGGGCTTCTTGGTCATGCTCTCCAGCATCTGTTGAAACAGAAACAGTCTTGTAAAGTGTGCTTCTGTCAACACCAAACTCTGTCCTCTGCTGAATAACATTACTGACCTGTGTGGCACAGATGATTGGCTTGCCAATCCTGTTGCATCTGCCAGTCATCATCTTCTGGGCAATGAAGACCTTCTCTGTTGGGATTTCAATGCCCAGGTCACCGCGGGCAACCATGATGCCATCACTGGCCTCCAAGATCTCATCAAACCTGAGAAATACATGGAGAACAAACAAAAAAATGTTCATCGTGTGATGTTCAAGGTCAGGAAAATAAATATGTCAGATGGAATCAGTGACTAGTAAAGCTGTTGTTGCGGATGTCAACTGCAGCATCAATACAATGTCTTAATTCTTTAAACCATGTGGAACAAAACGTTCATCTCACTGCCCTTGGGAACAAATACAGTTTTATTTGAACATTTCCCTCAGGACAGCTCTGTGGATGCTGCACTTACCTGCGGACGCCCTCGTGGTTCTCCAGCTTGCTAATGATCTTGATGTCCTTGCCCTTCTCGCCCAGCACCTTCCTGACAGCATGAACGTCGGCGGCCTTGCGAATGAAAGAGGCGAAGACCATGTCAACACCCTGCTCCACACCAAACTGCAGGTCCTGAACGTCCTTCTCAGACACGGCGGGGAGGTCGACGGCAGCTCCAGGCAGGTTGACACCCTTCTTGCTGCCCAGCATACCGCCGTTCTCGATCTCGCACATCAAGTAGTCGCTACCTGTGGCCAGGCACAATAAGGTAGAGAAGCGCATTTCCACAGCTAAGCAGAAGAGAAAACCAAAGTGATGTAAAAAAAAAAAACACATTGGTTGTTTACTTACCAACTTCTTTGACCTTCAGGGAAATCAGACCGTCGTCAACAAAGATATGGCTTCCAATCTCCACGACTTTGGTGATGTTCTTGTAGTCGAGCCACAAGACTTTTTCATCACAGTTGTCCTTGTACTGGTCACTGAGTGTCAGCTTGATGGTTTGCCCCTTCTTCAACTCAACCTCAGCGGTGCCGCTCTGAAATGAATAGTTTGTTCATGGTCAGGCTCAACTCCGTGTCAGAATAATCAATCATTTTATATCAGACTGAGTACGCTAACAGGAACTTACACCCTTGATAAGTCCAGTCCTGATTTCTGGTCCCTTGGTGTCAAGAGCAATGGCGATTGGTCTGTAGTCCACAGACCCTTGTCCAAAGCTCTCAGCTGCGTCGCGGACATTCTTGATGGTCTCGGCGTGGTACTGTATGGTGCGAGGTGAGGTGACAGTGAAAAAATATAAATATATACAAAATCAAATATATATATATATATATATATATTATGAGTCCTGTGGATTTCACGCCGCTGGTTACAGAAGTGTGGAATGACAACAGCAACACGTTCTCGGACGTGACATTGTTTTTTTTAGTGAAGCAAAAATAGCTGCACACAAACCACCAGCTATTAATAAACCCTTTCCCAAACATCTGAGCTGTGGCTTTAAGGCAGAGTCAGTCTCCTACAAGTGTTCTGATGAGGCAGCCAACTTAAACAAAGCTGTGCTCTAAAAATGTTCAGCTAACAAGATACAAAAACCGTCGTAGGTCTGTGGAGCACCTTCACACCTACTGACTCACAGCTGTTGTCTTAGTTGTTCACTCTTGTAGATCATCTCCATCTAACTCTACACCTTCTCACTTTTACTTTTATCTGTGAATATTTCTTCTTCAGCAGTACCTTTACTAACCACCTTAACCTTTCTGGTCTGACCTTTGTCAGTATCAAATAATGCACCTCTTCATTTTGCTGGTAGCTTTCAATAAAACTAAGGTTATTTTCATGTCAAAAAGCAACAAAGAAAATAAAAAGCTACAGGAAGTAATGACCATGACGTGTGACGTTCATAACAAACACATTGCTGTGGCTTCTCTGTGTGCCTTCTGCTTGTCCTATTAATAACTGCACTAAAAACTGACACACCAATGAGACAGAGGTCAAGTTTGTAACTGATTATGTAGGAGGAAATCACTAGACTCTTCTTTTTCTGAAACTTTGACCAAGAACTCTTTTAATATTTGTATCACTGACATGCAGATATTTCCCCCCATGCTTTTTAATGCTACACTGCTGATCTAGGTTACAGTATAGTGTAGTACACTCATCCACCCAGTGTGTTCATACTACAGCTGATGGTGACAGTGAAAAAGGTCAGCATCAGAATTCTCAGAGACATGACTTTTACGTTTATGGGGTCAGTAGTATAAGGTCTTGGCCACGATGCAGTCGACCTCCCAAATCAAGCTTCAGCTGAGAGCCAGCAGTGGTGGGAGAGGGAACAAGCTCGCAGATCACATTACAATCAGCAGGCACTCTAAAGGGTAAACCCACGCTGACGAACTGGCAGAGGGCAAAGCTGCTGTTGTGGCAGCGTCCATTGTCCTCAAACTCTCAAAAATGTTGTGCTACTAGACTTGGCTAAAGAAATGAATGGTCATCTGGTGTCCAACAATCCCAAAAGTGTCCATGAAAGTTCTAACTGGTTCAAAGGGTAAATGGAGGTGTATACCCACCTCATGTGTGCCATGAGAGAAGTTCATTCTTGCAATGTTCATCCCAGACTTGATCATTTCCTTCAGTTTCTCCACAGACCTGCTGGCAGGTCCTGCATGGACAAATTGACAAGTGAATCAAATATAGGATTTGTTATAGGACAGGACATGCGCTGCATTAGTAATAGTATTTGGAAATGTCTCACCAATGGTGCAGACGATGCCAGTGTTGCGAGAGACAGCGGGTTCGGAGTCGATGTTGAGCAGACACATGTGCTCGATGAAAGTGTCGGCCATGGCAGCGTGGAGCTGCTGGGTCTGCATAATGGAAGAGCCGGCTTCCTTTGTCTTCATCATGGTTGGATCTGTGTTTGTGGGGAAATGTCCTGTGAAGACA
>NC_024312.1:16648229-16652588 GCF_000523025.1 Cynoglossus semilaevis
TTCACGCCCAGCTGTTCGTGTTTCTATCCCCTTCATGTGGAGTTGGTCTTCATCATTTACATTAAACAGAGGAAGTCTGTGGAAAGACATTCTGACAGTCTGAGGAGAATAAACATGCCAAGTGAGGACTGATATAAGTTAGTTTTAACTCATACTGACCAAAGTGGTGTCCTGGACAAAAACCCTACCTCTAACACTGAACAGAATACATGTGGGACCCTCTTGGCTGGACCGTCTGGTTGTTGGGATTCATATTACAGTACAGTAGGAATGCAACATACATGATAAGTGTTTGTATGTGTGTGGGTGTGTGGGCATAACAGCACTTCAGCACTGACTAAAAATAACACAGGAATTAACTCTGTTATAAGTAGTTAGTAAATGTAAAATAACTTCACAGTACCATGAGCAGGTACTCTGTGGTACTGTTTCTGCACCTTCAGTTACTTAAATGTCACTTCATTAGCAGGGGACCATTTCAAGCAGTTTCTTCAAGCAGAAACATCCACTCTGCCAACAGTTATTAATAAGAAATAACAGATAAACAAGTCCAAACAGACACACTGATTAGTACTCCCGGGACTTACCTCCTGAGTGAACTTTGCAAAGACCTGTAGAGTCGTTATAACCAGCTGAGCTGTAACGCCTGGTTAGACCACCGAGCCTCAGCCTTTTTATACACCTCACGCCCGGAACTTCTTCCGTCTGTCACACGATGACACAGGATATAGGGCGTGTCATTTTAGCCGTTTACTGTGCGTTAAATATAGACCTTAACATTCAGTATTCGCTCTTTCAAAAATATTAACTGAATTTAACTACGATTAGAATTTAAAGTAAAGAAATAACTAAAATTTAAACGACTGCGAATAAGCGGAAGAACACTGTCCAGGTACGTGCGTGGTTCGGTTGTGCACACAAATCGCTCCGCTGGGGCTGAAACTCGAGCATTTGAATGACATTTAAATGTATGACTGTATGTCATTTAGAAGATTTTACGAGCTGCTCCCAATGATGATTGACTTTTTATATAAAATACCTACATTATAATAGCGGATGAAATTAAAAGATTTTAGGACTATTTTTAACACCATTATTATTATTATTATTATTTATAAGTATATAAATCGTATTTTACCTAGTACATTTTTAACTTAGGAAAAGAAAATTGACATACTACAGTAGGTTAAGTACCGTGCAGACTGAATAATCTATTTTCATGTAAGAATTCATATTAACATACAGTTTCCTTGTACAGTAAGATTTAAATAAATAAATAATGGGATGTGCTTATACGTTCAAAACATATCAGAGAAAAGTACAGGACACACTGGTAATAATAAAATTATTTTTTCACCAACAGTAAGTTTCAGAGATTTATTTTCCTTCTGATCTCTGAGCCTTGACCCTGTTTTTGCCATTTCTTTGTATAAATAAAAATGTATTTAATAAAAGACAATATGTAAAACATATTACCATCCTTTCTTAAATTATTAAGAAAGGATATTTGATCTATTTTATCATCTTGTATGTGAGTCCCCTGTATCAGGGATATTGATAAATGAAGTGTATGGGGATTACAATCATATTGATTTATGGTCCAGCTCTGTAGCACACGTGAACATGTACTCAGTGACCCATGAGTTAGCGCAGCAGAAATGATCAGACACTGAGTTGGTACAGTTTGTCCAGTAGACTTCTACCATCATCACATTGACTAAAAACCAACACCCGTTTTCTAATAAAAGCACACAGGGTTGCTCTGATCGCTACGGTGGAACATTGCAAAGCTTGCAGAAATTTTAGCCATGACTTAGCCACGAACATGACACATGTTCTCTCTGTGAAAGGTTACATATAAGTCATGCTTCATGTGCTGGACAGGGGTGGGACTGGCCTCTCCTCAAAGCGTGATACCATATGTTCTGGTACATATGACATTCAAGAAGAACTTAATGTACAAACATGGAGTCTCTGTATCTAAGAACAGTTCCAGTCTGGTGGAGATCCTTATTATAGATAGAAACAGAAAACAGCTTCAGTTACCTGTGCATTTGCCAGTTCCTGTTAATTCTTACAAATATTTTATATTAGCTACAGTGTGCCCACCATAGACCTTGATATGAAATTCAAGAAAACATCCAAGTGCAAAACATAGTTGCCAAGTTTAATTGAATGTCTATTTGGCTTCTATTTTAACCAGGAAACTTTGCCTTCAGCACTGTCAGGTTAGTGTTAGTCTACTTCCTGTAACTGCTCACAAGTGGTTCCACCTCTGTGATCAACCGTACTTTCCCAGTGTAAGTATTCTGTGATGTAGCCTAAGATAAATGTCAGCTATTTTCAATTTTACAAACTGTTATACTAACCTTTAGCTACCACTCTAACAGCTAACTGTAGTTATACTTTTGATTTTGTGATATGTGAGATCATAAATCATGTAAATTGATTTTGTCAGTTTATTGATCCATTGAGATTTACTTTGTATCATTCAGCTCTTGTGATATGAACCTGCAATATTTCAATGTTTGTTCAATATTTAATAATAATAATAATAATATTAAATAAGCCTTTAATTAATGAGCTAATAAAGAACTGAGCCAGACTACTGTGTTTTTGCTTCAGTATTGCAAATCCATGTTTTTTGCAATTATATCTTAAAATCATATATTAACACATGACACGTAGAGTTCTATACCTGCTGACATAGGCACTAACCTTTACTTCATGACCTCTGCACAGGTCACATGTACTAATAACGGTGAGAGGGTGATGCCCAACCCTTTTCCTCTGCCAGCACATCATCAATTTCCCTGCCCTTATTAGATTAGATTCCAAAGTTTCAAGACATGTTCCCTGAATAGGAACACAGTTTTACAGTCTACACTGTAGATTACCAAACAGACATTGACATAGGGGAATATAAATGAGGTCACAACCACAGAGGTATGTCCCGGGTTAAAATTACAAGTTGAACAATAATATAATAATCTGTCAGCACATAGAAACAACTCCTTATATGTTTGAAATGTGTGGAAATTGTGACACCTCATGATGTGGAACGTGACTCCTCTATACCTCTCATCTGTCTCTTTTCCACAGGAAAAGGCAGGAAGGTAATACATTATGTGGCAATGAAACGTTACCCCTTAGATACAAGACCAAGTGGAAAAGTTGGATAAACATTTACTCATTTTGAATTATTAATTATTATTATCATACATATAGATTTATTTTATATATTTGCATGTGTGTTTTCACACTTCTGTGTTTAAATGTCCTAGTCTAAAAAAAACAGTTGACATGAGGGTCACATTGAGGTACAGCTTTCATATACGAAAGCTGTTGTCAATAATATTGATTGAAGAGTAAGGGAATAGAGAATACACAGAATAAATATACCAGTATAAAATGAGGTGTTATTTAATAGCCCTGCTGTATGTTCTGCATTATCTTGTTCAATATTCTCTGTGTACTGTAATGGTGTTACAGTTTAATGATAAATGACTGTGGCTATAATCTCCCCTCAGACTGAATAAACATCCTCTCTTGTCTGGATGGATTACTCAAAGGAAAAGGCTTGTTGAGGGACGACCTGCACAGATGTATGCAGACCTAGAAGCTTCTTATCTGTCCGGACTAGAGAGAGGAGCAGCAGCAGGAGGCTGCTCACGAGGCTAACTGCTGATTAAGGTCAGTCTGCATCACGGCAGGCAGACAGGCAGATGTACGGAGAGACAGACCGGAAAGTCAGAGAGACAGACTGATGTCAAAATCATCCACAATCACAACCCTGGATCATCAGATCTGGACAGACATGGAGCTGATTTATGAACCCCAGTTCTTAGAAAATGAGATTATTCTAATCCTGCAAGCACACAGGATTCAATCACATGTATGTTACCATAGACTGTTGGATTGGGTGTTTCTATCAGACGGAGAGAAGAAAGACTCTCAAAGGATTTGATAAAGTCCAAGTCCAAGAGCTGCAACTTTGTTGCCTTTAAACCTTATCAGTCTGCCGGTGTTTTTTTTATTTTACAGTCACATGATACAAAAATGTAGGATACTTACTGACAGGAACATAGATTTTATTTTGTGCCTAGGTTTCATTACCAAGTTGTTTTGTCTGTATCAAGTGTAAACATTACATATACATCACATACATTATTCTATTATTTTATTCCACTTTATGTTGGACAGCATTTGCCACAGAGACGAGACTGCTCTCCATAACAGAAGAACAGAAGAAGAACAAGAACGCATGAGTTCATAGTCAACTAGTATTAGTGTTGGGTTTCAACACTAGCAGCACTCTGTAGCAGCAGCAGTCTGTAGCAGTGTAGCAGCAGCAGTCTG
>NC_024312.1:16652660-16673636 GCF_000523025.1 Cynoglossus semilaevis
GCAAGTACGGACGGAGGGGATAGCAGCGGCGGCATGTAGCGGCAGCAGCAGCGTTTAGCAGCAGCAGTCTGTAGCAGCAGCAGCAGTCTATAGCAGCAGCAGTCTGTAGCAGCAGTAGTAGTCTGTATTCAGACACGTTTTTCCTTCTGGTGACTTTTGGCAACTGTTGTTTAAACACACTGAGCGATTCAACATTTCCAGCCCTCTGTGTTGCTGCTCTGTCGGCCTCAGTGCTTCAGTGTTTGTCTCCTCAGGAGAGCTCCATCACTGACCTGTGTCTCCAGCCTCAGCTGGCTGCAGACATCCAGGCCGTCAGGACTTTGTATTCAGACACTGCAGTCTCTGTCAGGTAAGAGCACAGATGGATTTCCCTTTGTTCCAGGCCTGAACATGAGGAACTGTCTCCACCAGTTTCAACTGGATGGTCATTATTTCTCTCCTGTGTTTACTTTTAGAGTGTATGGATCAATTGATGATTGATGATGTTGACTTAAATATTAACAACATACTTTAATAGATGTAAGTGTATATACATACATTATTTTGTCCATTTTGTTTGTGTTCAAACACGTGTCATGTTCACCCGACATTGTTGTTCTGTCTCGGCATCTGTCTCAGGCCAAAGCCTGGGAGTAATTCATTAGAACCTATAGTTATCTAAAATAAGCATGTGTGTTAGCAAGGCAGATAATTCCTTCTTCTTTTTCTTGTGCGGCACCTGCAGTTAAAGTCTTCCAGCCTTCCAACACAGATCATTTCAGTCTTGGTAAACAATTGCAGAAGTGGGTGTCATCGTCATAATTCATTAACAATTTTATCAAACAAAAAGCCTATTTTAAAAACTCTATTTTCATTTCCCAGTCTTCTCAAACGCATCATATCTCACGAGTGGAACCAACTGACAAATGAGGCTATCGTGGACCGATAGTGCAAGAGCAGACCTGGCTGGTTCAGACCATGTGGCACAATTAACAAATATCATGCAAAACTCCAAATCTGTTTTACACAGTCAAAGTATGTTATAGTATGATGTGTTTTTTTATTTTTGTCAGCTGATTCTGTTGAGAATGTTTTGTAAAATCTTGTATTTGTCTCCTGTTTAAACAGCTCCAGGCATTTCCAGGAATCCACTATGAGAAGAAAAATAACATTACCAGCTATAACATTGAACACCTTCACAAATAACATGACTGGCACTTTTATTTTAAGAAACGGACTGGTTGATGTCTCATTCACAAAGCTACAGGTGCAGTAAAAAACAAATTAAATGTTTAACTTAGTAATTTGACACATAGCCTTACATTCTCAGTGACTACTTTGTGATGTTTTCATTTAAACATTTCTATTGAAGCTTCACGGAGTCTATGGGAAAGGCATCTATTTGAGCCCTGTTTCAAGCATATCATTTGAATATTCTGGTAAAAACACGTATTACGTATTACCATGGTCACTAAAAGCATACAAATACTTGTGTGCTTGATTTTGTTGGTGATTTTTTTTTTTTGTCTTTTTGTTTTGAACAGATTTCAGAACTTCAGATCTGTGCCTTGTTCAGAGATGGGTCAGGACAAAGTATCCTCCAAAGAACAACTCCTAAAGAAATACAACAGAATGAACAAAGTCACACAGGTTTATCCAACACTCCATTCACATTCATCCTCTGATTCTGCAGATTTTGCACAAGGACACCTTCTCATTTTTTTTTCTTGTTCTGTATTCCTGCCTTGTCTAAGGAGCAGCCAGGGCAGGCATGGTTTCTACAGAGCAGTCACCAAAAGTGCATTGCAGTTGTCAGGCATGGTTTCTACAGAGCAGTCACCTAAAGTGCATTGCAGTTGTGAAGGTAAATAATGAAAAGCAGAGGGTCAAAACTGTTAGTTAGTTAGTTAGTTTTTCTAAGGTGTGATTCCATACCCTGACCATGTGTGTACACAAGTAACACATAAATCTGTTGATTACATTTTAACATCTTTACAGACAAAGATTCTCCTCTGTTTCAGATATGAGAATAGTCAGGTTGGAGATGTCCATATTAACACTCAGGAAGTCAACATTCTCAGGGAAATCCAACGGGTCATTGCTTTGAAGACATACTGTGAAAACAAATATAAATGCACTGTACACATAGGAAGTCAACATTCTCAGGGAAATCCATTCCCTGAGAAACCATTATTTATGGTATGTATCCCATTAGAATTCATGAAAAGTTGTTAAGGACACACAAAACCGAATAAACGCCAAAATGTTTCATTTTTTAATCATGTGTAATTGAAGTTGTTATTGACATCTTGGTAGAACTGAGCTAGGCCCCATTTAACTCTGGCTTAATATGCTATGACAAATTGAGTTGTTAGTGCAGTACATGTATACTACCACAGGGTGGGAGTATCATCAATTATCTCACTTAGGCAGTGAAAATAAAGTATTGTTTATTGAAGAAAAGGAATTACTTTGCATTTATGTATTTAGCAGACGTTCTTGTGCAAAGACACTTACAAGAGGAGGATTAACATTTAAGCTGCACAGGGTAACTATTCAAAGGTGACCTCTAGTTAGGAAAATTAGCCTTCTTGGTGGGAGTGCAGAAGTGGAGTGTGTGATCACATAAAAATGTAAAAGAAACGGTGATTGAAGCGTGGGATAAAGGCACAGAGGGAAATTATGTCAGACGATCTGTTTCAGTGATAATTAAACTTATAAAAGAAGAGGCAGAAAAACACGATGAAGACGAAGATAATAACAACAAGGAAGATAGTAAAAAAAATAGTAAAAAAATAGTAAAAAAAATGCAAAAAATGAATGTAAGCCTAATATCAATGTCACATTCGGGTCACAAAGAATCAAAGCGCTCAAAGTTCTGCGCATGCGCGTCAAGCGCTATCCTGACGGTACGTGACAGGCTGGGCTCGTTGGTGTTAGCTCCTTGCGCTCACATCTCACGGTTTTGTAGAGCCGATAGAACCGCATCATGTTCAGAGCCGCAGCCCGACTGTCTGTCTCCGCTGCTCGGAGTGTAACTCGCACGCAGCCCGGCTGTCAAGGTATTGTTTTTCCTCTGCTGTCACATGTGGAAGCCTAAATATCATTGTAGAGTGTTTTAAACATTGATCTTACAGCGGAAGTTAAACGTGGTCGAGGATACTAGCACTTAGCTTGCGTACTGACATAACCGGTGTTTCTGTTTTAACTTGAGGCCTTATTTTAAATGTGTGTATGTTTTAGATGAAAATAACTAAGCTGTAGAGCTACCGAGATGTTGCTCATTCAGTCACAGTATTCGCTGCGGTTAAACTGTGCTATTGTTATTCTCTGTAGTGTCCATGTCCTTGTCGTGACCCAGGAGGCTGTGACTCGGGCCTATGCTAATGTTGCTAGATACTAACAGGATAACTATGTTATGTGGCTTTAGCCGTGTTTGACCCACTTGTCCTGTCAGTGTGTTGTTAATAATGACCGCTGGTATCGTGTGTCAGTGTAGTTCTTGAGAAAATAAAGAAGCTTTAAATCTTAAAGATGTGTAATTGAATTAAATATACCTGGAATCACTACAATTTACGGCTATTTCAATGATTGTCCTTTCAGTTTGAAGTCGTTGAAATGCTTGCAGTTCAATGTTAGTATTTTCTACCTGGTGAGTACTGAGGTAATTTCAGGACACGGGCACAGGTCCAGCTGTATTCACGTGTAGGCTGCATTTGTCCTCTCCCCACTTGACTCTGTAAAGGTGACTTTACACTGCTTATGCAGTGTTAGCCATTTCCAACCACCTGGCATGAGATAAAACTGCTTAATTTCACTTCTGACGGATTTGCCAACTAAAATTGTCGTTTTCCATGCAGGTCTTGTGGCCACAAGGTGTTACTCACATGGGAAGCAGGAGACGGATGAGGAGTTTGATGCTCGTTGGATTACCTACTTTAACAAGCAAGACATTGACGCATGGGAACTGAGAAAAGGTAATTTAATGTCAAGATGCTGATGTTGTCCACCACCCCTGCATTATTTATCACAGGTACAGTTTAATGATGATTTCTTGTCACTGTCATTGTAAAGGCAGTTATGTTGACATTTCACAATTAAATATATACTGTACAACACAATATATATTTTTAATATATGTATGAGTCGTCATAGTGTAGAGCATTCAAAAGTGAACTAAAGTATTTCCGTTTAGGTTTTAGTTCAGAAGGAGAAGTTAGTAAAGAATGCTGTTCTTGTTTTGGAAGTAACTTATGAATATAGGGAACACCGGTCACAGGTCACTCAAGGCCAGAGGTCAATCAACATTCTACACATGTTCAAGTTCTCAGTCATAGGTTTGAGTTCTTCATTTAAGAACAACATCACTGATCCAATGGACAGACATTTGAATAAGAGCATTGTTCTTCTGAAGATGTCCCAATCAAATCAGACTCAAAGCACCTGTGGCTGAGGTTTAGTCACTATGACATTTTAGTTTCTCTGATTTAATACGTTTTATATTTAGATAGTTTGATGAACAGATTAACAACATCTAGATAGAGAAGTGTGACTTGCCCAGACTTTTCTTACTGGTATGTTTTGTTTTAGACGTTAAGGAGAGACAGACTGGTTACATTATACCAAGATTATTGGTTATGTGTTGTTAGTTGCTCTGTTTTCTATATATTAGAACTATCAAAGTCATTGTCTTCTCCAAACACTTTTTACAGAACAGTAGAGCTGTAATCTCCCTGTCGATGGGTCGATTTATTGACACTTTTGGCTTCTAGTCCCAGACCCAGGCTGGCAATTAGTCAATTTTCAGTGGTTCATAGCAGCCCTACAAAACAGAACAGTGATGCTGGGAAAGTCATACCTCAGACATTTTTGTTTGTGTTTCTGAGACATCACGCACTTGAACCTGAAGCTTGGCCTATTTTAAAGAGTGTTAATTATGTCAGAACACACTTTTTGGAAAAACAAGCTTTGCATAAAAGAGTGTCTTATCAGATTTCTATTCTGTAGAACTATAAAACCATGAACTTGAGGAAGTGAATGAGTGGGCATTTGTTGTGGTTTAGTTATTAACTAAATGCAGGAAGCATGAAACAGAAATGTAAACGCTGCTTCATTTCAGGTGAAAATTTTGAACCTAGTAATTATAGGAAAAGTATAATGGATTTTCACTTCTTTGATAAAAATCTATATGCTCATATATCTGAAACTGATAACATATTTAAACAAAGCTCCTTTACTGTAGATTGTGTTTTGTTCTGCGACCGTTATAACAATGACAAAGACAGCATGTTGTTAAGGTTTTCATTTTCCTCTTCCACATGTTTGTTTAAGGGATGAACACGTTGATTGGTTACGATCTGGTGCCCGAGCCAAAGATCCTCGATGCAGCACTTAGAGCCTGTCGAAGGTTAAATGACATGGCCTCCGCCATAAGGATTTTGGAAGCTGTGAAGGTGAGGGGGAAAAGGAGTGATGGCTAAGACAGAAATCTAGGAATGTAAACATGCAAATTTGTAGTCATGGTTTAATTATTGATATGTTTGACCGTGAGTTGTTTTCACAGCACAAAGCTGGACCTCATAAAGAGATCTACCCATACGTGATCCACGAGCTGCAGCCCACATTAAAAGAGCTGGGCATCTCTACACCTGAAGAACTTGGCATTGACAAATAGTACCTGAGTGAGTATTAGGCTTGCTGAAGCTAACAGTTATTTGTTTTTTGTTTTTTTGATTTATTTTCTTGCATCGTCAACCACTAACATTGGTTGAACTGTCGTTTCCCTTCTCATTCAGATATTTGATGGTGGGATTTCACAGGACACAACAACCAATAAACGTTTGCCTCATGTGATAAATGTCATATTTAATTGACCTTCATTAAGTTCTACTGCTTGTAAAATATTGATGAACCTAATAAAGGAAAATGTATCGATATTAAGTGTCACATGTATTTTTTAATGCTGCAGTTGATGTTGTAGCAGACGTTTCATAGAAAGCAAAGTTTCATTGCTGACTTTTCTGCTTGTTTTCTGTGTGCAGGCAGCTTCATGTAAGACTCACACTTTGCCTCCAGGGAGCAGTGTTTTCACAAGGCTGTTAAGTCATTCTACTGTAATGTCTTCAATGGTCTGTGGATCTGTTTTCATTTCAGGGAAAATGTTCATGCCGATCAAATTAAATAGAAAGTGGTGAAATGTTGTTGTGGATACATAGATAATGTATTGCTCAGACATTAAAAATGTATTTTCAAAAAAACACCATGTGCTTCTCTTCATGTGAAGTTGTGGAAACGCATAGTTTATTACCGTCTCAGAAAATAGAGACGGCTTGACATGTCTAAAGTTGTTTTATCGTTTTGTTGTCATGGTGTCAGGATAGTGAGCATTCTGAGAGGGAAGGGTGGGGAAATAATATTTTTACCTTAGGAAAATAAGTTACAGTTAAAATGATTTAACAGTTTGACCCAATGAGACCATCTACTGGCTGAGATTATTACTAGTATTTTTCTACAGTTAAAGATACTTGTCAGTTGACTGTAGCTAGCTGAGATTATTACTAGTATTTTTCTACTTGTCAGTTGACTGTAGCTTAATGTTATCTGTTTCTTTAGCAGATTTTACTTACATTTAGTTGTTTTTTTTTTTTGGTTATGATCTTGTTTAAATGTGTTTAGCTTTTTGTGTTGATCTTTACCTGCCTTTTTGTTTTAGCTGTGTTAAGGCGTTTCTGGTCAAACTGTTGGATACTTAAGACTACCTTTAAACTATTTATGTCTAGGTTCATGCTTTAGTTGTCTTTCTGCATTTTTCATGGGTTTGTATTTACATTGAGTGTGTGGAACTCTTATTTAACCTTTTATCAAACTTCTGCAATCCCACAACTATTATAAATATTACTTGGCACACTACATTAAGCAGCCCTTGATGATGGACGATGGATGATTTTTCATTGAGGTTTTTAAAAGCTAACTTTATTTCCTGCTTGGCTATTAAAGGCATTTTGTTTGTGATAGTTCCTCACTTTACCTAAGAATTCCTTTACTCGCAGTATACTTTTGAACAAATATCTGTGTTACAGAGGCCTTGGGAAACTACCTTGCACTCTGTTGGGTAAAAACACTCCTATTTGCTAAACTACAATTTACCATTTACTTTTACAGATGTACATTTTTTTTCTCAGGAAATTCACACACATGTTGGAACAGATCAAACATGTGACCTTTATATTTACCCTCAGGTAATTTACATTCTATTCACTTTAAAAACATTGATCTTAAACCATATATTTGAATGTGAAAATGTACTTGAAAGTTTAAATACTACAGTCAGACCGCTGTACAAAACAACACAGTTGTTCAAGACTCTTGAAGTGTCAGTTAAAGGTAATATGACACGGTCTTGTGTTTACATTACAAATAATTGAAATTGTTCAAAACGTTCAACATGACATTCCTCTGAATGTTTGACCTAATAATACACAAACAGGTCTGAATTGATGTTTAGGGTTTAATATCACACCTTGTGGTTGGGCCGAGCTTTTGAGATTATTTACTGTATACAGTCGTCGCTGGAATTTGTTTAAGAGACAATCACACAATATATAGCACAGGCAAAGGACACATTAAAGGTGCTGAAAAAACTTTGGAGGCTTGGAAAAATAATGAAAGGGTAATCAGAACTATGAAATACTACTTGATTTTATTGAAAAATCCCAAAGCATCTTCACATGAGAAACTTCTCTTCTGGTCTGCAATGGAAGGTTTCTTGAAAAATGGCAGCACAGTGGTTGCTGCACCAAATACAACGAAGAAAAACCCCAAAGAATTTAGAACAACAATGCAAACGTGTAACGTATTGGTCACAAATGTATAGGAGGTCATGGTGCTCAACTCTTTTTAGTGACGTTCTCTAACCCCTATGGCATACTTTATCAGCAAAGTACTTCTTAACACTGCACACGGAATTTTAAAAATAGTCGTTTTTTTTTTAATGTAACTTTAAAAGGTGCACAAAAACATTACAAAAATACATCCTAATGTAAAATAAACCCCAATCTTAAGTGCCCTCTTTAAGGATCAGAATATAGATCTGTAGCAAAAAACGAAATTAATATATGAATTACTTCTTTCCAAAATAATGAATACAATTATTTACAGATTTGACCACAAAAAACATTTATTTATTTCAATAAAAACACAAAAAATAAAAATGTTACGCCTATTAACTTGTGCTTTATACAGTATTTATATCACATATTATTCACATTTCTCAGATACAGCTAAAAAAGAAATTCAGATACTGGGATCCCTGAAATGAATTCTTGTAACCTCTGGACTACAGAAACCCCCAGAAACCACTGATCTGAAGAACATTGCACCATCTGCAGGGTAGGAATGAGAGCCACAAGATGAGGTGACAACCAAAACACAGTAGTGGGCTACAGTTTTCCCATCATACAACCTCGGGTGGGAAACTATCAATACATATGGACACCACTGTCAACGAGCAGTGAGTAATGAGGCGTGTCTTCTCGGTAGAAAATGAATTACCATGCATATTTTAGCACCAGTGCTGGGCCGTGGATCTGTTTACAACGTGGATGGAGCAGCTCGAGGCTACAAACACACACACATTACCCGAGTGATATTTTTAGCGGAGGTCGTGTTACCTCCACACACACACACACACACACACACACACGCGTTTGTGTGGAATAACAGCGGAGGCCTCAGCTCTGGGGTGGGATTTCTACTTGGAGTGGGCGGGTACAGCTCCTCAAGAGAGAGGTGGACATGAAAACGAGCCTTTTTACGCACGGGGCGGGCCTTTCATTCATCCAAGTTGGGGGTGTAGGCCACTCAGTCAGAGACAATCACAGATGTTTGAGTTTCCATGCGCAGTGACCAGGGAGGTACAGCACACAGCAGTTCCCCTCCTCCTTCTCCACTTCTGACCACACCGGCCTCCACACACCGCAGGGGTTGGTTTTTTTTTTTTTCAAATATCACATCTGATCACATCTCAATCTTCTCTATCGGAGGGCGAAGTGGTCATGAGATGCGATTCGTTCTCGTCGAAGGACAGAAGGAAGAACTAGATACGACCTGTTGGCGGTGATGGATTTCTCCAAGGCGCAAATGGTGAGTGTCGACGACGCTGCTGCTGTTTGTTACTGTAACAAAGCAAATGGCGATTAATGTAGTCATCAATAACAACCCCCTCTGCCTATAGACTCACGGTCCCTCTAAGTTAATGGTAAAAACAGTGTATTTTCCATGGGTATGTTGATACGCCGCAGTTATGTGTCGAAACAAAGTCGCATTTCTACTTATAAACCTAATTATCGGGTGGAATCGAATTGTTAGTTAGTTTGTTTTTTAACGTGGTTGTTGTTCCATTCCATGAAAGTAGTTCCGGTTGAACAACGAAACCTTTTAAGAAACACATTTAAGTGACAAACATTTAAATCTTGTTGCTCCGTTTGCCTGAAATAAACCAAACTAACCTTCTTCATAACAACCCTTTTTTTCAGATGGATTATTTCTTCATGTAATGGATTTCTCAAACTGTTTCACTTTTATTTTCCCTCAAAATAATTTAGTCCTTTCATAGACATTTCAAATTGCAAACGTGTAGTTTTTTTAGTTTACACCGAAACAAACAATTTGTTTCATTGTCTCACCTTTTTCGCATAAAAAAAGCATAGGAGTTACATTTGTTGTGTAAAATGCCAGAAGTTGTAGAAAAAGGCGTGTGTTGTTTTCTTATGAAGGGGTTTTAGATTTTTTTTTTTTTTTTAAATCCCCACAGTCTAGCCTATCTGAAGAGGGCGGGCCTGCCGGCTTCCCTCAGTCCAGTCCTGTTGGAGTGAAGTTAGAAGCAGTGATGGAGCATCTGCAGAGACAACAAGGAGCCAAACTGGACATGAACTTGCAGGAGAAACATTTCCAGGCTCAGCTGCTGTTTGCCCAGCGCACTGCAGCGGCGGCGGCCGCAGCCAGAGCCTCCGGAGCTTCTCTGGACTCTGTGTTGTTTGGCAAAGCAGACGGACAGGCCTATCAACAAGCTCAGCAAGTGTTGAAGAGCCATCTCAGCAGAATGAACCCAGAGGAGGAGGACGACACGGACGATGAGGAGCAGGACCTGATGGACAGTGACAGGGAGGAGGAGGACGATGAAGATGACGACGAGGAGGAGGAGAATGTGAACGTGAACGGATTCCATCAACCAACAAAGAAGTCCAGACTCCTGCCACCTCCTGGTTTCCCCTTCTCCCTGTATTCAACGCCTCAGTCCACCTCTGTGAAACACATGGCTGAAACTCCTTCTCCAGCAGTGAAGCAGGAGCACGAGGAGAAAGACATCCTGTCTCCTGTCTCTGCAGGTCAACATGCCTTCATATCGCCCAACGGTCTGACCGACTGGGGCTACGATGAGCCAATAAAACAGGTACGTGTCAACAAGAAAGTTTGACTTGTTTCACAGCTGTCCAATAACTGTGTTTTATAACCCCGGACTGTTGGGGTAAAAGTCTCTTTGAATGTTCAGGGTCAAGAGGACTCTCTCTGTGTCTCTCTCTTATTAACTGAAGACTCCTTCCTGCTGTGAATCTCACTGCCTGCTCCTGCTACTGTCTTCTCGCATGTGAAAGGAGGAGCTGCCCCCTTTGGCAAAATGCCCAATCTTGATAGTGTTTGGGGTAATTACCGGCCAGGCCAGGGGTCCCTTGTTCTGCCGTACTTTATCTCACGTTTCACACTTTCAAAATCACATTCGTGCGCCTGCCACAACTAATTGGTCTTGGCTCTGGTCCAAGGCTGACCAGTCAAAGTAGCTGTTTCAGGACTGACAGAGATGGCGCTGAGGATTAGTAGAAATAGCCTCAAGCATGTATTTGTGGTGAAGGTTTGCTCAGAGGGTTAACTCTAGTCTGAGCAATCGCTACATAAAGCTGGGAATTTTCTCCCTCATTGTATTTATTACCACAGAGGAGGAAACCTCTACAAGTGTGTGTATTTTAAGGTTGTTTCTTTTACGGCACATATTTAACTCCAAGCCTCTAACAGAGGGTCTCCTCATGGATTCGTTTTATTCTTTATGTGGCCTGATGTGATGGTTCTCCTCTCTGTAGGTTTCCCTTGAAAAGGCCCCACTTCAATACAATGCATTATGATTAATGAGGCCTGTGGGCAGAGTGTCTGCAGGGTTGGTGCCTCACAGCATACCAGCAGGCAGCTACCCATAAAGTTTGCCTCACAGTTATCTCACTGGAGCAGAATGAGCTTTTCATGTGTAGTGTTCAGTCATTTCCTGTTCTTTATTTAGATTCTCTATATTCCACATCCTTGTGATTTCTTGTGTGATTGTTGTAAAGTTAGTTTATGGTGAAAGTATAAAACTTTGGTCTCGTGGGGGGTGGGGGTGGCGGGGGGGGTGCCAGAGAGAGAAGGTTAGTAAGTCCCTGTTTAAGCCCTACACAAACGGAAGATTCTACTACTGTTGACGTAGCTGCAGCCCGGAGGAAGTCTTTGCATAATGCAGCTGTCGCCTGGCAACGCTAAACGGCGGGTTAATTTAGCTAAAAGTAATCAATACATTATATACAACTGCGGGGGTGGGGATGGGGGGGCGTGTCATTTCCCTGGTGAGCACATGGAACAATGAGGGCAGTTATTCAACCAGCCTGTGTGTTGGTCAGACAAATTTGAGTTAGCATCTTTGAGCAGATATAGATCTGCTAAAACAAGCTAAGAAGCTGTGTGGGTTTTGTTCTGTTTATAATCTACAGAGTTTAGAAAAGCTGTTATTTTCTGCCTTTAATCACAGACTGGTTTTGGGATACAGACAATTTGCAAACTTTTTTTATGAATTCTAACACTATGGCCCAAGAGTTAGGAGTGCCGCTACAGTGTTAGCTCTAACCTGGTCAAATCTGAATAACAACTAATGCTAATAATGTAGCCAGCCATTAGCTAGCTAAATTAAAAGTAAAGATTCTTCAAAGAAGACTTATTGAAGTAGGAGGTCATTTCAGACTCACCTATATCTATGCACAGATCTAGTCATGATTTACGACAAGAATCACACATTTGAAGATTCCATTGAGCTGCATCTCTCTGTTTGTTTTTTTCAATTCGTAATAGCTGCAGATGAAGACGCAGTAGATACCTGAATAATCAACACTGAAATCATGTAATTGTTGGCTGCAGACTCACAGAGTAATCGCTGCTGTGCTGATAGGGATGATAATCGGACAGCTGCTGAAGGCAGATATAATGGCCCTCTTCTTATTTTACTGTCTCTACATCTTTTGTCAGTCCGACCTCCACAGAGAGCACAGACCATGTCATATAGGCCTCGCCCTGCTGTAAAGCTATTGTTCACCTCTTGTGTGCAGTCTCACTGTAAAAGCCATTAAATGTAGGTGGGGCGGAGACAAAGAGCTGGTGTCCACTCCATGTTTCAGCCGCAGCACAACTAGAGGTCAGATAAATGATCTTTCCTCCGTTCAATGAGTGAAGGCCCAATAATTTGATTAGCATTTCACATTTGGAGCCTGGGTGGTTGCAGTAAAGTCTGGTGTGGAAACTTTTTTTTCTAAGAGATGACTGATTCTCCTGAGAGTTTTGTTGATTGAAGAGAAGTTTAAGTTGTATTTATTTTATTTAGTCATTGGACAAGCAGTTCTATCTTTATTCGTCTGACGGGGTGAAGCAATCTGGGGATACTTTTTCGAAGTAGTGCGACATTTCTCACTCATTTGTGATTCAAATGAAGATATTTCAAATTTAAATCTTATTAAAAATAGTCATTTTAAAGGAAACAAAAGAAAGCTATTTCTGACCTACATAGTGAATGGTATCAGGATTCCCAGGGCGGGATGTGTGAAAGCTCTGTGAGCAATTAACTGAAAGCTCTTTGTTAATAGACACAGTGGGTCTCACTTGGTCATCAATAAGGGGGGATGGGTTTTATTTCCATTTGATGGTGAATAGCTTGGGATGTTTATCTACCCTCACATCAATGGGTTCTCTGCTGTGGGAATAGAAGGCCTCTATGAAAAAAAACAAAAAAAAAACATTGGTAACTGAAGCCTTCAGATGTGTCAACAGCCGCTCCAAATGGAGGTTTTGTGTGTCAAAACAATGTGGACACATAATGTTCAGCTAGAAAACAATCCATAAATAAGGGAGAGGGGAGAGGGTGGTATAAATCAGCTGTGTTGTGTTTAAGATGATCCCACATTTTGCCGTAGTCTATGCAGTCCTGCCACAAACAGAGCTGCCCACAGCCCCCTCTGTGTGTGATTTTCAGAACAGACAGGTGTGTCATGAAGTGGAGTTTGTTTAAAACAATGTAGGAATTATAAACAGCAGTTATTTAAAACCATCTTGATGGGTTCACTTTTTTGGGGAAGGATCCTTACACCACTGTTACAAGAATGTATAATACAGGGATCCAACTGATGCCCATTGTCATCTACCAGGAGATCTCAGAGGGAGGGCTGATAGATCATGAGCAATTAAAGAAAAAGAAAAAAAAAAATCCAGGTCAGAGGCTTCTTCAGTTCTGACACAAATTACAGTCTGGTGTCCATCGATGGACAAGACAAGGGGACACAGGTTCTGGTTGACATGAGTGTTTCCTGCAGCTGTTGAGTTTTTTCTGGTTGACATGAGTGTTTCCTGCAGTTGTTGAAGTTTATATAAGCATTTGTCGTTTGGAATTTGTGTTTTCAATACAAATATGAACGCAGAAGCAGCTGGAAGAGACGATGACTCCAGTATTACGTTGTCAGGTGCAGTTCAGATTAAGTTGTGATAGAAAATATTTGGATTCAAGATCAAACATTAACATTCACATGGAATTTTTATGTCCTTCTATACCTCAGACCTTATTATTCTCATGTCGTCCAATTGATAACTGAGAAAAATGGCTTGACCTACTTTCACATTTGTCTGGTCTCAGATCGTAGACCTGCAATGATTAGAAATAAATCAATCAATCAAAACCATACCATAACAGATTACAAAGCAAGTTAATTTAATACTTTTAAAAAACCTTTTAAAAATGCGTTCAAAATGTCAGTCTAGATTTTCATACCAGTATTATCACGCTGCCCCTGCCTCACAGAACAATAACTACCCAGCATGCCTTTCCGCACAGTTGCACACACTCTGCCCTTCACTCACATTTTTAACCTTTAACTGTCATTTCATGGGGGAGGTGATGGAAGAATAACATGTCACAATAAACTACCTAACGAGCGTGGGGCCATTCATTCATCTCCAGCTGTTTACTGTAGGTCACAGGGATGCTGGTTCCAGCGCTGGGGTAGAAAAGGTTTGGTTTTAAATTTGACCTATTAAATGGGTCAAAGCAGCAATAGTGGTCCATGTTTAAGGTAACAACAGCGCCCTCATTCTGTCTTTGCCTGGGTGAATGTACTGTGTAAATGAGATCAGAAACTGTCTGAGGGACAGGCTGTTGACTGACCACTCTGTTTTCTCCCTGTCTGTCTGTGTTTACAGCGAGGAAGTGGTGTCTGGAGTGACGAGAACGACGGAGGGAAAGTCAAAGGAGAACCATCCAGGGACTTCGCCAAGGTCAGCGGACGTTGATGTTGTACACTAAAAGAAAAGAAAAATACTACAGATGACACATTCATTGTATTTTTTTTACATTTTTTTTTCTTTTAATTCACAGCTGTATGAACTAGATAGTGATCCACAGCGGAAGGAGTTTCTGGATGAGCTCTTTGTTTTTATGCAGAAACGAGGTAAGAAAAACAATCTTTTAGATTCTGTTGTGAAACATAAACCTAAGTATTAAGCAGCGGCAGATTTCTGTTGTGGATAATATTTAATTTATATCGAACCTCCAGTTCACACAGAATTAAACCATAGTACAGGATTAGGGAAAATGAGGTTGTCACTGGGGAAAGTTCTGAAATACAGAACTTCAGGGATGAAACTGAGATTTTATTCAGTTCAGTTGAGATTTAAAATGGTTGCTGGTTTGAGTTCAGAGGAACACTTTAAGGTGCAAAGCCCCCAAACTGATGGAGAGATGTTGAAAGGACCCTAACTACAGACAGTATGTTGTATAAAACTGAGTTTGATAGGGTATTAAGTCAAAATATTTTTCCCTGTAATAGGTTGAATTTATGTCAGCGTGCAGGTAGGAACATTTCATTTGTCAAAATAAAAAACAGGGAACATTTTAAAAATATATATATTTAAAAATGTCTCCATATATTTAATGACTTGAAGTGTCATTGTGGACTTCCTAGGGTCTGTGAGTCCCCTGTTGAAAACCCTAAAGAGGTTACAGGTGATTAAAGTTACAGAAGATGAATTAAGGAAAGCTAGAAAACCTTTTCTCTTCGTGGCAGGTGTTAACTCTGATGCAACAATGTCCAACTGAATGTAAACATACCTGTTTAAATGAAGGTCATGCTAACAGTGTGTGTGTGTACAGTTTCCAGGTTTTGAAAACAGCATGTCTTATTTCTAACACTTCCTGAGCCTCCTTCATAAATCCCAGTCAGGATTGGAGGGTTGAGCTGTCACTGTGATTGGCAGACAGTACACACTCCTGAACTCCCCCCTCCTCCTTCTCCACTCCCTCCTCATGCTCTTGGCCTAAAATCAATTCAGCAGCCATGCCACTGTGGTGCCCCATCCATAGGAAATAAACTTAATCATTAGACTACTTTACCCTCACAGATTATGCATGCTGAGCCATATTGCTCAACATTAACCCTCGGTAGGACATTTTTTTCACTTCTCTCAGTAGAAAAAATCACTAACGATCTGTTTTTTTCCCCTCATTTATTCAGGAACTCCTGTGAACAGAATCCCCATCATGGCAAAACAAGTGCTGGACCTGTACCGACTTTTTAGGCTGGTGACGGAGAAGGGAGGTCTGGTGGAGGTCATTAACAAGAAGATCTGGAGGGAAATCACCAAAGGTCTCAACCTGCCAACGTCAATCACCAGTGCTGCTTTCACACTGCGCACTCAGTAGGTGTCTCTCGACTTACTAGGAGGAAATAGAAGAGAAGAGAAATGGACTAAAAAATAAATAATGCGACCACCATTCATACATATTTATGAAATCAGTTTTTCCCCAACCTTTTTTGAGCCAAGGCACATATCTTACATTAGTAAAACCAAAACCAAAGTGTCCCGAAAAAGTAAATGTAATTATTTACATTTTATCAACTGGAAACCTCCACGATCCTAACTGAAAGATGAAAAGCTTGACTGTCATGCATGCAGTCTGGGTCCATGCAGTGTTGGCAATGCAGTTAATGGCAACTCATAGAGAGGAAGATCATGTGACAGACAACAATTTAAAAAAATATTTAAATCTTTAATCCAACCATCCAAGTGAATAACCAAATAAATACAAAAGCATTCCATTCAAATATTATTAAATTATTTGAATAGATATTTAATAATATTTGAATGTAACAATTTATGTTTGTTTTGGTCATAAAGAAGTATTCTGTGAAATAATGAAAGAATATTAGTATTTTTTGTGTACATTGCCATACAGTAATGTGACTAAAGAAAATTAAGTTGGTCTCAACAGGCTGGATAGAGATCCTTTAATCGAGGGTTGTATTTCAGAAATATTTCAGACATTTTCATTTACCAAAGGCATTTGTCTAATCACTCGTTCCGTCTAGGTATATGAAGTACCTGTATCCGTTCGAGTGTGAGAAGAAGCAGCTGAGTTCTCCTGGTGAGCTGCAGGCTGCCATCGATAGTAACCGCAGGGAAGGGCGACGCCCCAGCTACACCAACAGCCTGTATCGCTACTCTCCATCTCCAGGATCTGCTCCACACGCACACCTCGCCTCTCCCACCATACAAACCACTCCAACTTTACAAAACAACCTGAATGCCTCAGCCAGCCCAAATCTAAAGAGAAATGCAGGTGAGACTTCCCTCAGTTTGAGTGGTGTGGTTGTCACTGAGCAAAACGTTGGTCCTTTGAATATGTTTAGAAACCATAAAAACAGAGATTGAAATTTTATAAAATGGTTACTATTGACAGCAGTGAATGGACTGTAACAGGAACAGATACACCACTGGTTTGGACCAGGGTTGTTGAGCTGCTATCAGTTTATCTAATGTAAAACTGTCATTTCTCTGTTGGTACAGATGAGACTACACCTGTGATGCCTGGCCGTTTGCCCATGGCTCTGGCTTTCGGGCAGCAGCAGCAGCAGCAGCAGCAGCAACTGGCCCAAGCTGCCACACTGGAACATCTTAGAGAAAGACTGGAGCGAGGAGCTGCAGGAGCAGCCAGTGACACTCCAGAGAAGAAAATGATGCGTCTGGCGGAGGAGCAACAGCGACTCATGCAGCAGGCGCTCCAACAAAACCTCCTGGCCATGGCCTCTCACTTCAACCCAATGAACCTCAAACTCAACAATGGCCACGGTGAGAACAGAACAGAACACAACACAACAGAACAGAGATGATGTTGAACGAACACAGTCGCCATACTGACATTTCTTCATTGCTGCTGTTCTTCCACAGAGAGCAAACAGGATTTGTCTCTGAGTATCTCCACAAATGGAGCAACGAGCATCAGTGTGTCTGTGGAGGTCAACGGTACCACCTACTCAGGTATGTCCACTGATATGAGTGGAAAATGGTGATGCCCATGTATTTTATTCTTTGAAATCGTAAATTATTCAAACTAATAATCAGTCAACTTTTTTTGTTTTTCTGTTAAGATGTTATCGTTGAAATGTCCTAGTCTGCCAATTTACAATTTAGTAATTTGTTAATGAGTTGATATCAATGATTCTTAACTATTCTGACATGATCTAATCTGCTGATTTTACCAATACATCAGTACTTGACATGAAGACTGAATAAAAACAGCCATCGAAATTATTCAAAATAGCAATGAAACCAAACTGTCACTCTCTGTTTGGATATTTAATGACTGAAAGAATACATGAAACCTGAAGTGTTTTGGTTTGTTTTATTATTTATTTATTTTTTGTAGGAACGCTGTTCGCACAGAAATCTGCAGCTCCTGTGACGTCTCAGGCGGTCACTCTGGCTGGAACCAGTGGTTTCAGTGCCCTCTCCTCCTCCCACAGCCCCACGTCCTCCTCCTCCGCCTCTTCCAAAGGACCACATTAGGGCCTTTGTTAGCTGTTGAATCTGTTACAGTCTCTTCAAATCTACTACACAGTATTCATCCAATGTCACACAGGATTCCTATGAAGGCTGCAGGGAAAATCAGCTGCAACAACAATCTCTCAGTCTTAGCTTTGACAATGAACCGTGCTCTAAATGATTAACAGGATGTTGTTGTTTTGACCGTAAACACGTCCAGAGTAACTATAGTAAACATGTGGGTCACAGTTTACCTCAGTGCCTGTCCAAAAGCCTTTTGTGATCTGCAGGTGTTTGTGTCTTTTAAATGGATTCTTTTCCAAGTGTCTTTACAGCAGAAAACGCACAAGTTCACCAACTCCATCCTCCCACAGTTAAAACGCGATATGTACTGACTCTGTAGCTGCCATTTCTCCACATCACTTAACAGTATGGTCGCCAAAGTGCAGCTAGTGAAGACCAAAAAGCTGAAGCTCAGTTCTGATCTCCTGCTAATAGTTTTACTGATTTGATGAGTTATTTTAAATTCATGCTGATACATTTTGGTTGCATTTTAAGGGAAGTTCACAGTTGGTCAGCTTTCCTGTTTATCAAATGGAATGACAAGAACTTGGTCATTAGTTGGTTAGTTCTGATGGATTTTTTTTCTTTTTACATATATTTTCCTCTTTTTTTTATTTAAATAATTTGGCCTGAACAGCAAAACTTGTATTTGATGTCAGTTGTGAGATGAATATGTAGGAGACACATTTTCTTTTGCTTAGAAAAGGCGATCTATATCTATATATATATATATAAAAATACCTCATTTCATTCCCAGGTTTTGTACATTTCTTGGGAATTTCTTCTGGACTCAGGAATGTCCTTTGGACTTATCAGTGCTATACTCCTCCCAATATGACTGTGTTGTATTTGTTTAAACACAAAGAATGTATCAGTAAATACCTCAAGCCTTTGACAAGTGAACACTGAAACAGTGCTACCTCACTCCTCTAGATAAATATGCAAATATTAGTGCTTGATGCAGCATGTGTTGGTTTAGCCATCTGCTGAAATATAATATATGTGGACAATCATTAAAACCTATCATTTACAAACTTGTCACTGTGAACTTACATTCTGTTATAAAAACTAGAATCAACTTTGGTGTTTAAGTCTGTTTTGGTCTTTGATTAATGTATTCCTTGGACTTGTGGCCATGAAGAATAAAGCAATCATGTGTGCTGTAGAAAAATGTCACGTTTGTCTTTTCTATTTACGATAATACAACCGTAACTGAACTAATAACAGAAACTCCCGCTCATTTTCAAAATACAGGACTGTTTTGCGAAGGCGAAACCATGTCATTTTGACCACACGGGGGCAGCATTTCGTGCTCCTTACAAACTACTGACCCTCAACGTTTCCTGAACGAACACAGGATATATTTCTTCAGCGTTTCTAGCTTATTTGCACGGTGGGTAACGTCTCCCGATTGTCATTAAACACAAAAATGTTTGGGTTTTTTGTCTTTCCACAGCTGGGGTTTATTAAACACAATAGCACTGGGTGTACTAAGAACAGAAAAAGAAAAGTTGAAGGGTTAATTCTAAACTGATGTGCAGCTGATCTATGAGAAATACTTCAGTAAAGAAGATCTGAAAAGAGCTGACCGGTCAGTGGATGAGGGCGGGCTGAGGTTGATTTACAGACGGGATAGGTCAGGATAGTGACTCCAGATAGTGCACCACTGGGTTAAAGGATGTTCCGTGTACTAATGAGAGATGTCCAGTCCCCTCCCACTGTCACGGAGATCACTGCCTGAGGAAGCAGGTTGTACTGACTTCTGTTCAGGGGAATAGACTTTTGATCAGCTGGACGGACTGGAACTTTTTGTGGACTGTGACGACATGGTGTCAAGAGCAAGAGTTTATTTAATTGGTCAGTGCCTCAATTTCATTTTCTAAAAACAAAAAATCAAGACATTTGAAGATGGCTCTGAAAACCACAGCAGTTTCCCCTGGATACTAAATGCTTGCACATGTTTTCATCAGTCATCCATCTGATTCTTCCAGGAAGCAGTTTGCTGCAGAGGAGAGTTCTTTAGGAGATCTTCACCATGCCCTACAGTGATGAGGAGTACCCAGGTCAGCCACTCTGGCAGTCTGTGCTGCTGTTCTGCTGTAAGGGTGTGATCGAGGGCATCATGGTCATTCTCTTCTTATGGCTGCTGGTGCAGGTGCTCTTCACCAAACAACTAGAAGGTACTGAGTGTTCCACAAATAACTATTGACTACGAGGTCAAAACTCAGACGTTTGTCATGTTCTTACTGCTAATTATTTAGGATTATTATTTAATTGTCCTTCCTGCATTGATAAATGATGTCTGTGTAAAAAAGAGAGTTGCTTCAGAAAGTATGTGGTACTGAATAATATTTGAGTATTTGAATTTTATAACATTATTGTTATAAAATTTGCCGTGGACAAGAAATGTCCACATTCACATGTTCATTAAGTAAAAAGGACACAATAAGAATTTAATAAAATCTGTGATAAATCTTTTAATAAAAAGCAACATTTTTATTGAGTTTATTTTGGGGGTTTACATTAATTTATTCTACATACAGAAGGATCACCCCCCCCCCCCTATTTTTCTGAAAACTGCCTTGTTATAATGTGCTACTGATGTTCAGTCTGAACACATTTTGATCATTTGCAATATATCTGGTCAGATCATTCTTCTTTATGTTTCCAGTTCACCTTCAGATTCTTCTTCTGGTTGGACTAATCATCTTTTGCCTCTCTTTGATCCTGGGATGTATTCTGTGCTGGAGGAAACATTCCATCAGTCCAGGCCTGGACAAAGAT
>NC_024312.1:16673656-16759399 GCF_000523025.1 Cynoglossus semilaevis
CCTGTGAGCTGTGCTCAGAACTCTCCTCCTTTGGAAGGACCTGCAAGATACTGGCAGCAGTACGAGGAGCTGGATGGAGATGTGCTGTGTTATCCTTCTACATTACCAAGCCCGGCTCCCTCTGGTGGTGGATACTTCTCTGAGCCACTTTCCAATCAAACTCCAACTGCCTGTGAGAGGAGCGAGCAGCCGAAGTTTAATTTCTCTCTGCGTCGTCTCAGCTCACCACAGCTGTCATCACCTCTTTATAAACCCATTGATCAGAGCCACTCCTCCTTGCCATCATTTCCTAAACTTGGACTATTGTCCAGAACATGCAGGGCTCTACAGAGGCGCTGCACCATCACCGGGGATTCAGTGTCATATAATGAACACAGCAGACTCACCTGCCACAATGCTGTCTCTGCTTCTGTGCCTGAAGAACCGATCCCTCTAGTTCCACTAACCTACGGCTCCCATGAAATCTGCCAAAAGTCTGTATCACCCAAACCCTGCCTCCATTTCACCATGGCCTTCTCCAAGGAGCGACAGACCCTGGTAGTCACTGTCCTCAGCCTCAGTGGGACGTTTCACAGACTGGAGGATGTGTCTGTACTGGGCAGTCTGCCGCCCCTCTTTCCATGTCCCATACAGGCCTCCATTCACAGCAGCCTGAGCTCAGAGGCACACAGACTGGTGCTGCATTTGAGGGTGAACTCAGTGAATGAGCTTCAGAGATGCACTTTCAGAGCAGCTGTGTACACACGCCAACCACATGGTCTGGGCAGCACCACCCTGGGTGAACTGGACGCTGGTTGTGGAGGGAAAGACTGGTTGGCAGGGCGTCCTTTTCACTTCACAAAGAAACTGCACCCCAACAAGTGGACATCCCGACAGGTATTGAAGCATCTCACAAATATCTGTAAGCTCAACTATGTATTTCCAAGTAGTTTGGCTAAAGCAGTATGGCTAAAAATAAGTGAAATCATTCTGATAAAATGTGGTGACTATCATTTCAATTATTGTTTTTTTGTCATCCTAAGTCATCCTATTTAAAGAAAAAGGTGACTAAGTAATTAAAACATGAACTAATTCCACACAATATTGCCAACAAGTTTTTTTTTAACAGCAATTTCACATGTAAAGTGGTTTCTTGAAAGGAAACAGTTCAGGTTTCAAAGCATCTGTCATGATATTTTGAGGACGTTATGAGGCAAAATGTAAAATGTTTCATGAGTACTCTGTGATTTGAACGGCAAAAAAAATTGTAAAAAATCTCCTTTATAGTTTTAGTCCTTCTCTCTGCAGACCTTGGTCTCCCAGGATGTGTCAGTGCTCAGGGGAGGTTCTAGCTTTCAACCACAGATCCTCGTTTCACTTCAGTACCAATCTGTAGAACATCGGATCAAAACCTCTGTCCTCAGAGCAGATAACCTGGACAAACTCCTCCATACCCCTGCAGCATCAGGTAAATAATATTTTAAAAATAAAAAACAGGTGTTTTATTAACTTAATTTTGTTCATATGCATCAGGAAAAACACTTTTTTCTGAATGAATGTCCCTGTGTTGGCTTTTCAAGCTGGGGATTAGACGATGTCTACGGGGCACAAATGCAGCTGGATATACTTCTGTCCCTGTAATGACATTGTGATTTAATCCTTTACTGTTTTACAATCCCCAGGAAAGTGTTCCATCTCCTCCTCATCTCTGATCTGACTGATTTAATCTATATCTGCCTTGGCATAACATCATATTTTGTACTTAACAGCCATTATTGTACCATATTATTGTCATGTAGGTTTTTTAAAAATATATAATCTCTATGTTTTACATAAAATGTCAGTGACTATGCAGTGTTGTGTGGATGTGTTCAGAGATGAATTAAAAAAAATACTGGTGTAATAATAATTTCACCAACCTCAACTAAAACAGAGGCAGAAGAGCAGAATCATTGAAACACAGCAATAAAACAGACCTATGAATATTAGATATGGTATCATGATTTACAAATGACTTAACTTTTATGAATCATCTCAGTATTGAATCTTTCCATTTCACTGTCCTTCGTATTGTCCTGTGTACAGATTATCAAGTTGTGGTCAATCTACATCGTGAGGGAACTGTGATCAGCAGCAGAGAAACTGAGCAGGTGTCCTCTGCTGTGTGGAACTCCTCGTTCCTGTTTGACCTTCCTCCAGGAGACATCAGTCAGCTGCCCCTCACGCTCCAGTACATAATCGTTCAGGTGAAGAAACAACTAAACACTTGACTCATTCTGTGAGTGCCGGCCTTGTTTTGTTGCAGCGACAATATAAATTCCCCTTTTCTCCTGTGGCAGAGACAAATCCATTCAGACAGCCGAGCTCTGGGCCGAGTCCTCCTCGGTCCGACAGCTGCAGATGCAGCCGCTGCTCACTGGAGAGAAATGTGCAGCTCGCAGAAGGAGCAGAGTCGCTGGCACCGGGTTCCACCAGAACTCACATGAAGCTTTGAAACATGTTCTAAAAACTGTCTTCACTGCCACTACAGCTACAAGAGATGGATTTGTGAGTAACGAGCGTCAAAACGCTACACCAGCCTGTCTGTAGAATATCTGACGGATGAAAGGAAAAAAACATGGTCCCTCTGTAAAAATACTGAAGAGGTGTTAATAGACCCTCATTTATTTATTTATTTTTTAATACATAACACAAGTGCACACACTTACATGTGAGTCATTTCACCACTCCTAAGTACAAATATTTAGGGTACTTTTTTAAAATACCAGATTGTAAAAGTTGTGTTGGAACTTATAACAAATAAATAAAATACAGCACTACTGATTGTTGCTACATGATTTCATCACTAAGTACTGTAAGAGCTATTAGGTCATTTTCATAGTGTTATGGTCTAGAGGCATCTGCTTCAATCATATTATAGCAGCACATGAATTAGTTCAGATGGCACCATTTACAAAAAGGTCAACACACCTGAAACACTGATTATGACCTGTCTTGGTGCAGAAGTTCATTTGTCCGCTCCCTCCTCCTCCTCGTCCTCATCATTGCTACATACATTTACAAGTTCTGCCAAGAATATTCCATCAGGATAAAGGGGCGACTTCGTCTTCTGCAGCTCACACTCATCTGAACAGGAAACAGTTGGACAAGCACTCTCCAAAGACCTGTTCAAGCTATTGATTACAATGATTCATGTACATTTTCTTTTTACCTGGCAACTGATCCTCACTCTCCTCCTTCACATGGCTGGTGTTTGCACCTGACATCTGTGGTGAAAATAGAAACACAGTGAGATCTTTGTATTTAATTTAATATGCAAACACCCAGTTTCCACCTGTGGTGGATTTAGATGACAGCATTGCATAAATGTTAAGCACTGACAATATCAAGATGCTTGGGTGTTATTTTGAGACTGCATGGTGGGGTGTGGTCAGGGCTAATAGATCACCAATAAAACCCTCTGAAGTAGATTCAGCTGTGGAAGATGAATAGATAAATGTTTGGTGCATTTACTGGTGTATAGGGAGGATCTGCCCAGTCTTTCCTGTGCCATTACCTCACAGCCCTGCCATAATACTTCTGAACTCCCAGAGTCTGGGTTTAATTCAGCGACATACTGTAAGTCCTGTCCATCCTCTTACTGTGGATTCAGATGTGCTCCAGTCTGGTGGTTCACTCCTCAGCTTCAAATCCGATTAGTTTCCGAGTAGAAAGGGTCATAATGTGAGATTATGCATAAATTGCACTTCACATGGAGTTTAAACGGTCATACTTCTGTGACCTTATGTGCTGTTCAGCCTGTGATTAGAGCAGAGGCTGGCAGTGGTGCAGTTGGCCTGCACAGTACTGGTGTGTATGTGTTGAATGAATGAGTTGGAATCAGTAGCAGAAATGGTACACTTTCAGTGATGTATATGTATCTTCTGACTTACAAGAGGCCTCTGATTTTGAAGGGTTTCATCCGGCTCTTCCTCCTCTCCTCTCAGCTGATCATCACTCTCCTCATCCTCCTCCATCACTGGCATCAAGCCTGGTTTCTGCTGACAGCTCCATCTGTCGACTGTACTCTGAAAGTGAACCAGTACAAGAGTGCTGTAACATTCATTTTACTGCTCTCAGGATTCTGATTAGGTTTCGTTGTTACCCTCACAACATTAGAATATCCAGTCCAGTCTTGAGGAGCTGAGCAGACCTCGGTGTCTGTCGATGTGTTGCCAACAAGTACAGTCCTGTTTCCTTCTCGCTCTGTTAATGAATTCTTCAATGGAGCATGAACGAATACAGAATGTGTGTTAACATTAACAACAGTAAAACATAAGCCAGGCCAGCAGAATGTTAGCAAGAAACACTGCTGAGGAAGACGGGAGCTCAGCACAGTAGTACACTATATATCTATTGTTGTTGTTGTTGTTGTTGTTGTTGTTGTTGTTGTTGTGTTTTGGAGATTTTTGTTTCATTGCCACATGCTTGTCATTTATCATCTCAGTATTTTTCAGCCATACATTTCAGGTGGTACTGAGTCCCTGAGTCATATTCACGTCAGTACACACCATCTGACATTTGTATCATCTGTCCACATGTGCCTGAACATGAACTCTACAAACATGTTTATATTTGACACAGTATATGACCAGGTTAATATTATTACCACAACAAATGTACATTTGAAAGGCTATCTCCTGTACCTGAGAGGATTCGTTTGGATTCCTGTCAGAGTCTGCTGCTGGTGGTTCCTCGAACACTGATGATCTGATAGAGAGATGAAGCACCAGATGAAGAAACAGAGAACTTGATGTATTTTCCTTCTGTAAATAAAAATGTCACCTACTCTGTTAGCATCTCCTGCCTTGTTTCTTCGCCTGCTAAAACAACATTTCATGATTGATGAGTTTCCGTAGTAACGAGAGTACTGTTACTATTTTAGCGATCGCCACAGACTGCTGACCATCCCGTCTTCCTTACCTTCGTCTTTAACATTGTGAAGTAGAGACTGTCTCCGACTCCTTTCCAGCTCCAGCTCCTGTTTACAAGCTTCAAGCTCAATCCTCAGCAGGGACTCAGACTCCCTCTGTATGGATTAAGAAAAATACAAATTGATTTGATGTTTTCAATACGAAGAAAACACAAAATTGCTATAGAGTCCAGTTGGTGGAGACCTACAACTAGCAACATGAACTATCGGTTGAGTGAGAAGTGGCCTTTGAATCGGCTTGAACTGAGTTACTTCATTTTTCGGCTGACCACATGAAGACTCTCTTTTCCAAATTATTCTCCTCACCGACATGTGACTGAGAAGAGCTCTGTACATCTTAGATTTAGTTTTGCATGATCTTACTTCGTTCTTCCTCTTCAGGTTGTCGATCTCCTCTTGTGTGAGCTGTAGGGTCAGTGCCACTTTTTGCCATTTCTCAGTCCAGTGGGAGGCCACGACCTTTAGTTCTTCAATTGTTTGAACTCTTGCTGCATCTTGTCTCTGATAGCTTGCCTCCAACTGGTGTAACTTCTCCTCATTATCCAGGACCTCCGCCTCCAAAGACACACACTGATCCTGCAGTCTTTCTTTTTCTGACTTTAAAGACTCCACCAACTCCCTGGCAAAAATAAATAAATAAATAAACAAACAAACAGAAAACTTGAGGGCAATCAACACTGAACATACTGAGAAACTGTATTTAGTTATTCCTCATTATACCTGAGCTGGCCACACTCTTCCTTCCTGTCATTTTCCTCCTTCTTCATTCTGCTAAGCAGTTCTTCTTTTTGGCCAATTAACTCCCAGTGTTGAGCCTCCAGCTCTTTTAGTTGTTTGTTATCTTTAATTTTCTCTTCTCTGAGCTCTTGCAGCTGAGACTGTGACATGTCAAGCTCCTGCTTCATAATGTCAAGCTGTGATGATAACTCTTCATTCACCTGGTTTCAAGACACGTTGATATTTTTCACTCCAGATCAAAAGCATGAACCCAAAAACAGAAGATAACTTTAGGTTTCAAACCTCTTTTAGAACTTTTGGTTCATCTTTGCTCAGATCAGGATCACTGACATTGTCAACTGTCTGATGACCCCCTGACCCTGGGGTTGTCTTCTTGTTAGGTTGGAGAGCTTCAGCCTTCTGGTCCGACTCTGCTCTTTCCTGTATAGGTTTCAAACAAAGACATTCTGGTGATACACCAAGACATGGTATTTTGATATTTAATGCTTCAGACATAACATAAATATACTTTATTATATCTGATACCTGGTTCTGGTGGTTGCTGACAGAACGTTTTAGTTTGGCCATTAATTCTTTGATGTTGTCCTCCAACTTCATGACCTGATTTGACAAAACTGCTTTTTCCTGAGCAAATTGAGAAAGATGGTTTTTACCACTTACTTGTGGTAATGCTGAAAAGAATATTTATGAAGAGACAACTAACCAGACATGCTTGGCTGATTTTGTTGTTGGCGTCACTCAGTTGGTTTTGTACGTCAGAGTGATTGGACACAGAGTGGCTGAGCATCTGATTCATCTCCTCTATTTGACCCAGCAGTGTCTTCTGTGTCTAGTTACATAGGAACAAAATGTCAATGTATCCGTCCATTTCTAGCAAGGAAACTGGACCCAATCTTAAGAGTAAACACTGAACAGTTGGCCATGGAAACCACTCATACCTAAGTTCATACAATTTAAAGTCTCCCATTTACCTAAACCACAACTGCAGTACAAGGAAAAAGCCACACATATATCTGGAGAACACACACATACAAATTATTGACATTAAATCAAATCATAATGACTTATAAGTCATAAGTCATTCTCAACTCACAATTTCAATACCACTGAAAAACTTAAATTCTAAACTGACCTCATTTAAAGTCTGTATCTGCTGCAGGGCGTGGTTGCGCTCTTCTTCACTTGTATTTGCCCTGAGCTCGGCTTCGTTCAATGCCTCTCTCAACGTGGACAACTCTTTGTTGACTTTCTATTGAGATAACACAAAAGTCTGTGTAATAAACACAACAGACATTATTATTATTATCCATATTTATGGGTCAAGTTTATTTACCTCTTTTTCAGAATCCTTTTGAGCCCATTGGCTATTTGCTGGTGGACGTCTCTCAGTTGGTTGGTCGTTGCTTCCTCTGTCCAAATTAAACCTCATTTGCAGCAGGTCCTTCTCCAACTTTTGGACCCTTCCAGATGTATTTTACAGAAATGTCAGGCTTTGCTGTAGTTAATTATACAGGTATCTACCTGAATGATGCTGACTTGCTCACTTTTCATGGAGCTCCTTCTGTTGTAAGTTCTTGTCAAATCTGAATGATTCCGCTTCTTCCCTTTTCTGCTCAAATGGGCTTTTAATGTCTGACAACTGTTTTCATAGATAATAATGAGGTTAAATGATGCTTAGTAAAGTAGTATCAACAATACTGATGTTTTACTATACCTTATTCCTCATGTCACGCAGCTGTGCAGTGATGCTGTTGAAGCTTAGACTTGCATCTCTGGCTGACAGTTGATCCATATGAGTGTCTATTTGCTCATGAGCACTCTGCAGCCACTGTTTGACTTCTGACTGTCGGAAGCTACTTCCCCAGGGCCCTGCAGGTGAAGTGAAGGGCCGCGATGTGCCTTCAGGCACCAAGTGGGACAATGACTGCCACTTTTTTAGGCTTGGGTCATTCTGTCTGAAGCCACCAGTCGAGCCAGATGTGCTGGAAAAGAACCAGAGTTTAAGCCAACATAGCCTGCTCCCTGATTAAAAATGTAGCTTTTGAGCTTTCAAGATCTGTTGCAAGCAGTATGCACGTGAGTAAGTATAAATAAGATTGGACTGGACTTCAATATTTGTATTTTATTAGCTTTTCTTATATATTTTTGTAAAAAAAAAGGTTTTTCTTCCCACCTTTTGTTGACATTGGACAGTAATCCTGACCCAGAGATACCTGTTAGGTCATACCACTCTGAGCTCTAATGTTGAACAAAAAAATACAGTTATACAACAGCTACTTGTTGATTAACCTACTTTTGGAAAAAATTGCTTCTTACCTGGGATGCAAAGCGAGATTCTGTATTCCACATTTCAAAGTCTTTGACCGAAAAAGGACTTGAACTTCTGCAGGAGGGTCTAAACATGATGTGGTGGTTTTCTCCAACAGGGATATTACTGTGTGTGGGGGCAAAGAGACGATGCTTCTCTTTCCATATCTGCACAAGTAAAGGGAATAGATTTTCACACAAACGTGGTAGATCAGGGTGTGTGTCTATACTTAGATCATGAGTCTTGATTTTTCCAGTACTTGCTAAATAGCACAAGGCCTAACTCAGCATAGTTATTACACTGTGTCTGAACTACTGGTTGGATTCACCATAGCAGGCTACGTGGTTAAATAAAAACATTTTAGAGTGTATTATTATTTTACATCCAAAGTGATGTCTCCATTAAATGACTGTGTTACATTACCTTGTTGCAGAAATCATTTCCTGTCCATCCACCATGCTTACCTGCTTTTTGTTTGTTAGCATCATGGCCTGGACTGCAATCTGTTCTGTTATAACCCTCTTAGCCTAGGTAACCATGGCAACCTGTGGATACGGGACACGCTTGGGTGTGTGCGTCATGCGCAACACTTCTGGGATACTTTCCGCATGATGTCACTCACACTGTTGGCTGTTGGCATGGGTTGTCAAGTGCATCTCCTAAACAGCAATCACAACACACATAGTTAACCAGGGATTAACTACTTATTACTGTAATATTGTCATGCTTGATTTCAATTGCCTCAGAGGGCAAGGAGAGACAGAAATGTAATTACAGTCTTGTGTCATGCCAATAGGCCTGCCATGGCTCTAGACTTATATGAAAAAAAGCATCATTCTACTTAAAATAAAATTGCTTCTTTGCCCCAACACATTAGACCTTTTTCATATGAAATATTTTGAGTTGTACTTTTATGTAATACTCTGTCTTCTATTATCAACCTTTCTTTGTTTGTACACCTCTGGCTTTGACTTACAACAGTGTAAATTATGATTGCAAATTAATTGACATGAATGAATTGGAATATTTTTGTTAAATGTAAGTATCTAGTATTTAATTTCTTCTTATTTAATTTATATACCCTTTATTTATAACCCTGTGATGCTATATTTCTTGTGTTTTCTTCTTATGGTTTGTAACTGTTTGAATTAATATATTCAATTCATAGTTTATTCCCACAACTTATATTGTAAGATAATTAATTATGTGTTGGGGTCCTTATCCACAATTTGATTATTTTTATCATCAGTTTAACAATGGGTTATGTATGCATTATTCGTATACCATATATTGAATCGCTTTTATTTTGAAATATTAACCGCCAGGAAACAGGAAGTCGTCATCTGAAACCTAGCAGCCGAAAGTTACAAGCTTTCAAGAAGCTAACAGGTTTAAAGAGGGAGGTTTTCCTTTCAGCGCTTGAAGTTATAATTCGTCAGTGGTACTTTCGAAGTTTCCACCTTAATTTAGTTCATTAAAGGTAAAAACCTAAACTTCAATACTATATTGCAGTCTAGTGTTAGACGACGATGCTTACACTAGCTAGTTAGCCTAACTATTTGTTAGCACGGAGCCGCTAGTTAGAATTCCCTAAACTGTTGTAATAATATAGATTCGTAACGTAACGTAAAGTGGGAAAAATCATTTGAAAGTGATGATTATGACATCTCCCTAAATTATTTTGCAGACATGGCAGCGGACTGGTTGGGTAGTTTGGTGTCCATTAACTGTGGACCAACACTGGGAGTCTATCAGGGAGAGGTTTCATCTGTGGACCAGAGCAGTCAAACTATCTCCTTAAAACAACCTTTTCATAACGGAGTCAAGTGTCCTGTGCCTGAAGTGACGTTTAGGTAAAACCTCGTGCCCTTTGCGGATTTTGTTTCACACTTGTGCTGCACAGTTTAAGTCATTGTTTTTTTTTTCCTGCAGTGCCATTGACATAAAGGAGCTGAAGATTTTAGACATCAGACATAGCAATTCGAAGACCTGCTCATCTGCAGCTCCAAAAGTAGGCAGTGCTCCAGTTGCAATCCCAAAGGGTGATCCTAGATCTGTAGAGAAACTCAACTCTCCTCAGCACTGTTCTAAAAGCTATGGTGAGCGTCACTTGGAAGTTCCTGGCCAGCCGAAAGGCTTCCGTCGGAGACACAACTCCTGTAATTATTTTTTTCTCTCTGTCATCTCTCTTAGTACTGTATAACTTAATAATGTTTAACAGGTTAAAATTGAATTATGTACAGTAACCTATTTTATACTTTCTCATTAGGGTCATCCAGCAGTCGTGGGATAAACCAAGTAACACCAAAGAAGAATGGTGTAAAGAATGGTCAGATGAAGCACAGAGATGATGAGTGTTTTGGTGATGGTTTGGATGAGGAACTAGACACAGACTTTGATTTTGAGGGCAACTTGGCTCTGTTTGACAAAGCAGCAGTCTTTTCAGAAATAGACACATCAGAACGTCGCAACGGTGCTAGGTCACGTGGAACACCACAGGAGCAGGCACCTTCAAGGTACCGACATGACGAGAACATTCTAGAGGCCAAACCTGTTGTCTACAGACAGATTACTGTACCTCAGCCCGGGGCCAAAGAATATTGCACAGGTACGTGATAATTACAGTGTCAGTCTTATACCAATAAGCACTAGGAAAGGATAATTAGCTAAAGTTAGACCTGAATTTTGTTTTGTTTTTTTGTTGCCTGTAGATTCTGGACTTGTCGTACCCAGTATTTCCTATGACCTACATAAGCGTCTGTTGTCTGCTGCTGAGCGGTATGGTCTTTCACTGGAACGCAGACTTGAAATGACTGGCGTGTGTGCGAGTCAGATGGCACTTACTCTTCTTGGTGGCCCCAACAGGTAAAGATGTAGTAAAAGTTTAAACGTTACCAGTCTTTAAAAGTCTTTGTTAACATAAATCTAATTATTGTAAATTTGTTTATAATAATCTAAGAAAATGTTATTGTCAGAAAAATTAGAGTAATGATTCCAATTAGTTGTAACTGTTATCGTTGAACTTAAACGGCATATCTGTGGGTTGCAGACAAATTAAAAATACTCATATAGATCTTTGTATACATCCACCATCTATGATGTAAAATATAATGACCTCAGAGGTATTTTACGCAACTTCTTGCATTTTGCTAATAAAATGTCTGATGAACGAATCCAGAAATGATTATCTGATTATGAGCTATGATTTTTTTTATTGTTGTTGCAGATGTGCCAGTTTAGGTCAGGGGTTTGATATCACTAATTAAAAGTTATAAAACAAAATTTTGGTCATAGGTTGGATTTAAGATGTGTTTCAACACTCATTCTGAACTTTTGAATGAACTTTTATTTTTTATAAAAAAAGGCTTATAAAAAAACCCATCATCGATTATGGTTTAATTGCAAACTTTCAGATTCACGCCGAAAAATCTACACCAGCGCCCCACTGTGGCTCTACTATGTGGCCCTCATGTCCAGGGAGCTCAAGGCATCAGTTGTGGTCGTCACCTGTCCAATCACGAAGTGGAGGTCATCCTTTTTCTACCCAATTTTGTCAAAATGCTTGATGCGGTCACCAATGAAGTCACACTCTTCACTAAGACTGGAGGCAAACAGGTGTCAAATATTAAAGGTGAGCATTTTTCTTAGGTTTTGAACTGTTTAGGTTTGTTGATAACTGTTTCACTCATTTAATTTGTCTTGTTTTCTTGCTTTATATTTGGGCTTACTCATGTTTGCCTGTATTTACTGCTAACTGCACTGCAGATTTCAATTTGTGGTTATTAAGATGCAATCTATTTCAATCATGTCCAACCTAAATGTTTTTCTTTGTGATTTATTAGATCTCCCTGACACCCCAGTGGATCTGATCATCAACTGCCTGGACTGCCATGAGAACACATTCCTGATGGACCAGCCTTGGTACAGAGCAGCAGCAGACTGGGCCAACCTGAACAGAGCACCAGTACTCAGCCTAGACCCTCCTGTTAGTGGGCAGAGTCAGGCAGTTGAGGCTAAGTGGTCTCTCTCTCTTTGCCTCCCACTTCCTCTGGCAGAAGGTGCTGGCAGAGTTTACTTGTGTGACATAGGTATTCCTCGCCAGGTTTTCCAGGAAGTGGGCATTAAATACCATTCTCCTTTTGGGTGCAAGTTTGTCATCCCGCTGCACTCGCCATGATGGAACTATCACTTACCACCAGAGATTAAGCCTTTACTAATCCTAACCTTTTGGTTTTTGCCAACATACAGTAGAACCTTCATCTGTTCCAGTTCATCCTTAAAGTCTTTTACTCAATAACTTGAGAGAAAGATTTATTTTTTTCTCTCCAAAGGACCATTGTTGGATATGTTAGGTCTTCAGGGACCAAAAAAATAAGGATTACGATTTCAAATGCTTACAGATTCGTTTTCAATAAAGGAATTAGAGCATTCAACAGTTATTTACAGATTGTTAGACTTTGTTACAGTAAAACACAATCCAGTTTGAGTGGGACAATCTCCAAACTGCTTTGGCAAAGTATTGAATTTCATTCTACTGTCATTCCAAAGTTTAAAATGATAGCAATCTAATCATTTGCGGTATTGTTGCAATCATTTTGGAAATAGTGGGAAATGATTTTGAGTCATGTCGTTACTTTAGTTACAGCTGTCCTATGTTTAGCTGTCTTCATTACACTGCCATAATAACATTAACTTGGGATTGAATCAAAATAAGAGAGGAAATAATGGAGATATTTTTCAAATTTTCAAAAGAACCATACCAGTGTTTTTGAAAGGTTTTAAGTTGAAAGTACAAATAACCATCATCAAGATCAAGGTTTGTGTCGGGAAGTGCATCTATTCTTAAGACCTATTCTTAAGTGCCAAAACTACCACTACCTCTGGAGTGCCCTGATAAAGGAACAAAAACAGGTGTCATTTGTTGTATGAGAATAAATGTACAGATTTAAAATTTGCCCTAAGTGAAAGGTGCAGTTATGTAACACCACTGCTATGCTAAACACTATATAATTAGTCTAATTTAGCAGTCTATTAGTTTACTAATTGTGGCAGTCATTAACATTATATATTGATTGTTAATGTCATAACATTTTTGCTGTAACAAAGGTTAATGCAGTCCTGATCTTGGTTGTACTTCACTGGTGTTTTCCACATTCCACAAGGTGTTTACCAATGTGACCGAATTATCAAAATGTATCACTTTAGGGATGGCATACCAGCTCCAAAATAACTTGTATTATTTTGAATGAAAAAGATTATCAGCATTATGCAGCAGTATACTATATTATTTTAAGGAAGTGCACACAAACATCCCTATGTCTCTTTAAGGGAACTAAAAAACCCATTGAATAGTAGGGTATCACCATTGCTCCTGGCGCTGAAGGATTAGAAAAGACAGAATTACATCGACAAACAAAAATGTTCTTAGAAAATGAAAGGGCTGAAAAGAACATTTAACTTTCTGAAATGTAGTGTACTAACCTGCTGGTTGGATGTGATATCAAATGTGCTGAAAATCATTGGTATGGTTCTGTTAGGTTTCTAATCAAAAAGGCTCATTTGTTGTAACTCTGTCCTTTTTGGTAAAAAGTTAAGTAGGCTAAGGAAACAGCACTTTGTCTAATGTATAGATACTATGTATGGGATAATAATACTGACCTTAACTCCACAAGGGGATGGAAATGAAAAATTCCCACACAGAGTACCTTGACAGTCAGGCACTCACTCGCTCTTTTTGAAGAGGCACTTTTGAAAACGGTTTGTGTCTGTATGTATTTGACCATTGCTGGCATTTACCACAAAGCTAAACATTTTTTTATGACGTGTCAACTGAGGGGTCCGATTTCTCCCATCAATAACTTTCATAGAATTTGTGCTCTTTATCACTAAAGCCAGTGTAGTTTAAAAAAGGTAATTTTATACATACAGTTGTTCTGTTATTTACCATCTCAGGAGGCTTGTGAACTTGTGCTTGTTGTGTTTTCTCTGTCCAGCACATGACTGCACAAGGTTTTTGTGATGATTCAGTGAAATTTACTGCCATTCAATGCTGTGTCTTTTCTCCAACATTCCTTCAGCTCGATGTGTCATGTCACATCTGTTGAGACAAGTCTGGATTGTTAACATCATGCATCGTAATTGAATGTGAAATTATGATTGTTTTGTTTGTTTTTGTTTTTTCTTGTGCCACCAGGGGGCCGTGAACCTTCATGGTTGGGTGGCAGCTCTTCCTTAGTTTGTTGTTACAATGGCAGCTGTAAGTACAGTGTATGCTTCGGTCAATGGTGTGACTTTGACTAACCAAATGTGAACAGCCTGAAACCATGTGGTGACCACCATGATTTTGAACGGAAGACAGCTGTTTAATATGTAAATGACTCATTGGCAGAAGGTTGCATACATGGGTACATTTTAAATTAGGTTTCAGGCTCTCAAGGGGTTCAGTTCACTCAGGCTGGTTTCAGTGCAGAAAAACTGCATTAAAATTAGAATGAAAGTTGTTTTTGTTTTTTTTACCAGATGGAATGAGCATTACATTTTGTGACCGAAGTTCACTGTTAAAAGTTTCTGTGCAAAATATTGGACAGCGCTTTTGTGTCACATCTGCAATTAAAAAATATGACAAAATTATTGTGTTTTTTATTTGTAGACTTAACATCAAATACCTGGATTTCTTAACAGCTGGTAAGTTATTTCAGGTAAACCAATGCCCACTCTGTCAACATGAAGCCCACAGTAATTATTTTTATTTGATGCAGTTCAGGGTTTAACACACAATACATGCTTTGAAACGATGTTTTGGACTTATGGAGAAAACCCATGGGCACATAAGAAACACTAACAAACTTCATACCAATAGACATTCTGTTATTTCTGTGACAGGGTGTGCATGTAGGAGTGAGAACTAATTCAATAATGGTAACATGAATTAGTTGACACGCTTTACGTGGCACATGCCCATTAATAAACATATCACTGTAGTAAAACGACAGCATTTGTGTCATTTGTCTGTATTATTTACAATAAAACTTTTTTAAAGAACGGGCGAAAAGGATTCCTTCGAGCCGGATTTGAACCAGCGACCTAAGGATATCGGCAATAACCTCTACAGTCCTCCGCTCTACCAACTGAGCTATCGAAGGATATAAAAACACGAGTCATGCTAGGATAATATGAAACATAGCATGTGCAGTGTTGAAGTACACACGGACGATATTGAGGAAATCGACAAGGAAAAATTGCCCAGACTAAAATCATATTGTATTGTATCAGAAAAAATGGTACACGACTGACTTTCCCAATTAGAAGTAGTTAACGTGAATTTAATGCTTTTTGTATGCAGAGTAAAATAAAGCAGGTTCATATTTAGGGGGGGAAACAATCATTTGCACAATAATTTTCATTTTACACCCTTATTATATATATTTTTGCCGTTAACGTAGGTCTACCGAGCGCATTAGCATTGACTACATACACGCCTTGATGCATTTACTGAAGTCGTTAGTCTAAGGCTGAAGCGAGGAGGGGCAACACTTGAAAGTTTGTGGGGAAGACGACAATGAGGAGGAGTGAGACGTGACGCTAATGTGTTTAAGTCGGACATAATTTGACTAACTACACTTAAAGACAGCGACCCTGTGCGGCGACAAGTTTGTACCGAGCTTGTAGCCTGTTTGTGTGGATTTCTTTCTTTTTTTTTAAAACTTCATAGCCATTTTTCAGCATGTTGTTACTGGCGTGAGTCGCGGCGGCTGCTGCGATGTTATCCGCTTTCATCAGTGAGGTGCTTTCAGACCGCTGAAGTCACCTGGGATATTTCACTTCCTCTTAACAAACTTTAATTTAACTTAAAGACTTTCATTTCCTCGCACATTTTACTGTCACAGTGAGTGGGAATTCAACTGCTGCTACCGCCGCCGCTGTTGCTGCGGAAAGTCCGATGAAAGAAAGAGTCCACGCTTTTCCAGAATCATCTGCCTGCACACAGGTAACACATATTCATGTACTGATTCGAGAGGAGCTCCATTTTATGTATTGTTATAGTTGTAGGCCTGTTTCAGTCTGACCTTAATATTTATAGATAATATTTTGGATTTGAATTGAGTAATAGCAACTGGAAAACCTCACCTGCAGTGGTACGACAACTATTTAGTTTCATACAAATACAATATGTTTTAAAATAACGGATTTACTGCACAATACGCGTTTTACAGATAACTAAGGTAACTATAATTAAGTAATCCGGTTTCTAAAACGCACGTCAGTTTTCACACTCTAGTCTTACAACGCTTCGATAAGTGAAGAAGCAAAACATTTCACCAGAAATAGCTTGATCTAGCAAAAAGTACTGCTAAAAAGTTGGACAACATGTTTTTCCATGTTTTAAGCATGTTTTTTCCAATGTACTGGAATTAAGAAATAATTAATGTTAGATGTAGAAATAACTTTTTCAAATCATGTTTTACAGTTATTGAAATAATAATGTTGTTTCCTCAGGATTACATGATAGGAAATGTTTTAATTTTCCCATGTCCAATAGTGGCAGAAACATTATACAGCTCTCCATATATATGTGCTAAAACCAGGAATCGTTGAGCAAAATGTACACTTGATGGGCTAATTTTTTGGTTCACATATAGGTATGATTATTAGTCAAAATTCCCATCAGTTCAGTAACAAAAAAAACCCCACCAAAAACAAAACAAAAAAGACTGAAAGCATTATTTGTCCCAGAGATGAACTGAGGGCCTCTTGAGTTTGTTTCAGGATGATGCCCCTCCAGCCGAGACAGGAATTCCCTGAAAGGTCAGCCACTTTCAGCCAGTCTGGTATTGGTACAATCTAAGAGCCTGTCCCTCAGAGGCTTCTTATGTAACAGTGTAGCTAACATATAAAGATGGTAAAGCTGAGGAGGGCTCATGAAACCACAGCAAAGAGTACCAGCTATGAGTCAAGGAAGGCTGCATTAGCAAAGCATAATCGCTCTGCAATTTGTGCATAAAACACAGCAAGGAAGTAACAGTTTGGTAAAAGATTCAATTATCAAAGTGTGTCAAGCACAGAGGCCTACCACTTTTTGGAAACGCTAAAATGCAGAGTTTACAGTGATGTCTAATTGAACTATTTTGTTCGAGGTTCTTTAGTAGAATCACTCACACCAGTCCAGCTGTGTTCTCAGAGACAGTTGTGATTTCCTTTGCAGACAAGAACATCTGCAGCTTCTCAGGCCCTGCTGGGTTAACTGCTGCCACGTTTCTGTTTCTGGCCAGTGTTTCTGTTTGTCCACTGGGGAAAAAACAAACGTCAGTGGAAATAGATGAATAGCTTTGTGTCCGTCCACTCTTCAGGTGGCTCTTCCACCCTGCTGCTTTGATGCCGACAATGACGAGGCAGCAGCATCAAAGCAGTCACATAGCATCCTGAAGCAGGGATGATAACTATGGCCCTCTGCGGTGTGTGGACCAAGCCTACAGGAACCACGGCTTTATTAACAAAAATAATGTTGCACATTGTCCTGCTAATCAGGAATGAGATCATTGGTAAAATAACAAGGACATAGTTTTACATAAGGGGGCTGTTTAGCTATGTCATGTTTTGATTGTAAATCTAATGCATGCTTCGGGGTGCTTTTAGTTTAATGTCTCTATTAGTAGTTCAGTTCAAGTGTTACAGTAGTTGTTTTTTTCAGCTAATAACTAAGAGTTCAGGGACTTAGACAGTATAGCTACACCACAACAACACTAACACATATTAGCAGGATGGGTAATGTAGCATCAAGGCCAAAGGACACAACAGTTCGAAGTAAATGAGTGAGAAAAAAGAACAAGCATCATCTATATGGTCGTTCCGTCTGCAGAAAGGTGAGGGAGTGGCAGGTTTAAGGAAGGCCAAGAAAGTATTTCTACATTCCTGTTCAGTCTTGCTTTATGGACTCATTCTTCTACAGACATGTCTGTTGTACTTTATCCTACAACAGACATGTATAAGAGAGCGTCTTGTTTTGATTAACTGGTCTGGTCTTACAAAAGAATTTCGAGGGGAGTTTACGATAACTATCACCTCACACATAGCTATGTAAGCTTCGATTTAAAGCAGGGGTTTCAAAGTCGTGGTTTACAGGCCACTTCTGGTCCATCTTCGTTTTTTTACATTGATACCTGATGTGTCCTCCTTAGTGAAAAAACATTAACAGCAGTAGACCTAATTTAAACTAACGTGATGTGATGCCTATGTCCATAGGTTTTTAGGTTTTTAACGTTTCCTTTTCTTATAATGTTGAGTATTAATCTGTCACTGTGTGCTGCACGGTTTCCTGCTTCAGTTACTCATTTCCTGTACAGCTTTTCTTTTGCCAGTTTTGTAAATTGTAGATACATGGCGCCTGCATTGCTTTTATTAATGTTATTATTACTATGCATTGTTAATCTATGGTCAATTTAGAGTGAACAATTAACCTCATCCTGCGAGTGCCCAGAAAAAATCCACACATTTGAGGAAAGCATGCAAACTACCATCAGAAAGATGTGAAATCAAGGCATTGAACCTGTGATCCTTTGGCTGTAATTCTAGACCATTCACTACTGCTGTCACTTTTAGTCCTGCATTATAATTATGAATCTCAGAAATGAAGATACCAGTTGTGGGATGATTTCCAGAAAGTGACGATTTGTTCCCATTAAAACTACACTCTGGGCAAATGGGTGTCAATGTCCTCTACAGCCAGACATTGACAAGTGACACATGGGCTTCTACTGGCATGAGCCCATGGGCCGGCAGTTAAACACCAGCTCACAATGGCACCATTATGTGCTTTTTAGAGAAGGAAGAGCTGTGGTTCCACACTGAGATGTTTTCAGAAACAGCAATGCGACTTCTTGACAGAGAAGCTACGAAGATGAATTCAGTATTCCACTTAAACATGACACATATCAGCAGTGGTTCCTCATTATACTCCTTCACAAAGAACGTAGTCATGCATGCTTCTAAGAATGGGCCACACAGCCGCAGCGTGGTTAGTGTTCTAAAGTGTGAGCCCTGGTGTTAACTGATGGTACTTCCATATGTAGCCGTTCTCCATCATCCAAGCTGATGGCATCCTCAACATTGACATGTGGTATCACATGCATGGGGGCGTTGCCTTAGACTAAGCGCATAATGTAAGGTAAAGATGGAGAACACAGTAAATATAGCTCCACACCCCCTGTTGTTTGCCATCAGTCTTGTTGATTCACATTCTGATCAGAGACTTGCACCCAAGTGTCCACGGACACGATGACATCACCATGTCTAAAACCACATCACTGCTAAAACCTTTTTGGAAAGTTTTAGAAAGTTGGTTCAGAATGAATCCCTGTTGGTCCTGTGAATGGTGCAGTAAGAAAAGAATGAAATATGGTGGCTAAATGGAGGGGCTGTCATGGTTGAAGGACGTGGGAAATAGTAGTTTCAATATTTCATTTAGTGTACAAAGACAGCTGCAGTGTTCCACTGGGGAAGGACATCCACTCTATCCCCATCAGACTGAGCGATGACAGTGGTACACATGGGAGTATTTGGTCAGATGTGTTTGTGAAGGACAAGTAATGATTTTAAAAGTGTAATATAACAAGAGAAAAGTCTTTAGCAGCACATATTTGTACGATTCCCCTCAGTCCTAGAGAGTGCATCACCCTGAGATATAGGCCTGAAAACATTTGCAACAAATGTGTCAGTAGTTTATTGATGTCAAAATTCAATAAACACTATTTATGTTTTTTTAGTCTACATTACTAAAAAAAAATATATAAAAAGTAAAATGTGGTTTTTTTGCCAGTCTTTGCATACATTTAACTCCCTAAGTTTTATTTAATCACAAAGTAAAATGTGGTTTTTTTGCCAGTCTAAGTTTTATTTAATCACATTTTGGTATTACAGTGTTACTACTGCTCTTTTACTTATATATTCATACTTCTTGTACTGTTTATTTCACAGTACCTGAGTTAAACATGCACAGTGAGGAATCTTATTTGTTGTCCAGCATTTGTAACAATACTTTGAGCTTATAACCAGGTTAATAGTATCCTCTAAAATCCTTTCGCCTGTGTGTTAGTTTTGGAACAGCTGAGCCACTGATTATTATCAAAACAGTGGGATCTTAGATGATGCCTACATTTCTCTCACTCTTTGAACATGTGCTTTTTACATAACATGAGGAAAAGAAGGATATGTTGCTGTGACATCATGTAAAAGTCACACATACTTCAGTGCAATGATTTCTCCATCGAGCTTTACTTTGTCTTCATGGGAACTGATACAGGAAGCTGGGTTTGGGGGAGTGGTGCACTATGGGTTACTTGAACTTAAAGGTCATGGTTTCATAACTCTGGCTTGTTATATACATGTCATGGGACTCTGTCCAGAGTGTTAAATGTTGCTGCTTCATTCCCTGCTTCGTGATGTAAAGAAAAGAAAATTTAAGGAAATCTGTGCCCTTTGGGAATGGTCAGCTCTCTCCTTGTTTACATTCCGACATTAAAGAGAACTTTCTTGATTATTTTCAGTGATTAGAGGATACAAGCAATTCAGTTGAAATAAACAGTTTTTCTTTTTTGAACAACAACTCTATACATAAACTAATAAAAAGTCTGTTCCTTAAATAAATATTGGTAAAAGTTGTCCTTTCATGTGCATACTGTAGTTCTACGTCATGGAAACACTGCACCAGTTGCGAAAGTGTAATACATGTAATACAAGAAACAACAAGTGGTTAGTTCTGTTTTTCAAGTTATTTTTAATACTACTAGCGAGTTCCGCACTGCTCTACTGTGTTTTAATACATGCCGGTATGAATGAAAAGAAATGTTCATGTCCCACATCAAATATTCTGTGTGTGTATACAGCTCTAATGGTAGCAGCTAGGAAACTTTGGATGTGAGAGGACTAAACCACCTCATCATGACTGAGGTCCAGGTAAGGTCTACTACTCTAGTCTGGTGTATACACAAACATACCATGAAAAACATGTGTGTTTCTTTTCAACTGGTTAGTAAAATAACTTCATTCCTACAGGGGCCATGGCCACAGGGCACTGAGTGTGTAGCCAAATACAACTTTAAAGGCACATCAGAGCACGACTTGCCATTTACCAAAGGAGATGTGTTGACCATCATTGTTGTCACAAAGGTAACTTTAGTCTGCACTTATGCTCTATGTTTACAATGTGTGAGTTTAATATTTTAGTCCTGAAATTGGCCAATGTGTAAACATATTTTTTGGAGCTTCATGAAGTTTTGGCCGATTTATTCGAAGCCTTTATAATCCATTATAACTCACATAACGGACGGATAAAAAGGAATTAATAACAAAACAGTTGGCCCTATGTAGCTGTTGTCTAAAGTTAGCCAAAACAGTTTGAAAATATGCTTCAACTGTTCTATTAAATCAGCCCAAATATATATGAATTTGTCAAGGAAATAATCTACAAGTCGCCCTTTTCCTACATCTAAAACTAGATGGACGATTCATTTGTTATGTACTGCGTATGGTCCAGACTCCTCACCCAGTCGTTATTATTTTTGTATCGTGTTTCAGGATCCAAACTGGTACAAAGCTAAAAACTCTGCAGGTCGTGAGGGGACGATCCCGGCCAACTATGTTCAGAAAAGGGAAGGAGTAAAGTCTGGAGGAAAGCTGAGTCTAATGCCGTGAGTACACTGAATGTTGTGTTATATTTGCAGTATTTCTGAAAGCTTGTGTAACAACGAAGTGTAGCCCCATGTTTCAGTATCAGCTGCTCCTTCATGAATGCTACCATCTCCTCAGCCTGGTGTGGTTTCTGCAGTGATGGTTAAAATAGTTGAACTTTTTTTTCCTCCTCTCATGACTCTGTGGTTGCAGAACGCAGATGGCCTTTTTGTCGTAGCAGTGTGAGGAAGGCGACCACAGTTGGGTCGGGCTGTGTTGTAATTGCAGTGCACTTGTGTCTGTCTTGTGCTCAGCTTTGCTTGTCTTCTGCACAATTTCCTGTTGTTTGCTTTCTATCTCAGAACAGAGACATTTAAGAAATCTCAGTATGAATTTGCGGGGGACCTGTGTTGACTGTAAATAACAGTCATTTGTAGAGCATGTGAACACGCGGTGTAATTTAGACGAACCAACAGTAGACAAGTAGACAGAACAGGAAACTGATTATGAGGCAGGATATATATATATACGTATATATATATATATATATATATATATATATATATATATACATATATATATATATATATATATATGTATATATATATACAGTGCCACTGGTGGTGAGACGTGTTTCCCCGTCTCGGTCTAAAACAGAAATGTCACAGAACAACACATTTACATCAATAACTCATTATGTTGTGATTGTTTTTACTTGTTTTACTTACTACTTTGTTCTTACTGTATTAATAACTGTATTAATAACTTTTTTTAGTTCAGAATGCTACTCTGAATGTTCTCACATGACAAGGTTTTATTAAAGAAGTCAAACTCAAAACTGTTACAATGATACTCAGTCTCCAAGTGAAGGGGAAGTTGCTCATATATCTGTAAGAGTATCAGTCGGCCACTGTCTATTGTTTTATTAGGTGTTAAGTCCATATATGGGCTACATTAATAGGAGTCAGCCCAGCCAATCATAGAGTTTGGAAATTCAAAAGATGCAGGACTATCCAGAAAAAGAGATTAGGTGCCTCACTAACACATTTAGTTAGTGTGATATTTCACTCACTCTGAATTCTATTTTATTATTTTTGCATTTTTCTCACATTGTATTTTTTGTTGGGTATAGATGGAAAGTGATGTTGACCCACTGAAGCCTTTGACTTTTCCACTTTCAGTTGGTTTCATGGGAAGATAACAAGGAGCGAGGCCGAGCAGCTGCTGTGTCCGCCCCAAACCGGCCTGTTCTTAGTGCGAGAGAGCACCAACTTCCCTGGTGACTACACCCTGTGTGTTAGCTGCGATGGCAAGGTGGAGCACTACCGCATAGTTTACCACAACGGCAAGCTCACCATTGATGAGGAGGCCTATTTTGAAAACCTCATGCAGCTAGTTGAGGTGAGTCATAACACGTCACACTGTGTCGAGGGGGGAAAAAACATCTTAGCTGTGATGCTATAATAAGAATAAAAAGACTGCATGTATGATGTGTGCTGCTTTCCATTGTAATAACTTAAAGTTTCCATACATTTCTACAGAGAGTGAACAGGAAGTGTCAAAGAGGAAGAGTGAGCAGTGTAGCTAACCAATGTGTAAATGGCTCCTTTTCCTGTTTGAAACTCATTTAGTAGTGCAGCCAACCTTGTACTGTATGCCACACAGTAAAGCAGATGTGCAAGTACATTTGACCTACTTTTAGAAAATAAAAACTCTTGCCAGTCCATTTCTCTCATTGGAGGAGATGGCGCTCTGCTGGCCACTGTGAGGAACAGCTCCTTGAATTGATTTTACAGGGGTAATTAAGATGTTCTAAGACAGCTGGGATCATTTCAAGATTTCATTTTTTATGTTGAATTGAGCAGTGACACATTTTATTTGTTCGGATTTATCAATGTTCAAAATGATCTATTTTTTAAAAAATAGGAAACAATACATTTTAATGAAATTTGAATGAAAACTGTTTCAAAATTACTTTGTTAGGTTTGGCCCAGGCTACACCTGATTTTACTTTGTTTTCCTTGAAAGTAATTCAGTTTTAGTGCCTAGATGAGGCACAGAGTTGAGACAGAAATCATTTAATCATTATTCAAGATTTGTTAGAGAACATTCAGCCTTATCCACAGTGATGGTGTTGCTGTTCTTCACTTTTTATTAAAAGTTTTATAAGACTTCAGAAAGTTATACCCACATTTTTATCAATTGCATAAATGTGTAAACAGAGTTGTGCAGAACAAAATGGCATAAATGGACATGGTTCAATGACGCTAAGATGCTTTTTGCTATTTTAACCTGTACAAAAAAGCAGAGGGCTTGACAATTTGAGGATATAAATCCTTAAAAATAAAACCAGTTGGGTCTTTCTTTTGTTTCCCCAGATGCTTTTGTCTAGTCGTTTTGTAATTTATTTTTGTTGTCATGTCCAGCACTATACCAAAGATGCAGATGGTCTCTGCACCAATCTTATCACGCCAAAGTTGGAGGAGGGCACGGTAGCAGCACAGGATGAATTCTCCAGGAGTAAGGCTCAGTTTGTCTTTCAATGTCTGATGTTTTGTGCTGTGTAACTTTAATGTGTTAACATTGCCTCTTCCTTAAATGATTAACAGGTGGCTGGTGCTTGAACAGAAAAGATCTCAAACTGCAGCAGGTGATTGGAAAAGGAGAATTTGGAGGTGAAGTTCAAATAAACTATAAATGCATCAGACTAAGAATGCAGTATATTTATATAGTTAGTTTTCTTCACCTCAGAATCATGAAGTATTGTGGACAGTACTAAGTTTTGTGTGTGATTGTTCCAGATGTCATGGTGGGAGACTACAGAGGGACTAAAGTAGCCGTGAAGTGCATTAAAAATGATGCCACGGCACAGGCTTTCATCGCTGAGGCTTCTGTCATGACGTAAGCACACTTCCATTTTTGTTTGGTTTCCCAGGAGAACACACCTGAAATAACAAGTCTCTGTGCTTCTCCCCCAGGCAACTGCGGCATGATAATCTGGTGCAGATGCTCGGGGTCATTGTAGAGGAAAACGGCAGTCTGTTCATTGTGACTGAGTATATGGCCAAGGTAGGTTGGTGACTTCAAACGTGCTGTAATTAGGAACATGTCACAGGTTTCTAATGAGAATAATAAGTATAGCATTAATAACGCTTTAAACACTTTTCTCAGGGATGTTTAGTTGACTACTTACGTTCCAGAGGTCGAACAGTACTTGGTGCAGATGCTCTCCTTAATTTTGCACTGTAAGTATTACTGCAGACTGTAAGTTCCGTTTTAAAATCTGTTTAAAAATTCTCAAAATGCTCTTATTTAATGACAAACACACAGACAATATATATAAAAAAAGGTTTCATCAAAATTTTTCAATATCTCACCAAGAATGACAAGATTAGGGTTTTTCCAAAAAATTCCAGAATGTTTCAAAATTTCAAAATGCTCTAATTTGATGAAAAACAAGATTTTGAAATATATGATCCCTATATTTTACATCACAATTTTTTTATCTGACCAAAAACATGCGAAATGAGAATTTTACTGAAATATTCCAAAAATATAAATAAAAATAAAATAATTTCTAAATATAATTTATAATAAATATAATAAATAATAATAAAATAATACATGTTTAATATCTGGCCAAAAATGACATGATAAGGGGTTTTGCACAAAATTCTGAACATTTTTTTTCTCAAACTTTTCCAGTTATGCTAAAGATACAGACAAGATTTTTTTAAATTATTTTTTAAAAATGCTATAGATTTTCATAAAAATATTTCAACATCTGACTTTTATTTCTAAGAAAGTAATTGAAGCACAGTATATCTACCAGTTGTGGTCTAATTTAAATTTAGAAACTGTCTAAGTACCTGTCTATGCAGTTCTATCCTGAAACCTGCTCAGGAAAAAAATCTAATTCTTAGACATTTTTAAACTTAGTAAAAAGTAATGTTATAGTTATTTTCCCTGGTAACTAGTTAATTTTATAGTGTAGCAATTCAGTTACTAACTCAGTTCCTTTTTGAAAGAATTAACTGGAAACTATAATTATTACAAGTTATGTGCCTAACTATGGTAGTAACCAAAGCCTTTTGACATCCATGCATGTACAGAGATGTGTGTGAAGCCATGGCATACTTGGAGAAGAACAACTTTGTCCACCGAGACTTGGCAGCTCGAAATGTTCTGGTGTCTGAGGACAATATGGCTAAGGTCAGTGACTTTGGTCTGACCAAGGAGGCTTCGTCCACTCAAGATACTGCAAAGCTGCCAGTGAAGTGGACAGCACCAGAGGCCCTCAAAGAAAAGGTATTCAAGTGTTGACTAAGTTTTGCTGTATGCATCACCAGGTGCATAATGACAAATACTGACCTTCATGTGCTTTTTTTCTCATTTGATAGAATTTCTCCACCAAATCAGACATTTGGAGTTACGGTATTCTGCTCTGGGAAATTTACTCATTTGGCCGAGTGCCTTACCCAAGAATTGTAAGTATAATAGCTGACTTTGACGTGTATACTAGAAATGCACTAAATTTGGTAAACATGTACTGCAAACACGCCATAACTAACTGACTTCCAATTAAGAGATTCATAAGGGAGATTTCAGTGGAGTAGAGTTTATTGTAGTGGGAGACTTAGTAAAGTATAAAGTAAACATTGACCCACCTTTGTGAATTTTGAATTCAACAATAGTGGATTTTTAAGACTTGTTATTATTGTTTTGTGTTGGGTCATTGCTCTATGGCTAGAATGTTGAATGTAATAGCTTTGAATTTTTGCTATTCTCTTTTGTTTTCTTCAGCCTTTAAAAGAAGTTGTACCTCGGGTAGAGAAAGGATACAAAATGGACAGTCCAGATGGTTGTCCTGAGGTTGTGTATAACATCATGAAACAGTGCTGGAATCTAGATCCTACTGCCCGACCCAGCTTTCACATGCTCAAGGAGTGGCTACAACATATCAGCCAAGGGATTGGGAGGAAGCAGTGAGAGACTTGACAGAACAGAGGCAAAAAGATGAATTTTCCACCTTCATGTTAATGACAGGGTTCATAACCAAAAAAGCATCCGTGAAAGCTCACATTTCAATGCATTTCCTATTTCCATAGCCACAATGGTTATGAAACAGCATCTTATTAACAAAAAACCCCACAAAGTTTCTGGAACATGTTTAGCATTTTTACCCAAATTACAAAATTTTAGTTTGATGCTGTTGACAGCATTGACTCTGAGGTACTTCCTTAGTTTCTCTGGTCTTATTTTTGTATGGTGTTCTCAGGAGTTCATTATAGTGGTAAACCACTGTTTAGAGCCAGAGTCTCCTGACTATTTTTTTTTAAATTGTACTTTTGGCAACATTAATTCCGTTGGGTCACATTGGTAACCCTGTGTAGTTTGGTGTATGTGCACACATCATTGGACTAAGTGGTAAAAGTCTGTGGTGTGAGATTGGATGAGAAACATTTCTTTAAAATGCAGCTTTGAGACGTCACAGTTACTGTACATGTTATTTTGTATAGAATTTGAATGCATATTATTTTTCTGAAAAGAAATACCGTTGTTCTAAGTCTGTGCAGTATTTGAGTCTGGACATTGTGTGATGACGGTAAGGTGCAGACCTTCTTCATGTTTGTTGACCTTTACTACTGATAATGTCACCATCCAGCCCAGTCATTGTTATTTACATGGACAAAATATTTAATTTGACATAAAAACACGTTTTGTAAATCTGTGGATTTAAAAAAAATATCTGGATTTTGTATGACAATTACCGTATAATAATAAAAGTCACCTTGTTGCAGTTTACAACAAAAATCTCAGGTCTAACTTTATTCACTTTAAAATTGTTGTTGCAAAGTCTTGTCTCTTCTCCGTGGATTGTTCAGTTTGGCCGGACGGACAGCTCTAGAATGGGTTCTGGTCGTCCCAAACGTCTTCCATTTAAGGATTGGACGATGGATGCAGTGAAGGAGGACATGCAGATAGTTGGGAGTTAGAGTAGAAGATGCAGACAACAGGGAGAGATGGAAACCAATGATTTGCTGTGGCAACCCCTGAAAAAAAAAAAGGGACAAAGCCGAAAGGAAAAGAAGAAGATTAATCCTCTCACACAGCATCCTGTTAGAGTTTGAAAAACTATAGCATTTTTGGAGATTTCTGTTTTTCATTCCTGACTGAAAACGTTCTTAGAAATGGTGTAGCGCTGACGCTGGACTGATTCAAAGTTATCTTATACTGACCCTTGGTGGTGAGACGCAGTACTACAATTGATTCTGATATAGCACTTTAATTTATGTCCAAATCGAAAAAGATCAATTTTTTTCTCTCTCCCATTCTTGTTCAGTCTGATTCATGCTACTGTGTGAGAGACATATGTGAAGTGTTTTTTTTTATTTTTGTTTTTAGATTGATCTCACTTTTATAAGGCTGTTTCAAAGATAGACTGAGATGTAGGTGGAATTAAATTAAAGTTATACTTGTGGGAATATATATCATGTGGGATTGATCTTATTAAGAAACAAATATTTAATTACAGCAGGAACATTCTTTCACTAACAGGCCCACAGTAAATGTAAAGTTTAAATGACAACAACCATGAGCTTTACATCTGGACTATTTATGTTTTTAATTGTTTCCCCCCTTGTTTTTAACCATTCAAAATGAAACATATTTCTAAAGAAACCATGAATTGCAGTGTAGTGACATCTCGTCCTCTATGTTAGGAGTTTACAGACTGCTGTGGATGTGATGAATGGGCTCCAGTGCATCAGTACTAAAGCGCTGAACGCTACAGTAAATCCTCTGAATACTAATCCACAAGCTGCTGTTATGCAAAGCGGACATAAAGGAAGCAAAACTGGTTCAATGCACCTGACACGGAGTAGAGTTCAATTATATAAAGTGCTAGAGAGCAGTATAATGCGTTGGTAACAGACGTGCTATTGTGGGTATTAAATCATCCAACAAGCAATAGGCTAGGCTAACAGTCATAAAGGTTAAAGGCACAGCCTATACATCAGCCCTAGATGTTTTATTGTTGTGGTTCAGATGTGATGAGCAGTCTATGTAAAACCTGAACTATTTCTTTTTACAAACTAAGTGTAAAATATAAATTCATGAGAAACAGTTACACAATGCTCAGGTCAATACCTGTATAGTTTATAGGTTATAGGTCAGTGGTTGATCAGCAGCGTGCCCAATCCGGAAATTGTAAATTGACATAGTAGAAACCTGATAAGCCTCCATTCAAGTTTGGACATTCTATATGTTGTATCTTATTTGCACTCACTGAGACAAGACAGCTCAGAGATGGTCAGACCTGTGTTTTCCCTCTCAGCATCATGTGTTTTATAACCTATTACGTAACGTTGTGACACAGAAACACCGCTCTGTGACGTCATGACTGAACCGAGTCTTCTGGTTCAGGAAAAAACAAGAACAGTGGCTAAAAAATAATAATATGAGTTCATTTTAACAGCAGTCGTCATTTCAGTAGCCGTTGACGATGCATTGCTAAGCTGGATGTGTTTAATAATGACTCAGTAACATACCCGTGTCATTCACGCTATTACGACAGTTACGGTTCTGCACGAGCGGTGGGAAATTCAATCGGTTTTCATTTACGACATTCGTATTTACATTCGTCGTATTTGCATTCGTACTGGACTGCATCTACTGGACTGTGTGTTCCAATAGTTTTATACCGGCCGTTATTACAATATCCGAGGTGCACACAGACTGGACTGGACTCACGAGTGCGCGGTTGTTGGAATCTTTACGGTAAAAAAAAAAATCAAACGTAGAAATATTTTTTGTATTTAGTATAAAATCTAGACCAAATGCATTAAAATTCTAGACAATAGGTCAAAAAGACAATCATATACCTTTGTGCAAGTTTGTGTTGATTTATATACATTTATTCATTCAATTATGAAACAGTTTCTGTTGACCGTTATCCTTACGATACATGTGTTTTTCTCCCAGTGGCAGTATCGTTTGTCCACTTACCTCTGAGTACGTCCGTCATCATTGGGTTAGTATTTTTTCACCATGTTGTCTCTCATCTTATTTAATCCTAATTGCTTATTGTATGCTCCTTAAATTTTGTACGCTGATTAAAGCATTGTGATTTGGCCAATTGGTAATAATGCAAAACAGGTCTTTACTGTAAATATTACATTATCCGTTCACATCATATTTGTAACACGATCCTACCGTGGATAGTTTTTCAAGTATTGTTTTGTCTAAGACTTAAATCAGTAGCTAATTTATCTCAACTCAAATCAAATTAAATTGCAATTAAATATAGATGCAGCAAAGATTATAAAGTTTGGCAAATTATAAGAACTGCTAAACACAAAAATAGACAAAAAGATGGGAAAATAATTTTGGTGAGTTCCTGGAGTCTGGACCAATAGAAACACAACTGAGAAATTACTTCCCTTCTTAACATTTGGGCCAGTTTTAAGCTTTAAAGTCTGGGCTTTTAAGTACACTTGTATACAATAAGATATAATTGCTACAGCACAATCTGCCGGTAATAAAATCATGGAATTGTTTCAAAACATTTTCTGAGAATTGTTTTCAATTTGTCTTTATAATATTAAAGCTATCTATGGGGCTGTGTTTATTTTGAAAACAGGAAGTTTTCGACATTGCTTCCGTTAGGCAGTTTACCGTAATTGCGACTACATACAAGCACCTCAAATTTAGCGGGGGTAGATTCTACAACGGAAAACCAGCGAAACCTGTACCGCAGTCTTCTTTTACGTTTTTTAAGCTGCACACATTGGCTTCGTGTATTACGGCTGTTAGCGTTGCGAATAATTCTATTAACAGCCTTACGGTTCAGTCCCAATCGCTTTTCACTGATCAGGTGCATCCGTTAGCGACGCGGTGCGGCAGAAATGCGCAGCGGGAGGACACAGGGGGTGTGAGGCAACGTCAGTGCTGCTTCCTGAGTTTTCAGAGTTATTGTGCCTGATATTCAGTTTTCTGCCGAATCTCCTCACTCTCTCCACCGCCTGGCTCGGGGAGGCGACGTCATGAGTTGATCTCTCCCGCTGACAGATGTTACTGAGCTCCAGCTGCATGAACAGAGATTATCCGTATGTTCTCGCTGCTCTCGCTAATTCTGCCTTTTTAATTTAAAGGGAAGAGTTTGTGCCCTAAATGATTAGTCCTCGCGTTGTGCTGGGACGGATCGCCTTCATTTGATTTTCGGTATTGCATAAAATGCTACCTGGATCTGCCGCATCAATGCTACCGTCTGCAGAAGCCGCCAAACTGTACCAGACCAATTACGTCCGCAACTCCCGTGTCATCGGACTCCTGTGGGCCATCTTTACCATCCTGTTCGGTATTGTCAACGTGACCATCTTCTCACAGCCCTACTGGATCGGGGATGGGGTGAATACGCCGCAGGTTGGCTACTTCGGCCTTTTTCACTACTGCGTCGGAGATGGACACTCCAGAGAGCTGGCCTGTCAGGGCAGCTTCACCGAGTTCGCCAACATCCCCTCCACTGCCTTCAAGGCCGCCTCTTTCTTCATCGGGATGTCCATGATGCTGGTTGTCACCTGCATCGGTTGCTTCAGTCTCTTCTTTCTGCTCAGCACCTCCACCGTGTATAAGATCTGTGGCTGGATGCAGGGAGCTTCAGGTAAGTCCTGCTCTCATCTTAGGTTGATTGAAGAGACAAATAATCCGGACTTTACAGAGATAAGATTACTTTTTATTGGAACTTTACGGAGAAGTGACACTCCCAGTGCACCTGAATCTATTCTACATAGGCATAATGCATGGGTGTGAATTCTACTCTAATAACCAGTTTCATTAAACTGAGATCAGCCCAGGGAAATACAGGTATAACCAGCTGGATGGAAGTAGGATCTGTCAGTCAACAGTGATGCTGAGGGCTGTGGCAGAGGAATTGAGCTAATTTGGTGATAAAAACCTATGAATTTATCAAAAGACATTTTTTTAGTCATGTTGCCTGAGCACAGGCACACAGGACTGCAGTACATGCAAATATATATATATAAAAAGGTGACATTTATGTTTCCATTTTGGGGATTTTATTTACGTCAGATATCAAATAATATACCATTTGATTTAGAAATGTTTAACACTTTTATAAGTAATTAAAAACAAATAATGTATTAATTTAAGGCATTTGAACCGTTCCATTTATACCTATGACTAAGGCATCATTACCTTAACAGATATCTTAACAAAATAAGGGAGAAAAATGTGAGCTTCCTCTGGAGAAATTGTTAATGCTCCACTGACTTTGTGTTATATAAAAATGTCTTGCCGTTAAGGGCTTCATATTCCTTATTCTTAAGGATAAACATCCTTAACAGATTGTTTTCTTCTTTCTCATCCTCTTCCACCTAGATTATAGGGAGATGCTGTTGAAAGTTTTCAGGCTGGTTGTTTAAAGAAGAATAACCCAATGTAGCCACAACATACACAAAGAATCCATCGCAAAGTTACACGGGAAGAATGTGATCAACTGATGTCAAGTACTGTATGTTTACTTGTTGATGTCATGGAGCCAGGGCCAAACCTCAACACCAGTTCTTAAATTTGGTCCCAATCAAATGTAAACATGACCTGGTACCTACAGGTTCCCAACAGGCTTCGACCAGGGTCCACACTCTAAGTTCAATACAGTGGTCGTATTTAAAGCGTAGATGCTAACAGCATCCATTTCAATGAATTCCTTAGGGCATGGTAGTTTAGACCTACCGGCGTCAATGGGGAGCCTGTGACAGAGGAACTGCAATCTAGGTGTCAGTGATTTTCTTTACATTTGCACAGTTGAAAAATCTATTGCAGCTCCTGTCAGCTAAGAGAAAAATGAAGCTACACTATTCCTCCACATTTAGATTTTTCAATCAAAGATGGAGGAGCAGAACCTGGTTTATTGATCCTTCATTTCTGCTGCAACATTTGAAATTTACACTAAAATTAGACTCATCAAAGGTCATCTCAATGATTATAATTTATATATTTTTTTACAGTATACTCAACATTTGTTGGCTACTGCCGCAGCACAGTGTCCCTGTTTTGGCAGTGATTTAACTGTAGTCAATTAATCCCAACAGTCACCAGATCTGAATCCAATAGAAATCCTTTGGGACGTGGTAAACCAAGAAAGATTGGTGGTTTCATTGATATTCAGCCAACTTATCTCCAGTGATGGGGCGATACTATCATGTCACTATTGACCCACACCTCAGGGGGCAGTGTTCAGCACCTTGTTGAATAATAACACAGGGAATTTAAGATGTTCTGAATGCAACCCTATAAAAGGAGGATACACCTACGGTACAGCAGGTGTAGGCGTCAGATAATTCAAGATCACTCTATATTCAGAAGGTAGACATTAGGTTGCTAAGACCCTATTATATCATAAATATATAAGCTGTTTATTTTCGGTGTTTGCACCACATACATATAAAATCATATATTTTTTATTTTTTATTATTTTTGTATTCCCAATCATGTGTACAGTAACAAAAATATCAGCAACACTTATATTTAGTTATGAAACTTTCTTTTTCTTTATGTATTGTCTGGCATCTGCCCTTTTTCTTCAGCCAATGAGCCTGTGGGTTTGCATGTTGCCTGTCAGAGCTGCCAGAGTTGACGGTGTTAAATCTTGTAGAGGTCAGTTACTACCTGCTGGCATTGTTTTGTCCATGAATGTGTGGACTAATGTTGTCCACTGGGAGTGGAGGTCTGAGGCATGATATGGAATGCTGCCAAAAAGCCAGGGTCAAAACACCCGCCTCCCTGTTTATCACTAACACAAACAAGAGGGATTGGGAGCAACTCTAGCACAGTTTGTTAAGTTGGGCTAAATGAATTCACTGAGCCGACTTAATGAGGAGACCGCTACTCTGTGTGTCTGAAGCTGAGAGATGAAAGAGAAAACCAAGACCACAGACCCTGAAAAGGACAGGCTCAGGGATCCCTAATGCGCAGGAACGGCGGCTAAGCACAGTCAGATACCATTACACTTAGCTGAAGGTTAAAGTCACACTGCCTTCACTTATTGGCCGTGCAGAGAACAGGTGGCCCACTGGCAGCAATAATTGGTCCCTAACTGTCCATTGGTATTAAATGAGGAGGTACACATGATCATTATGAATATGATATCTAGCAGTTTAAGTACGTGTGTGTGTGTGACTTCACAAAGGCCATTGTATTAGTCATTAGGTAATGTATAAAATCTAATATCGTACAGTAAAGTCAGCTCACATCAATGTTTACTGAGTAGGTGAGCCAGCGCTCGGTGACTGATGCCTGACTGCTCCAAGGACATGAACGACACAGTCAGTATTCAGAGCGCTACACTTCGCTCGGTGGCTCCTGCAGCAGCTTTCACAAATCCCCTTGGGTCGAGGTCAGGAGGCTGTGGATAAACATTTAATGGCACATATCAAATTTGCACCATCGCACAAAGCCATATCTGCTGAACTGATCCGTTAGAGTGCACACACAAAAAGAATCCAGACAGAGCTTTTTGAGGGCCAGATGGAAATGTTGAATATTTGATGAGGAAGCATCCAGCCAGGGCATCTTACAACTCTGAAAACATCCGCCGGAGCCAAACAAAGTCCAACACATCATGTCTTAGATGGACTGCTGTCTTTCCTTTTCTTTTCTGGCTGTGCTATTTCTGTCCATACCTCTGCTGAGGTCTGCGGCGTTCACTGTGAGGGTGTGAATGTTAAGCTGAGCCGAGCACAGCCACTCTGTCTACTTCATCTTCCTCCACACTAATTGACCTCCTGTTCCTCTCTGTCACTTAGCAGTTAGAGTTCACCCCATCTCTACCTAGCTTTTTTTTTTTTTTTTTTACATTTGCCTTCTTTTCTAAAGTTCTTTTTTTTTACCCACAACAACAGTGTGTTATTTAGAACAGCGCAGTGTGTTCCTGTCTATCTCCAGGCTCTTTAAGTGCTGTTCTACTGCGGTCTGTACATCAATTAACTAGGAGGACTGTGAGGTCAGTGATAATTACTTCACACAGTGCCTATGTTCTCTGCACAGGCTGCTAGGTCATGTTCTATGGTATGTAGGATTTTATATTACGCTGGTAAGTGGCTCACATCTGTAAGTAAGGAGGACCTGGGCTTTGTGCAGTCAGCAGAAATGTGTGCAGACTGAGAATGTGTAGAAAGATACAGGAAGATACGTCAGATAGTTGTTTTCCTCTCATTTATTTCATGGTTTGGTCCAGTCATATTAGTTGTTGAAATACAATAATTTAGACCAGTTGTCCAGATTGCTCTTCTCCAGATCTTACGGCACTAAAAGCTATTTTTTTCAGACAAAACAGTCACAGTTGCATTTACTTTTATGGTCATTTCGGAGCTCTTGTTATACATTATACCAGAAACAGACGTATTTTAAACAAGGCACTTAAAGTTTATTGAGTTTATGTAAATCAGTAGTAAAGCTACTTAGCTTAAACATCAAACCACGGAGACCTATTGTGACTAATTAGCCCACACCGTGAGTTTTGGTTCACCTTTCCCTGTGCTAAAAACACGAATCACTTCAACTCCATTCAGATTCTTGTGGTGTTCTCATGGTGACCATCCTGTATCCATGTAGCCCTGGAGAGGTTTGACCTTAGATTAGCTGGAGTTAATCCTCAGATCTCAGATACTGCCCCGGGCCGTGACACAGGAGGCTGTTTATTTATTCTTCAAATGGGGACATTGTGTGGGACACAAGGACACTGTGTCCTGTGAAACGACTATCTGACGAACTCATGTAAGACCTGAGGTCTCATTCATCATACTGTACTGCTTAATGCAATTTAGTTTTTAACACAGGTAAGTTTTATACCTCCGTGTTTCACAACAAATATTCACTGTAGTACATGGAACAGTGGTTCTCAAACTGTGGTACGCGCTCTCTAGTGGTATGCGGGAAAAATTCATATTTTTACATTTACATTTTCTATTGAATAAATCTGAAACGTACCATGCACAATTAATACAACATTTAGAAAATTAATTTAAATGTGGGCTTCGTCATTAGCAGAAGAATTTTACAACAGATATGGGTCACAGGGCAACTTAATTCAACAAGAGTGTTCTTGCAAAACTGCAATTAGTGTAAATAACAAGTGACCATGTGATAAACATGCATTCTTTAAGTTTGTGGTATTCTTTTTCAGATCAGACTGTTTACCAAAGATAATTAATTTGGTCATTGAAAACTCTTATTCATCTCTCCAGAAGAATAAGGAGTTGGCAACAATATAAAGAAACTGTTTTTGGGTACGGACTTGTTGTGCTGTCACATGTTGGCTGGAAGATTAGACATTCTGTTCCAGTGTTCCTGAAGTGGCAGCACCGTCCAGAACTTTTGACAGATGATCCAAAAAGTTTCCTTGTTCTTTATTGTCCTTGTCAGTTTTCATCCCCTGTTGAGGTACGGGCTGCGTCTGAATCTGCTACATTAGGTCTCCGACCCAGTCTGATCGCCAGTTCTGCTCCGACAGCGGCTGACACTGCACTCCTCTTCCTCGAACTCTGCAGTACCACCTCTGCTTTTACCTGAGAGATGTTATACAATATCTATCACAGAGGAGCGCAGCTCCATCACAAAAATGCAGACACTTCAATTTCAGAGCACGCACTGTCCTCACACTTTGAATATGGCTCCAAGTCCACCATCCTTTTTTAACACAAGGCACCAGCTCTGGCCCTAATGGGTCGTCCGGTCAGAGCCTAAAGGTGACCAGTCCATTTATGTGAGACGAGTTGGGTTAAACTGTTAAACAATCTGGTAAATCATAGGTTAATTCCCTAAATTTCACAAATAAAAATCTGTATATTGTATGAGAAAGGCATATAGCTGCAGGTTTTCTGCAGGCTTTTGAAAAATTGAGGTAAATCAACATTCTTTCATATGACAAATATTCTTGTCATAAATTGTTGGCACTGGCAGACAAATATCAGTGGATATTCAACTACTAAATAACTATTTTTTTATTAATTGTGTAAATTTTTTGAAACTGCTTGTTGCTGTTAAAAATATTACTAAATGGAATAGACGTCACATTCTTCATAATTTCACAGATTATTACACATCATTTGTCATTAAGGCTATTTGCACCAATTACAGTACTTCTCTGCTGCTTTTTTCACCGGTCTCTGCAATGTGAGTCATCCACACATCCAGCCACACAGTCAGCGAAGGCTGCCTGTCTGTCTCTGGCTTAGCAACTGGGAACAGGAAAAACAAGCAATAAGAAGACCTTAATACTTAGTTTTTAACAAAGATTTACCTCAGGGAGATTCATACAATAGTCACGAAAGGCTGCAGAATTGTTGAAGTAGGATTTTACATCTCTATTTTTGTCTGTCGAAAAAAAAATAGTCCATGCATATTAACGGGAAACCCACTGTGATCAACACTCCAGGCTGTCATCAGGTCTGTGGTGATCTTTGAGACCAGACTGTTCTTAAATGTCATTCCTTATAAAATATACCAGTATATGAAGTCTAAAAATTCATGAATTCATCAAAGATAATATTTAATTAAAATGTCATATAGTGTCTTGGTGTCAGGTTTTGAACCAAATACACACATATTCACTGAAGCGGTGTGGCTCTGCTAATTAAATGAAAAGAGGAAAGAGGAAATCTGTATTATCTCTGTTTTGCAGAGGTTGAATTATATATTTAAGTTATTTCAATGTTTAAGAAAGTGCTAAATGCACGACATATGCTGTATTTGTGTTCTTTTACAGACAGTGATGCACTGGACAAGCCTCGCATGTCATTTCATGTCATGAAATTTTGACCAATGCCAGACTGATACCATTCCTTAATATCGTATGGAGCCAGTAGTAACCGGTCTGGGTTGGTTTTCAAAGACTGTTTACCTGAATGGATTCACATGGATGAGCGGTGAAACCTTCTTCCAGACCCAGCCAGACCAGTCGTCTGAACGTCTGAGGATTAGTCCAATTGTTTGTAACAAATCCACTGTGCTTCACCGTCACAGACGTTCAGACCTCCCTACTCTTCTTCCTACTTCAGTCTCTGACATAAGCTGCTGTCAGCACCTTAGTCCAGTCTTCCAACCTCACAGTATATTAATGGCAGAACACTCAGTGCACCTTTGCAGCTAGAGGGGGCTTCAGCACACGGCCCCCAGTGTTCATGACGTTAGAGTGAAGCTCGGGGCTGGAGGCTGGGGCCCTGTCTCCTCTGTCTCTCTGAATGACTGAGGTGCTCTGGGGAGCAGTGAAGAGGCAGAGAGAAGGGCGAAGCTAAAAGTGTAGGATAATGTCATCAGTTAATGTCTATTTTCCACCTGAACTGACAATTGCTTTCTGTCAAGTGAGCTGCTATTTCTGTGGTTAGGGTTTGGAGCTGAGCAATATTTTTTAAGCAGCAGTCCTGCAAATGTTCTGTTCCAGTGCAGCTCTAGAGAGAGGAACCATTAAACTGAGAGAGAGATAGTGGAAGTAATGGGATATTTGGTGTAAATGAGCATTTAGCGTAAGTACAGCCCACTCAAGTGTCAGTGTAAGAAAAGGTGAGGCGCAGGTTACTGTAGGGTTTGCACTATAGCTTGTAGTTTGTACTTTGTTAAAATGAATGTTTTCTTTCGTTCAAACTTTTCCTACCACAGACGTATTTTACTAGTTTGTCTAACAAGAAAAATTGAAGTTTATTTATTTGCAGTATATTTGTACGTGTCAGGGATTTGTCTTGGGGTCTGTCCCACCTTCTGGAACAGTTGCAAAACTGTTGCAAAATGATGTCAGTTTTTTTAATCTGGGTGTAGGCTAACTTAAATCAAACAATAATCACTGACTTTTATTTCTTGTGGATTTTTATTATTTGATTTTTATGCACTTCACAATAGAAATGTGAAATCAGTTTTTATTACAATTTTAGTCACCGTTAGTTTTTCAACTGTTCACACACAGCATTCAGTGTTTTTGCACCACGTGTTTTGTTACCATTACTGAGAGTAGGTGTTAGATGTGTACTGACTTTAACTATCGGTTGGTAAATGCTAACAGCACCAGCAGGGTTAATTCAATAAACTACTATGGAGTTTTCCACTGTAAAGTAATGACACTAATTGCCTTATTTAATTAGTTTGATGAGAGACTTCATGATAAGAGATAAGACAGAACCTTATTAGTCCTGTAACGGTGGCTATTTACAGCAGTAGTGGAAAGACAGATGGGTTGAAATAAATGAAACAAAAAAAACCAAGAATAACCCAGTGAGGCAATACATCTGGATATGATTTATATATTAACATTAAGAAAAAATGAAAGAAGATAAGAAAAGAGAAATAATTTATTCATTGTCTGGGAATGAATTCTTTTCAGGGATGTGTTAGGAATGGTACTAATCCTAGTAGTCGACAGGTCACAATGGACACTCTGGACCATCCACTGGTCCATCACAGCGCCACATGTAAAGACATGACTATTCACGCTATTGAATGTTTTTGGACTGTGGGTGGAAATTCTGTCCCTGTGTGGCCCTAGACACAAACACATACAAATAAAAATTGTTTTTAAACAGAGAAAAATGGTGTAGAAATGTTAACTAGACATTAATTATATATATCTATTTATATGTGTATATTTCTGCATATACATTATACATACTTTATATACAGTTTATATACGAGTATTTATGTATTATACTGTTGATAATATTTATTATTTATACTTAAAAATATCATATATTCATATATTCGTATACTCATAGCTTACATTAGCGTGGAACCATTGGTGCTCCAGCTCATGTTCTGTACTGTGTATACTCCTCCATCAGTGTAACAAGGCCCCGAGACGTTTCTCTCTGAGATGCTGCATGTCATGAATATATTATGGCAGGTGGAGCCATCTTGGAGGCAGAACGAGAGTCTTGGGGAAGATCTCCTCTGTTAGGAAGGTAGTTTGTCTGCAGCTGCAGCTCTGTGATCTCTCTCTAACTCTGATACATGTCAGGATTTCAGCACCACTGTAGACAGTAAGAAACTCTGTTTGTCAGGAAACTGAGAGTATAACTAACAAAACATGGATTGTCTCTTTTTTTCCATGTCCCTTTTTAGAAATCATACTGTTATTGAGGCCCACGGCCGAACGGTAAACTTGGCTTCAGATTGGACAGCTGTGTTGGTGACGTGACTTTGCTTCACTTAAAACATTTACACAATTTTAATGCTTATTCAAACAAGTCAGACACAGATGCTGTCGCCATATTCACAGTGTCTGTAAATGTCACCGACCTTGACAAAGTTTGCGTAGGTTTGATAGCGTTGTGCTCCCTGGCTTTCTATTGGACAATCCAGCTGTCAGTAACAGGCTGTGGCCAATCATCCGGGCTTCCAACTTGATGTCATTCTCTGTACAAGACGATCTTAGCGTTACCTGAACAACAGATAGTGACAGTATGAGTGGAAGGAAAATTCACCCGATTTACATACTTACATAGACATTGCATCACTGCTGAACACAGGAGCGCGCTTACGGTTCATTTTTGAGGCGTTGCCCTCACCACAGTACAGTCTAGTTATATATAAGACAAAATGGAAGAGGTTTTAACCCTACTGACTCCAATCCAGGTTTTCATTAATGTGTGGACTGTTATTTTCACTGGAAAAATTCTGCTGCAGTGAAACCCCTTCTGAATTCACTGTGATAAATTATTATGACGTGATATACGTGATATATATATTTAAAGATGAGGTCCCCTCTATTTGCCGTTTCTTTTTGTTCTGGTTCATAAGATAAAGGATTTACACTACATGAAAGGTGTAACACTGAAGTCGGGAGGAGAACCGATGAGACTCAATTTTGTCTAGACACCAATTTTTGACATTGCAAAAAATATATAGACGTAAGAGAACAATATTGACGTGCTCAGAGACGGCAGTAAAGACTGTGATTTCCACAGCTGCATCAATCTCTACTTTCTTTGTCTCTCATATTCCTACAAAGGACATCATCCTCAGCCTCTTCTATTGGAGTGATTTTCTCCTTTCACACGCGCTTGTGCTCTCCTTTCATCATCGGCCCCTCTGTGGTCTCTTTGTTTCTTCAACTCACCTACTGTCCTCTCTAATCTGACTGGTCATCTTTGACTCATTCCCTCACCTCAGGTCTCTGTCTGGTGCTGGGCTGTATGATTTACCCTGATGGCTGGGACAGTGACGAGGTGCGGCGGATGTGTGGGGAGCAGACGGACAAGTACAGCCTTGGAGCCTGCTCAGTGCGCTGGGCCTACATCTTGGCCATAATGGGAATCCTTGACGCTCTCATCCTCTCTTTCCTGGCCTTCGTCCTGGGGAATCGGCAGGATGGCCTCATGTCTGAAGAGCTTCTGGCCGAAAGCAAAGGTAAAATAAATACATTTAATTCCCAGTCAAGGTGTTTCGTGCTCACAAGTTTGCTCTCAGGGATGATACAGAAACATTTTATGAGTGGCTTGTTTTATCATCAGGATAAGCACTGGGAGAGTATTTCCTATTTTTGTCTAATCAGGACCTTATACGTTATAGTTATACTTTGTTGTGACTATAGAAATTTCCAAAAAAAACGAATTGAATAGTGAAATGACTAACGAACTGTTATTGATCATTAATATTATTATTGTTATTATTATTTTATTGTATTATTATTGTATTATTGTTGTTATTGTTATTAATTTAATAACATTAAATTGTTATTGTTTTGCACTAGAAAGGTGTTTTCCGAAGAAAGTAAGCCTAAAATTTGAACTATCCCAGCATTGTGCACAGACAGTATTTAAAAGACGATTAGGATGACTCCGTCAGCCTCTGGGGCTGCATTCAGCCATTGCAGTAGGAAGGCCTTTTAGAGCCGAGACTTACTGCTGAGTGCCCACACTATCTTGGCTTGGGAGCTACTATTCAAATGACCAGGCTTAAAGGTACTACCTACATTGAAACATTAAATATATTATTTAAATGTTAAACATATATTAATTAAGCAAACTTTATATTTACATTATTACAGTATATATGTGTATGTATATATATATATATATATATAGTGCCATACAGTTACATGCATACAGTATATATATTTTAACACCCACCTTCTCTTATGTCTGTGGACTCATATGAATAGAGTCTGTGATATGAAATATTCAAAATGTTTTTTTATATACAAATGTTTTCGACAGTGTCATGGCAGAGTAAGGATCAAAACAAAAGCTTCTTTCTCTCCAGTTCACATGCATTTGTTTGCATTAAATCCCGCAGCATGATGTGACATGTACTTTTTGGATTGTGTAACAATATAAAAAAAGACCCTGTCCCAACACTGATCTACTTTACAGTCAGTGCATGTGATGATAGTGACACTAATGGCCTTTGCATGCATATGCAATCGCATCTCACTTGTAACTCCATCCAAGCCACAAGACCACAAGTGTGTTCCCAGAGAAGACTGGAAATAAAGTATGTTTATGACATGTAGCTTGTCATGGGCTGGAACCTGCAAAATGACAAAATGAGAAGTAAAGGTAGCATAGCAAGGTTGACCGATGATTCCCGATGAGACCACTTATAAAAAATAAATATAAAAAAACATGAACTTTTAATCAAACCTTCCAGAGTGGGTAATAAAGCTCTAAGTTCAGGAGAGACGTGAGCAAAATTCTTTCCCAACCTCAGTGACCTTAAAGTAACAAATTCGAGCTGGGATGGGAAAAAGAAAGATTAACACAAATACATGAGGGAAAGTAATGAGCGGGATTATCAGTGGCTTTGTCTGGCAATAAGTGGTGTCATGGTGCAGCTCATTGGTGTAGCAGCTCTTAGCTTAGGGCTCAAGAGACGCTATCATTAGTGGGTTGTTTACTAGAGCGCCATAGACCTTTAAACATTACCTCATCCCTGATGCCATCTACTGGTGTTAAAGAGCAGTACAATCAGGAACTGAGGAGACCACAGACTATAAATAGCATGACCTTGAGGAAGAAAATGTAGATCTTTTTAAACATTTTTAACGCTGTTCTGTTATTGTTTGTTTTTTGTTTTTTCACAGAGGGGGGCAACGCCTAATCAACTCAATATTGTAAGTAAGAGTAAATCCATAGACGTCTATAGCTTCATTCAACCTGATGATTTTGAATCAAACAATGTCTAATTCAAAGACATATCACAACCTTAGTTGAAAACCATACAACTCAGACCTTGTTGCTAAACATGCTACGATATTGCCCAAAGAAATTGATAAATATAACCAAAATATCAATATCATTATAAATTTATAAGTAGAGCTATTGTTTGTTCTTATTTAATGGTACTTAAAAACCAACAGTTATGTGTATTTTGACAACAAACTTTAACTCTTTTTGTTAGCATTGCAGTGTTTGTATTTGTGAACCAAATACCAGGAGGGAAAAGGAGGGCCACAGAAACATTCTACACATCTAAAATTTAACAATGATCTACTTTTTGATCCACTTCTGACCAACATCTGACAACATAGATTCCAGAATGTAGGCCATATCACCACTATTCTTTAGTGTGCAGTATGTGTGTAAAGATAATTTGTGAATGTGGCCCCAGTATCACTAGCCCAGACCCAAATGTTATGATTGAAAACAACAACAACATACAACATACACAACTAAAATCACAACCTTCTGCCACAATATCCTGTTTGTTTTTTATATCATGCTCAGGTACCTGAATATCCATCTGTCCGTTTTCATTACGGTCCCTAAACATCAGCATAAAGGAAGGAAAGAGTCCAGGCCTGTGGTAGAGGAGAAGAAGAAGAAGAAGAAGAAGAGTTCTATGAAACCAGCCAACCTGCCTCTTACATCTACCTGCCAAAAAACTACTATATTACCACAGATGAGTCCATTCCACTAATAGCCCCTGCATCATTCCCAGCACCTAGATGGAGCCCACTGTTCTTTTACAACATCCATGGAGCTCACTGGACAGCGTTACATCGGCCATGGCAGGGGCAGAGACTGTTATTCTGTTGAGTTGCATACGGACGTTAAAGGTGGAGAGAAATGAAAGAGTTTGTCACCTGCAGTACGAGCACAGACACACAAACACTTTATACACACAAGGCACCACACTGTCCTCCACGCCGACAACATTCAAACAATACACAAACCAGTTGTAATAACCAATGTGAAACTATGTTAACACTTAACCGTGTGTTTAAACGTCAGAGTTTGTGTCAGTTTTGTTTGGTTTTTTTTCGTGAAAAGAAACGTTAAATTTCCTAAACACTAGGTTACTGTAAATCTATTGTGTATCAAATGTAATGTTTTAAAATTACACAAAACGTTTTTTTTTTGCTTATATGCTTCTTTATTCTCCTTTATTTACTATAAAGAAAAGATATTTAAGACTGTTTTATAAGAAGATTATTACCAAAATGAGAGACGGTATTTGAAGGTATGTAGATTGAATTTGAACGATGTAGAAAATTTAACAAAGCCCATTTGATGCTCCGCTAGCTAACTTTGCACAGTGCTTTAGTTTGAGTAAAAATAATCTGGCAAAAAAAACTAATTTTATAGTCTGTACACTGTGATGGGGCTAGTAGGATTCTCTGCTGCAGGACTCATACATGTGTATAGTATGTGTGTGTGTGTGTGTGTATTTGAGTGCATGCACATACATTACTTTTAGTGTGAATGTGTCGTGTGCAGTAGCTTGTTGGGCTCGTCAACTCATATTCCAGCCGGACACATGGTTCAGCTGTTGTGTAGCGAAACCTGTCTCTTTATGTGTCTTTATCTTTTGATTATGTATTTATTTTGACTTTGTTGGGACATACAGGGTACCAGACTGAAGCTAATGACTGAAGATGTGGAGAGAGAGACAGATGTGGCTGAGGTGGAGCTAGTGAGTCAGTATGGCCTGTCCCAGTCTCATCTATGGATGTGTTTTTATGTAAATAGATATTCTATAAATAACAAGATATTAGAAAAAAACGTGGACATGGAGTTCAACCAACAGCAAATAGAGAGATTCCTTAAAAAAATATATTAACACTTAATAAAGGTTTTCACTGTAAAACACTCATGTGTTGTTTTCTTTTGTGGCAGAGAAAGTATTATTTGTTTGATGCCAGTAATGATGAGTACAGGTTATGACATTGACTGTCCACTGCTGTGTCAGTGACCTTTTAATCCAGGTCACGTCTTCCCCACAATGCAGACAAGAACGTCAGAGAGGTACAAAATTCTAAACACTGTTGCAGTTGTACTCATTTTAAACCCATGGTTGCAACACTAGTCTGGAATGCAATGCAATGCCAATGAACCATTTTCTTTTTATTTTATTTCCTTCTAAGTATAACCAATTTATGACTGAAAGTGGTGCATGGTTCTTATGGGAGTATTTTCAGCAGAACCCAGAGAGTTGATTTATTTTAGTTGATAGAGAGAATACATAAATTAAGGGCAGTATTTCTTGTAATTTATTGGTCCATTTATGGTCATAGTCTTCTGTTTCTGTTGCAGTTCATACCGAAGGATGTAAAACTCAATATAGGAAGCGTCTTTACCCAGAGAATATACATTTTGAATTGATATTTTCAGAGATGTACTGTAAGTGTAGGTTCATGGTCACCTATTTATTTAGACAAAGATTTCAGATTAAAACATCCGTCCTCGTCCCAAAAAACAGCAGCAGGCAGTATATGAGTAGAAAATAATAAGAACAGTAGATGAGGTTATAAAAATATGCATATGATGAAGAAAAATGGCGGTGTGGTGCATTGGTAAAATACAATATAAAGCCCTAGTGTTGACCAATAAACGGTCTGTCCCTTTAGGATTAGATCAATGAGCGGAAACGCGGGATTCAAATATGTAGCCCCGCCCCCTTCGCGTACCGGAAACAAAACTACAACTTCTGTCACAACAAAATGGGAGCGACGCAAGGGACTCCAACCCGATGTCCTCTTTGCAACGGTCTGACCGAGGACCCCGTCATCCTCAGGTGTGATCACCGCTTCTGCTCACGATGTATCGGGGACCTGTGGAGCGTCACCCCGAAAGGGCCGTATCACTGCCCGCAGTGGAAGTGCAAAACTGTCTACAAGACTCTACCGTTCGATCGCAGTTTAATGAAGCAGTGGTCCAGTCAGAGTCCATGGTCTGAGCCCTCCAACAACACAGGTGCACGTCACAATTACAGCGAATCAACGACCCAACCGTAACAGGCTGATTGAGCTATTTCTTTAATACAGAACCTAGTACAAAAGCGAAAGCAGCTGGCGGCTAACTTTAGCTACAACGGCTAGCACTATGGCAGTTTGTCGTTGAACGGGCTAGTGCGTTTGTAATATGTGCATATCACGTATGTAATCATGTAATATCCGTGATATGTCAGATATTTGTGAATTTCTTACAAGTTAAATCTGTTAATTTAATGTCTTATGTTGTATAAATGTGTAATTGTATTATTCTGCGAACTAATAAGACATTCAAAGTAATTGTAGGAATGTTATCATTATATTTGTATATTAAAAAACAGACACAGCAAGGCAGATTAATTGACACTTTTTATATTTATTCTCTTTGTCCAACATCGGAATATTTCAGTAGTTTTTAATTTAATTCACTACAATTCCTTTGTTTCAGTACAATGTATCAAATTAGAGTGTGTTAAATCATGTTCAGTGAACTTTGGAAGCAGTTCTAGACCTCAAAATAATTTTATTTTAGTTGTATATTGTTTGAATCCCTTGTTTCCACCTCTGTCACTGGATCAGTTCATGTGACAAATGTACATTTTTGCTTTCCAAGAATCCGCTGCAGCCCAATTCTTAGCTCTTAGCCACTGTTAAGGTTCTGCCAAGTTAAAATATATCGTTTAATGGTACTCAAATATAACATATCATGCTCTATGTGTTCACTGTTTTTCCTAATTGTAGCCCCGTTGAAAAATGATGAGCGTGGATGTTTCCCAGTGTTGACAAGGCCTTCACTCACCAGTCGACTCCTGGGGAAGAGAAAGTCCAGCACCTCAATAACAGATCAACCTGGCACTAAACGATCAGCAGTGTACTTTCCCAGTGATCAGTCTGATAACAGTGAGACTCCGTCCACCTCCAGCTCCCATGAATCTGAGCAGTCAACCACTGTGAATCCTCCAAAGTCTGAAGTCCACCCAGAATCTACACCGCCGGTTCCTGGTGACAGTTTGTCATCCTGCAACGATTCCAGCAGTGAGATGTTACCTGAATGTAATGTGCCAAAAAACCTTTCAGTCCAGCAGAGCCAAAGCAAGCCAGAGGTTATCACACTGGATGACCATGACAGCTCCAGTGAAGTAGATATATGTGATGCTCCTCTTCTTGTCATCTCTGCAAAAGGAGCTGGAGACTCAGAACTTCATACATCACCAAAGCAAGCCACCTCTCCTCCTAAATCTGGCTCCTCTCCTGAGGTCCCAATACCAAGCAAAAAAGAAGGTGCACCTGTACAACCTGCCAACTCATCTGTGCCTTCCACCAAACACAGTTCAAGCAGTTACTTTTCAATGCAAGAGCACAAAAACACCAGCAGTGTGCACTGCCACTACTGCCCCAAGTCTGTATGTGTGTCTGCTGTGAAGACCTGTCTGGTGTGTGGCGCTTCTATGTGTACGGAGCACCTCCGCCCCCACCTGGAGTCTCCTGTCTTTCAGAATCACACACTGGTCTCTCCCATGGAGGACATTTCTGCCTGGAGGTGCCAGGAGCACCAGGAGACAAACAGAATCTACTGTCGGCAGTGTAGAGTGTGTGTGTGCACAGTGTGTACTGTCATCGGCCCCCACTGCGACCACGTCTGCATCAGCATAAAGGAGGCGGAGAGGGAGCTCAGGGTGAGTGGTGAACTTTTCAAAGCATGTGTTTAATAATAAAACTTTGGCTTAGGAGTTTAAATCAGAGGGTTTTTTTTTATTAAATGTGTCTAAACTTCCAGGATGTGTTTTATTTTCATCCCAGGGTAATCTAAAAGAAGAGATCAAACAGCTGCAGCACGCCGAACATCAGGTGAAGAACAGAGTGGCTGAACTCACACAGAGGAAAGAGACCTCCAGTGTAAGAACACTGACGTCTCACTTCTTTCATGTAGTCCTTGTGTTGACTTTACCTGGTGTTTGTATCAGAAAATCTCCCTCTCCAAAAGGAGACTGAAATCAACTTCATAATTCATATGGAAATATCATTTCAGCAGTCATAAAAGTGTTGTACGACATAGACACATATAAGGTTCTACATCGAGACAAGTAACCTTGTCTTCACATGACTGGTCTTACTTGTGTTCAGGAAATTTTAAGCCAGGCCCGAGAAGGAGTGAAACAGCAGTATGGAGCCATCAGGGAGGTTCTGGAGCAGGAGGAGCAGTCAGCTCTTGGGTGTGTGACGAAGGAGGAGAACAGGGTGATGGATGGACTGGGGGAGGAACTCAGTCAGCTCCAGCACTCCCTGCTGTCCATTCAGAAGGGTCTCCATACTCTAGAGGGACTGTCTGATACCAAGTCAGACATGCGCATTCACGACCAATCTTTTATCATGGTGGGTTAGACTTTCTGGGGAGCAACAGTGTTATTTTGTTTAAACATAAAAAATGTATTAATTAACAAAATATTGTTTTCCTCTTTTCTCTCATAGGAGTACAACAGAGTCGCCCAGCTGTGAGTGATTCTCTTGACTTTAATCCTGTGATTTCTCTGAAGCTTCTTTTCCTAAGTTTGCTACAGGAGTAACAGTCACTTTAAAGAGAAGTTTAACTGCATGTTATTTGTTTTTATTCAAATGTAATTTTATGTTTTATGATCAAATCCCCATCTTTACTACTCCCCCACAGGGCTAGTAACATGACTGGTTGTGTGGAGCAGTTGGAAGCTCCGGAGGAAGTAGATCGAATTCGGTTGAAATGTTTGCAGAGGTGGACGGAGAAACGACTGGACTCAATCACCAGCTCTGAGCCCGACAAAGACAGAGACCTCTACAGACTGCACTGTAAGACTGATGAATGTCCTATAATGTTGTCTGGTACTTTATTTTGGACTTTATTTAAGAAGAAACACTGGTACTGTTAGGTGGACCAAGAGTTCTGGTGTTTCCATTGATAGAACTATTTAATTGAAGATCAATGAAAATGTGCAATAAAAGCTCCAAAGCACGTCCAACAAAGGCTATTTAAATATGTTGTTGTTAACATTAAGCGTTAATAAATAAACAAGAAATTACATTTTAAAAGAAAGTGTACCAAAATGTTTATTGTACATCCCATCCTTTCCACTCAGCTGCATCTAAAGTGCCTTGTTAAATAAGCTCGATATTTCTGATCCAAAATGTTCCTCTTCCCTGTGACCAGATGGCATCATCCCCATCCTGGATCCAGACACGGCACATTTGAAGTTACATCTGTCAGAGAACAACAGGACGGTGACCTACACTGATGCGCAACAGTTCTACACTGAGCACGAAGCTCGCTTCAGCTGCTTCCCACAGGTCCTGGCCTCCTGTGCTCTGGAGGGGGGTTGCTGGTACTGGGAGGTGGACGTGTCCGTGGACGACGGCCGCTGGAAGGTAGGGCTTTGTGAGGGACAGATGGAGAGGAAAGGTCAGAAGGACAACTCCCGTCTGGGCTTCAACACTCACTCCTGGTGCCTGGCCTGTGATAGAAAGAAAGTAGATGCCCAGCACAACAAAGTGTGTGTTCCTGTGGCTGTAGAGAGGCTGCACAGGGTGGGAGTGTTCCTCAACTTCGACGAAGGGATTTTGTCCTTCTTTAATGTGACACCAGGGGGCAGCCTCGTACTATTGCACTCCTACAAGCACAGGTTTTCTGCTCCTCTCTACCCAGCCTTTTCTGTGTCAAAAACACACCTGGCTATCTGTGATCTGTTCCAGATCTGAGCCGTGCAGCGTTGATAGGCCAGTTCTGTTGTGGAACTGCAGACAAGTCGGAGCAAGTTTTTAGTAAAATAATTTCATCTATAAATTTGTGGCAGTTTGCTAGTTTTCAGGAATTATTTTGTATTGTGAATCATTTCCTACTGTTGCATAAATGTGTTTTTATAGTATTAATAGTGCTGGAAGTACACAGTTCTAGACATGTTATTCACACATTATATATTTACATTCCATCAAATGACATTTTTATTTTTTTTAAGATGTTAATCATTGGAGAAAAGTTTTAAATGTAACAATGACAAAATGACTGGAAATATTACCTGTTTGAATGTGTTTTTAAAATCATGTTTTAAATCTTCTGAGCCATTTTATCAAATTAAAAGTTTTAATTAATTGAATACTTTTTGCCTTATTATTTTTCTTTAACGATATCTTCTACAGCCCGATAGTGGGGTTTTTTTTGAACATATAAATTTCACTCAGATGAATCTCACAGCCGGCCACCACAGAAAAATGTTACAAAAAATATATAAAATGAAATATGACAAATTGATCAATGTGTAGATCTTTGTCGACAGCCCTTTTCTTTTGTTTGTTTTTTAGCCATCATTTCTGCCGTTCACTGTTGCATGGAGAAAAAAGAAAAATGATTAGCAAAAAAAAAAAAATTTAATTTTTAAACCAATGAAGTGAATTGGTAGGGGTTGGGAATCAGTGGTGCATATTCACAGAAAGCATGCAGTTTCTTTTTTTCCCCTGCAGAGGGTGCCTGGAAAAAAGCTCTGTTACATAATTTCAGTGATCAGAGGCTACATTATACTAGTAGTAGCATAGTAACATTAAAAAAAAATCAAATTTAGAGCTGCACACAATCTTAAACACAATGGTAACAAATCGACCCCCTTTTTAACTCAAGCCAGCAGCTGAAAAACTCAATGTTCAAATTGTGTTTTAGGAATTAAATGTATTTCATAAAATTGTTGTTCTCAGACAAGCTAATCCAGCTAACCCCCTCAAACTTGTTTCTTCTTGTGTGGGGTTTAACGGCAGCTCTGCATCATTGGAGTTCCTTTTTTTTACCTCCTACTCAGAGTGTTTTTCATCTGTTAATATTTCTACACCAATAAGCCAGATTACCTTCAAAACAAAAGAACAATGAGGAGAAACAGCCCCTGCTGGTGAAACCAGCACTATATGCTGCATGTGGCCCATTAAAGTGGCCCACGGGGGTTTCTTGTAATTAATTCTGTGGCTGCCTATTTTGTAGAAATCTAATTATGCTGGACCTTTGAGTAAAGACACGTGTGTATAGGTGTGTATGTTGTGTTTTTCCACAAGAGGTGACAGTGGGTGGCCTAACTTTGAACTCTTTCACTGCCCGTGTGAGTTCTACTGACAATACAAACACTGCCTCAGGAACAAACTCCTCAGAGCATCACAGATCCCTTCTGTCAGTAGATTGTTTTTGTTCTAACAGGCTCTGAGGCTCATTTAGTCTGTCTGGGCTTCTCTGCGCTTGACGTCATTTACTGGGATGAAGGATTTGTTCACGTTAACTCCTTCTGGGCGACTGAAGCCGCCGTGGTTTAGGGACAGCTGGTCGTGGATCAAGGAAAAATCCAGACATGGTCACTGATTGAGAAACTAAATCTTAGAATCTACAGAATGAACTAAACTATAACTGAAATTGTCGACAAAGCTTTTGCACAAGCACTCTGGGCATCCAGCCTCGTAAGAACCGACGCCCAATCTGTTGTTTTAAAAAATGTGACTGCTTATTCTCCCGCAGTGCCATTTTTTTTTCACTTGGGTAAACCTGTACTTGGCAAAGTTTCAGACTCTTGAGAAACTGGAATCCATGCAGGTGCACCAGTCAGCCATGGCAACAATTTCACACTTGCAGCTACATGATCCTGAAATCATACATGGGTGCCACTCCACTCTCTCTCTCTCTCTCTCCCTCTCCCTCCCTCTCTCCCTCTCTATCCCTCGATCTCTCTCTCTCTCTTTTTCTCCCTCTCTATATTTCTGAGCTGACACATGAAGGCGTATGTCTGAGAGGAACACAGGGGGCTTCAGCTGCCAGCATAATTAAGTTTTTGCTCTCCCTATCTTCCTAGTACTCCCTGAAAGTCAGTCAGGCTGTTTTAAATGGGTTACCATTAAAATGAGATGGGCCTGAACCATGTCGGCAGAAAGACGGGGAAGAAAAAGAAGAAATAAAGTGTGTGACTTCATCAGTCAGATAGTGTTGCGTTGATGAAGTGGTCATTGGTGATCCAAGCCTCCTGTCTGTATCCTGAATTCAAAGCTTCTGCCTGTCAAAATGTCTACCCATAATGACCTATTCCATCTATTTCTGTTCTGTCTGTTGCAGTGGAATGCTCCTGGGTGTTTATGTCTCAGAGGAATACGCAAAGAACCACACCACCCGCTGACATTATCCTGGACAGTGATGAACAGCTCAGTGAGTGTCGCCTTGTTCGTAGCTGGAACAGCGCGCAACTTATTTACGACAACAGCAGGTTTTAACAGATTTGAGGAACCGCGTGTTTTCATTTGCTTGGCACTCGTAAAGGCAAACACAAAGAACGTGTCCTGCAATGTGCTTTGAAAATCAACACTTTAAACATTACAAAATGTTTACACATTAAAAAATCATCTAAATTCGGCCAGGTATAGAATTCGCTTACATTAATGTAATTTGTTTTTCAGCTTTCTTAAAACTGGAGTGCTGCTCCTTTCAGGCAAATTTGTACTGAAGCCGTGCAATAAGTGGCTCTAAGTGCATCTTATTTCTAGAGCTTTTGCCTCCACTCTCCATTAGAGTCCGTGCTTTTAGACACTATCATCACTGTCAGAAAAGAAAGTGAAATGGCTCAAAATTACAGGTCAGCAGTTTCAATAGATGGGAGGTCGTAAGTACGCCACTCAAATAGCCTTCTTAGTGCCATCAAATGTCACTCCTTTGTTTCTCCTTTGTTTGTGTTTGTCGTCTGTTACACCCAGGCAGTAAGGCCCGAGGTTTCCTTCTCCACTTTCACGGTAAATTCACAGACAGACAAACATCAATGATTTGCCTCTGACACTTCAGTTCTTATTGAACAGATGAAGTTGTAGAAGAAAGACTGTTGATGTGTACAGGTCATTTGAAGTCATTAGCTTACAGTACATTCAAGGCTCCTTAAATTCTCTAACAAGAAGTAATGACTGGACAGTACAGACCCTGCTGTAGGCCAATAGGCTTTAACCATCATCCCTCTGACCTGAGTGCAGTCACCATACTCTAGCTCTAACTGATTTGTACAATATTGAATTCTAATCCTAACTCAAAACTAAATCTTGAACCTCACTGGACATAAAGTAAACATAAAGTTTAAGTTCCACTTAAATTAACTATAGAAATGAAGTGGCAGTAATTCCCCACCACGGATGCTGAGCTACTACTGACACCCAGTATGAATTGCCTACCTTTCACCTGAGCCTCAGAGAAGACTGCAAGACTATATTGTATTATAGTTAAGGATCTCTTAGTTATACAGTTCATGAATTCAGATAAGGCTGGGAGGTTTTGAAACAAAAGTTTATCTTTCACAGTAGGGTATTTCTATGGGTTTTTACAATCCACCTGGAGTTCAAAAACAACTAAGTTTTGCACCTTATTTACCCAGTGACTCATATCTTGTCAGTTACTTTGTGATGACTGTTGACACCCATGTTAAAGAATCCGAGTTAACAATCAAAACAATGATGTTTTTAATATTTTATTTTCATGTAGACCCTGTATTAAGGAATGCTTTGTTCACAGTGGGGTTTTTTTTAAGTGCATGTGCAACTATGGCCAAAGGGTTGCCACAGATACTCCGCAGGTTGCCCTGTGTTACGTTGTTATGGCAACCGTTGGTGGGCTCAGGTGAGAAGGAGAGCTCATGTGTGTCGGGCTGCAGTGGTTGGCTGGTATTGTCCATGGAAATCTGAGCCAGATGAAATAATGAGGCTGTTGTTGAGTGACACACTCATTCTTCTCTTTCACTTTTTCCTGGACAAATCCATTTAGTCTGCACTGTGGCACAGAGGAAGAGCTGGCAGATGTCAGAGTTTGTCCACCAGCCCTCTCTGAAATGATCAAACCCAATTGGATCACGGCCTAATACCACGTCTCATTACTGTGAGCTGATCTCATTTTGGGAAATATAAAAGACCTACATTTTCTTTCCAAATATAGACTTCCTTCCATTATCCCTGTGTTTAGAGCATAATCCAGCGCGGTGATGCACAGTGGTGTGTCTACATCTGTTACCTTTTTGCACTGATCTTCACGCAGGAACGTGTCAGCTTGAGTGCTTGTCTCCATTGGCCTCCTTCCTCCCCTCTCTCTAAACACTTATGTCCCCCCACTCCTGGCTCTGCTATCATCTCCCAGAATATCTCTAGTACCAGCAGCTCCATTATTTATTTATCTATCCATCCACCTATCCTTGTGCTCTCCCCACTTGTTCTCTTTGCAGGAAGGTCAGAGGGTCAGAGGCAAGGTCATTGTGCCGAGGGAGCGTCAGGAAGTGAGTGGGATTCCCTGTCTGTTCCGGAGCCTGTTACTAGAAAGAACCCAGGCTTCTGTGTGAGGTTGAGTCCCACTGTTCTTATCAGTTGTTGTTTTAGTTTCTGCCCCCCTGCCTACAGGCGTTAACGTTATGAGAACACTGTGATTCCATACATAACAACTGCTATGCAGAACTGTTCTTCCCACACACTCCAGTCCACTCTGGAACGTGCTGTACCACACAGTGTAAACAGATTTACTGGCAGCATGTGTGTACGTGTGTGTGTGGTTTTTAATAATATGTGTACAACGTTATAAAGACACATTAAACTAAGAATATCAACCAGATACAATGGAAATTCCATCTGCAAAAGTGGATGATGTCTGTGAAAACAAGTAATCTTTAAGGAATCAGGCTGTGATGGCTCCATTTACATCCCTGTTACTTTTGAAACTTCCTGTCCGCGCTCCTGCTGTATTTGGTGACTCTCTTGTGGCCATGGTAGCTGGTAATTAGACGTCGTATGTAGAGATGAACTGAACCAGCTTTAGTCTCTAATCACTAACTTTCCAGTCAGGCACATTTATCTCTCTGCTTTCATCTCGGACGTCGTGTTCTGCCCAAAGCTGTGGGTTTTCTCCTCGCTCACGCGATGACCATAGAAACAGAGCTTTCCCCTGTTTTTAACCGCGATGACCATAGAAACAGAGCTTTCCTCTGTTTTTAACTTCTCATTTCACTGCACCGAAACAGATTTTGTTCAGTCCTTTCAGTCCCATTTGTTCTAATGAGGTTTAGCATACAGTTAAATGGATTTCCAAAATCACAGTTACATGAAAATATGGAGAATCCTGTGATGTGTCACCAGTATATACAGTGTACACTGGTCGTCTCTGCGCGTCTCGTTTTTATTCCTGTCAAACACCAATAGGTCATTGAATGAATCACTCAATGAACCAACACCATCACATGTTCGCCTGGCGAACATGTGATGGTGTTAACCAGCCGGTCTAGAGAAATATGTCTCAGATTCCATTAACCTGTTGGTCTGATCCCCAGTCCTTCCATTAATCAGAGGTCACCTCAGCAGTCTCACACATATTGATTTCACACACTATCACACTGGCTGCTCTTCCTGACCCAACCTTCCCCGTCAGGTTAGGGAATTGGGGGGACTTAGCACAGCCGATCCTGTTACCAAACATACTAGTCCATAATGGACATAAACCTCAGGTTGGATCTATTTTTGCTTCTTCTTGTCTCTGGTGTCCTTCCTGTGTCTACCTGCTCCTGCCTCTTGTGGTTCCTGCCTGTTTAATTCTCTTCCTGACATCTGTAATCACCTGTATTTTGCCTACGCCCTGAAACATGTTAGGGCCCCCTGCCAGTCAGAACTTAGGGTTAGGGTAACGGCCGGTTGTAAATGGAAGACTGTATAACTCAGGGGTCCCCAACCCTTGGTCCGTGGACCAGTACCAGTCCATAGGTCATTTGGTAGCGCAGTGGGACACAGTGAAAAAATGTACTACAAATATTGTTTGTTGCTCTTTAATAATAAAAAACAACTTTTAATTACTTGAGTAACTCTGCTGCACGGACTTTATTAAATGCTTTTTAAGGCTTGGCGGACCACATTTGGCCCCCGGGCCTTGACTTTGACACATGTGCTCTAAACGATCTAAACAAATTGCCCTATCATAATTATTGTTAGTCTTTTATGGACCAGCTCATAATTTCAGACTGACATCCACGCCTTGGTTACGCTCTGAGTCATGTATTTTAAATGTCTTTAATAATATTTTAAAGTACCACAGGGAAAATACATAGTGTGCGGTCCATTTGGTGGTACAGTAGCAGTATAACAGCCAGCTTCATTATGTAGAATATACTAGCATGGTCATAAATATAACATCACAAACGAAGCGAGGCAATTAACTTTTATCTGTTGCAAGAGTGTTATGGCGGTGGTGGGAGAAGCATGGCTAGGTTTATCTGAGGTCGTTGGTTCTGTATGTTGATGATGGACAATTACAGTATAGTTGTACACTGTACAATGCTGTTTGGCTGTGTCATGAACTGACTGTGTTCACAGTAAACATTACTATTGTGTCCTCAAATCCTGCAGTTAGTCATAAAATATTCAACAATTCTTCTCACCTTACTTCAAGCTTTTTGACACTGATTTTGAATCCCCTGTGCTTGTCTTCCACTCCCATTGTTATTTGTCTGCGTCAAGCTTTTGCTGACTCCAGTGATTTATTCAGCCTCAGTGTGGAATGTGAATAAAGTCAGAGTCCCCAGGGTCAGCAGGTTGCTCTGAGTCCACTTCTCTCATTGACACGCCGGAGTTCCATTAGCAGGACAAGAAGTGATCACAATAGAGGCTGTTTCTATGGTTATGGTGACTTTAGTCATCATTGAGTTTTTCATGCATTTAGAGTTATTGTATAAGCAGTGGTATTGTTTGTAATATTTTACCAGTTGACACAGCAGTAAACACTGACATTCTAATAAAGTAAATTATCTTGGAGAAAGTTCTCCCTTCATACTTCAGGCAGTGTAAGTGTGAAATAAATCCACCATCTCCAATTGTAACTTGATGTAAGTCAAGTGATGAAGTTTCTCTGGTTACTTGACCGGAGAGAGATCATTACATCTCTCATTGTCAAACATCAGACTTGGTGGTATTTAAGCAAATCGTGTCAACGTCGCCCACCGAAGTAATCAGAGCCAAAGAGTCATATCGAGGTTTGTCAGGTTGAAATTTCAACCTTTCAATAAAGGACATCTCTTATGTCAGGGTTATTTCCCCTTTGGGACAATGGATGTCCTACATTTTGGATGAACACAATCTGACGATGTGATTTTGTTAGTGAATTTCATTTAATGAGAGATAAAATATCCATGTAGTGAGTTATTCAAATTTTATCTGCACTTTGCTGTATCCCCTGATATGTTTGGATGATTATGATTCAAGGTCTCTTGTGGTTTTTAGAATACAATTGAATAACACCAAATGTGATCACAGTATCACATCACAACTGCAGACAGATAAATAAAACCATTAAATGTGTCTCTATTCCTCATTTGAGCAGAGAACAATAGAGACCGCATTTATCTGACAAAACGGTAGCAGCGGTTTGAAAGACTGACTTTGTTTTTGGCCTTTAACTCATTTTCAAAGTGAGAACATCAACGATTTCACACGTGAGAGAACAGGCAGCGCTGAGTGAAGTGTAATAGCAGCCAGATGTAATTTTCTGCCCATAGACAGCTGTCACATTTTCACCAGACAAGTAAAGACTTTAAGATTTTCAGCCAGGATCTTTTTTTTTCTTCTGTCAGATGAACAGAAAAGATACGGAACTTCTAGTTCTCTTCTTTCTCATCGATGCACCGACCGGGGCGTCTCACTCAGGAACAGCACAAATCAATATGTACCTTCAGATGAGAACATCATTGATGAGATTGTCAGACCTGTCCTCGCTTGGACATCAGGTCAAATGCAGGGAGAACGACTCTGTGCTGTAGCTGCACCATAAAAAGTTAGAGTTATGCAAAAAATTGAGAAGTTTTTTTTTTTCAAAGACAGGTTAAAGTAATACTGTGTGCCAATAAACTCCTTTGTGTGGGATTAAAGGTTTTTCCTCTTTTTCCACTGGTGTACAAAAACCTGTCATCTTTATCTATTATTTATTTATTTATGTATTTATTTATTTATTTTTACCTGCTGTATTTCACAGTAACTTATATCTGCAAAATCAATACTATCAATGTAAAGAAGGGCCACCTGATATCTCTATTATTACAGCTCTATCTTATACCTTACTTCCCTACAGCTACACAGTTTCATGTAGTTACACAGAGTTGATAAGTACTACTGTATGTTAGGTCGTTTCACACTGGTTTGATGGAAACAGACCTTGACGTGAGTATTAGTCAGTACTACAGTGAGGTTCCTCTGTGTGTTGTGAGAAGTGAGAATGATAACTGACTACCTTGTTACTTCACTTTTGCACTTGCGGTTTACTTTACCTCATGATGACAAGCTGACAGTGAACATCTCTGTCCATGAAATCACATATTTACTCTGAAGGCTACAGTGAATTGTGATTTACATCGGGGCTGAATGCAGAGTACGTGTACATGCGGTAAATACGGGTGCCTTTTGAAGGATCGATCACATTTGCATTTATCGGTTTAGACGTTCAAACCATCGCTGTGTTTCAGGGAGCATCCAGAGGATGCACTCACCTGATGACTCAACACTGCTTTAGAACTTGAATTGATTAGAATGAATGTGTTTCGTAATGATGTTATTTGCAATTCCACCAGCTGAGTCCCACATTGAATCTCCCATGTCCTTTGGTATTTTCTTAATTCCTTCTATATATATATATATACCTTTGGGACATTAGTTGCTCATATCATACATCAAAACAAAACAAATAAAATGTGGCTTTATTATAATCCACCAAGTCGTGTGGTCCAAGCTCTGGGCTAGAAAATTCATATTATACTGATGTTTGGATTAATCATTTCCTCCTGGATCAAACAAAGGCCAGACTCATGGAGCTTGGTGGCAGCAAAGAGGAACATTTTAATTAGACTTGAAAGAAAGAACACAGTTGTTTCTGTAGAAGAGCAGCTTAAGTGCTAAATATTTAGTTGTTAGCAGCTCAGCAAGGCAGCCCTTCAGAGTGTTGGTTAGTATAAACAGGCTACTTCTATTCACCTAATGTTTACAAATGTAACAGTGCAATCTGTCAATGCACAATTGAACTGTTTGCTTGCATTTTTTCAAAAAACAAACAAAAAGAGGAAACCCGCTGAGGTTTTTGCTCCTGATTATTAATGGGAAAGTGGGTTTCCAAATTCTAATAATCATTCATTCCAAAGGTAAGGATAAGCCAGGGGATGATTAACTGGGTTTGGTTTTGTTGAGGAGGCAGGTGGTCAGGCCTGTGAGCCTACGAACAGATTCACAGACTGGAGCTCAGAGAGCGAGAGAGAGAGGGGGAGAGAGGGAGACTGTCTGCACTTTTTGACCTTTGCCTCTTACCTTTTATGCAACAGTTGAGCTGAAGCTGAAGCCCCAGGGGAGCTTCTCAACTCAACAAAATCAACATCAAAACAAGAGCAACAGCTGAGTGCTGCTCATCATGAAGCTGCCACTCATGGTCACCGTGACTCCAGGCAACACATTCCAGGACATTCGTAACTCCTGATGGATAACAACTGCAGTTGGCAGGCGTGCAGTGTTAATGTGGACAGATGTTTACTGAGTGACGGTACATGAAGTCGATACCCTGAATAACACACACCTGTCCAACAGAAACAGTCACGGTTTCAGTATCGCTGTGTGTCATCATCTGAGGACTCTGTGCAGTTTGATTCAGAATAATGAATGTTTTCAGAAGCTGGTTCCTGATGGCCTTGGTTATTAAACAACGCCGTAACAAAGAGTCTCTTGCAACCATCAAATATATTCAACAGAGGCTGGCTTTTTTTAATAATACATCTAGCTGACTTCAAATAAAGACTTGTAGCAGGACACTTTTACCATTTTCTCTGTGTCATTCACAAAGAATTTTGAGAGAGAATTTTGTGAGTGTGACAAGACGAAGGCAGGTCCAGGCAGGAAGATATCTCAGGTTTTAGTGACTGGAGTTTGTTGCAGTGCATTCAGTTCACAGTAAGTAGTGTCGTTTTTGTCAAGGCACTGGGAAACATTTCCTTAGTCACATCAAAGATGTGATGTGAAAAGGCCTGCTTATCAGCTCACTGGTTGGTATCCAACTGTAGAACATTTAAGATCTCAAGGTAATCAGCCGCAGCATGCCAGAGGAAGAGCTTAAACCCAAACAGTGATGTCTGCAGCAATATTTGTAGTTTAAATACATTAAGCACGAACAGTATTTCATTTATTCCCTGAACTCAAGCCTCGTGACTAAAATTACATTCCAAACCAACATGTGTTGCTTTATTAAAGAGGAAATGCATATTCAGATTTTTATTGATTTGAATGTTATCAATTGCTAATGAAAAATACAGAATCAGATGGCCTAGGGTTTGTGTGAGGTTCTGATTTGTTCAAAGATTTAACGCCGACACTTTGTCCTTCCAGTCTTCCAGTATCATTATTGACGCATTATTATTGCGCAGTATGGATAATGACTGTGGCCGGTTTGCAGGAAGTGGGTGTCCTCATCAATTCCCCACAGTGTCCTTAGTGTAGGGACTGGTTTCAGTTTCCTCAGCCTGCGGGCAGCAATCCTACATCATGTATTTGTTAAAAAAAAAGAAAAAAGAAAAGCACGACTCTCACTTGAAAACACCATGCTTTCTGGAGACATTAGAGGATTAAGACGAAAATACTTTTACGGGGGATTAATGAATTTTAAAGATGCAAGATTATCATATGTTACAGAAACGAGGTGGTTAAAAAAAACAACAACCTAGAATTCTGACACTTGAAGTGAGATTAAGCTCAGCAGGGGGAACTGAAGACCAGTGGCTGCATATCTGCTTAGCATGATTGACTGAAGTGTTAGGACGTCTGTAACTGAGCTGATAGCATGTCCTCGGTGTCATCATGGTCCAGTGCTGGAGCCGGTGACCTGACACTAGCTACCAGTATAGGCTGCATGCTGTGTTAACACTGGGCCCTGTGGGTATATAAAACATTTGCAGAGTCCATTGTCGGTTTGGCGATTGCTAATGGAACTGGTGATGATTGGTCACAGCAGGTTTGCAGCAGGCAAGAGTGATATGTTTGACAGTCTTGAGTGTGGGAGAAGACAGAGAGCACGTCCCTCCCACATACCCGTCTCTCTGTCTTGTCTTGTTCATTTCTCCCCTGTAGATGTTTCTCAGTGTGCAGGACTAAAAATAGATTACAATAGGGGGTTTAATAAACAGGGAAAAAAGGGATATCTTTACCATCTTTAACCATTTATGCCACCACACTGGAGCCTTATCTTCTGCTGGAAATATTCCAGCAAGTCTTTTAAGTGAAAGTGAATTATTTGTCATTGTGACACGGCACACCACTGCACACACAATGAAATGTGACCTCTGCTTTTAACCCATCACCAAAGTCAGCAGGGGGCAGTTTAATCTGCCTGAGGAGCAGTGTGTGGAGACGGTGCCATACTCAGAGCACCTCAGTGGTAACTTGGCAGGTGGTGGACTCGAACCTAAAACCCTCCGGACCACTGCGCCACCACTGCCCAAAACATTAAAATAGATTTGAAATAAATGTCGATCACCACATGTCATTCATTTGAGCAGGGATTTTTCAAAACATGGTTTTCTTGCTATAGTTTTTCAACTGTCTGTTCTATACTGTATTATTCTACAGTATGTATTGATGTGTATGGTATCGTTTTACACACGTTATTGAGTACAGTATGGTAGATACAGCATATGCACACATACTATAGTGGAAATAAGTGTATAGCTGTAGCATCAAGGGGAAACTGTAGGGGAAAAAAACGATGTGGACGGTGGGAATGTGAAACTTAGCATATGAGACACTGAAATGTATTTGTTTTAGTAAAGCACTAATTAATTGATAAATATTATTCCATTAAGTCATGTTCATCAGGTTATGCTGATGCAAATAAAAATATTTCTCTACTTTTTCACATGCAGAGGTGATACTGGGATCAGGGAATTTCCTTGTTGAAAGCTGATTATTTAAAGTATAAACGGTAGAGATCACATTAGAAAAATTAAATCAAACGACTGAGACAGTTTACATGGTAATACATGGTAATGTGTATATGATATATAGATAGATGTACTTTATTGATCCCAGGCTGGGGAATTACACATGTTGTCATTAAGGCTAGTTTACTGTATGTATATTCTGTTGCTTCAGTACTCCATCACCATCCTCTTCCATTTTATTCTGCTTTCACCAGCATAACCCTTGAGGACCTTGCTGCAACACTTATTCAGCACCTCTGTGCTAAAGGAGGGTGCTGCTTTTATTAGCACCTTCATGAATATTCTTGGTTCTCTTCCAGTGGCAATCAGGAAAAAATAAACCTGCGGGGTCTTTTTTAAGTCTAAGGACTAAGGACTGTAAAATCTATACACAGGCGTTATACACTGTCTTTGTGTTTGTGATTTTCTTTTAAATCTCAAGGTAGTCAAAAATGTGGTGTGGAGAAACACATTCAATGTGTTACATTAGTGGAGTTAAATCAGATACAAATCCTTTTAGGCTTTTTTTCCCCCAACGCTGTTTACATACAATATTCAACACCTATATTTTCTCCAGTGGTTTATTTTTGTGACTCACAACAATTGTATATCCTTCAACATGACATGAGGTTAATCACACGGATTATAATCCCCTGTAGAGAAGAAATAGACAGTGGAATACAAAATGCTTATGTACTGTGGGTATTTGACTGCTGAATACAGGACTGGCAAAATCAATAAATTCAATTGTTTCAAAAACAATAGAGTCTATACGAGGTACCTGTGTCCATGTTGTAAACAGAAGGAATTTTAAAAGCCTCTGTATCCCGATCAAAACCATTTTTATTAAAAAATAACAAATAATATTATGCAACTGTTCGCTGCACTCTTTGAGTACTCGCCATTGCCAGCAATGGGATTTATTTTCCAATTGTATTTCTTTTACACCAGAGAAGACAGTACATTGCAAATGATGTTGCTAGATATCAAAAGTTTATTCATGACAACAGCAGCTGGATATGTCATATTAACAATATACATCATACATGCCCAATTTTCATTCTGACTTGGCTCAGTACAATCTGCTTCAACTACACATTATTATAGACTGTGCATATTATGGCCTGTAATGACGTTCTTGCTAATTATTTACCTGTCAACACATGCTGTTGACGAGGGAAACACGTGATATGGAGCTTAAAAGCAAGCACACTTCTGCAAATGCATTACTGATAGTAATGAAGGGTTTAAATTATTGAACATTATTGGATTTCTGAGCTTATCAGTTCTACAGAGGATATAATTATTGTGCAGATAACATAAACAAAAGGAGAAAATGTTTTTCTCTTGTATTCCCGTTGCGGAGCTTTTGGTATATTACGGTAGTAAACCTCTAACGCGTAGTATATAACGAGGGCTCTGTCTTTACGGTAATGAGCCGTTCTCTCTCTCTCTCTCTCTCTCTTTCTTTCTCTATCTCTCTATCTGTCTCTCTCTCCTTCACTCTCCCTGGATTCCTTTCTGTGATGACATACGTGCGGTGTTGTGTCTCACTGGCCGCTCATCGAAATAACTGCAAACATTTGACTGAAGCGAACTCTGGACACGACCGTCGCTGCTGCTTCCTGTCTCCACTGTGAGTTTACACCTTTGAATATTTTACCCGCACCTTTAAAACAACCTCACTTCTTTCTCTAGACATGTTTCGCGCTGTTTATTTTGTGTTCAGCGTGTTGTAGAACTCGTCCCTCGGTTGGATTTAAGCAGTTTCTTTCGCTTACGGCTGGAGCAGCTTATCAGCAGTCAGTCTATAAGATTTTTAAGTAGTTTTTTTTCTTTTCTTTTGCTTTTACATTTTTATTAGTGGTTTTATGTGAAAACACACGGTAGCTTGAAGTATTTGAGAGAATGTGGCGAGCAATTAGTAAAATAAACCAAAGAAAGAAAGAAAAATATACAACTGTGGCTGTGTGGAAACTATAACTTCAGTCAGTTGTTATTCTCTTGTTTTTTTTAATCTTCGGTTTAGTTCTTTAGCCGTATTATCACCAAAACCGCACCCACTAATAGTAACTGTGAAGCTATGTAGCAGTTAATAGGAACAGTTTGCCAGTTAACTCTCGTCTTTTTTATTAATCAAAATTATACTTTATAGATTTCTCCAGAGGAAATAAGCACGAGCATTACAAAAAAACCAAGAGATATATAAAAAGTGTAATAAATATATAAGGGATATATATATATATATAAAAAAATAAGACCAAATTATCCATCCATCCATCCATCCATTTTCATCCGCTTAACATAATAAAAATAAATGGTAATGGAAATGGCTTGAATGTTTTTTTCCTGCAGACGTGAGGAACACGAATGACGAACAGTAGATTAATGCTATTAATCTGCCTCCGTGTTCGATATTATTTGAGAGAATAATTGCGAATGCTGCAGTGAAAGTGTTTATGTGGTCCTGAAACTTTCTCATCCTCCTTCCTCATATTGAAAAATACTTTGTGTATTTTTTCTTTATTTGTACTGTAAATGTAAAATGGTTTGCCTTGTGAACATAATTTTGGTTCCTCTTTTTTTTTTTAAACTTGCCCTGTTCCTTTAACTTGATGTTGTCACTTAGGGTTCCTACACTGTTGTCTTGTTTGGTACAGTAATTTGATTCAACAGGCTTGAAAATAAGCGTGGTCAAAATTTATTTCAAATTTCCAATTTTAAAATTGCTACTTAAAAGAGTTGATTTCTTGCAAAGCCCAATTTTACAGTTTTTTTTACAGATTTTACAGACTTCAAGGTTAGTTAGTGCTGCTTGCCAGGGCAGCAAACAGACATCTCATTAACTTACTGTAAATTAATTTGGGACATGTGGTTTGAGGGTTGACTAGATTGGAGTATTTAAAACCGCAACACTTAATAAAACTATCATGGCAATTATCCAAAATGATGCTAAAACATTTTATAAGGACAAAGGGGTTAGAGCCCAGTTAATCTATAGTGGTATATAATACAAAAGACATCGCTCAAACGTTTCATAAAACAAAACTCCACACCTTTTTTAAATGAAAAAAATCTACCCTAAGATGAGGACTTCTTAAGAGTTTCATCATGTCTAATTGCTAATAGTCCACATATTCTGTAAAAAGGTTTAAGTCATTTGCCACATCACTTTCATGCAGTAGGACAAAATGCACTAGATCTTGTTCGCTTCCTTTGGTATCCTTATTATGATTGCTTAAATGCTTCAGAGATAAAAGAAAGATTTTGGTTTAGCTTTAAATATTAGCTTTGAAATTAGTCTTGGATTGAACAAATGAGGACAATCAATAAGATGAAAAGGGAACAGTAACAACTCAAGTTTTATTAAGACAGGTTAGACATCTCAAGTAGTTATGCAACTCATGTCGTTGTTGTGTTTAGCTGTGGCTTTCCATTGGCCTGCCTGACAGTGTCAATTCTCTTTTCTGTCTTGGTGAGAGTGAAAGACCAGTTGTGTATTTTCCGTTCATAATGACACTGCTGCTTAATGGATGAACATGCCTATGCGTTTTCCTGTGGTACAAGCATTTCAACACACAACAAAACCTAACCCTTAGTGCTAACCTGAGTCTTGACATGAGGGTATTATTAGCTATTATGTCCCTTGCAGAATAGCTAATAATACCTGAAAGTTAAGGAGGCCAACTTATTAGGAAACCCAGAAAGAATAGCTGATTGCTGCTAGTGGAACAATCTGGCGCTGGGTCCACGATGAGCTGGAGGTTTTAAGCACAGGCCCAGGAGAGGTGGAAATCTCTGGCAGGTGCGCAGCGCCATCAATATTAACCCAGCACTTTGTGCAAATGTAGTCAGGCCCAAGCCCACACACACACTATATACAGAACTATATACAAAAACTATTAACAAAATACACAAAAAACCCTGGAACCTCACAAGGAGGTTTCATTTAGGTTCCAGATGGATGAAATGGTGCTTCTTGTCTTGTACAGGATTTAATTGGTAGAGTCGATGATAATATTTTGCCACCCACCACTTTCATACAGAAGTGGGTGTTAAGAGGCCAAGCAATTGGCATCAAAATGTTAGATAATTTGACTTGTCACTCTCCTGTTTGAACGCACAAGTGGCACTTGGATCTGATATGGCCAGTGACCTTTTTTAACATCAGTGCTTGTGACTGCAGGGTATTGTTACCTCATCCAACACTCAAAAAGACGATTACGAACTCTTTGCGCTGATGACATTTATAGAGCAACAACACTACTCTTTGTTCACACAGAAATGGTAACTGTCATTGTGTGACTGGGCTTAAAAGCTGCATGAGCAATGAAAATGTTACGTTTCATTTTTATACTGCCCTCTGATAATGGAAACCTTGTTTTGGTTTTTACAACCAAAAAGATGTGAGTAGACTTTCTTTGCACCTTGTGGAATAGTCCCTGTGTCGTCGCCTCAGAATAAATAGGAGAGTCAAGCCTCAGTGAAGTTCATCTGTGAAGCTGACATGATTCTGGTCTGTTTCCTGTGGTTCAGTATCAGAATCACATTTACATCTATGCATTTAGCAGACGCTTTTATCCGAAGCGACTTACAAGAGGAGGATTAACAATCAAGCATGTGGTTCCTCTAGGAATCTGAGAATCAGAAAGGTTGTCAGTGCCTACGATGAATTTGTTTTGTCATACAGTACAGCGTGTGTAATATGAATACACAGAATATAAAACAAGAGTAGAACAAACTGAGATCAGAATATAAAACAAGAGTAGAACAAACTCAACAGTGATAAAATCAACACAGATGCATATGTCATGTTTTAGTGTTAAACCAACCAAGTGTTAAGTGTTAAAACAATTTACACATTACAGTTGGTTTTTCATGAAATTTGGAGAATTAGTCAATATAAATTCCATGTAGTGCTGTCTTTACCATGACATTATCCTACCTCAGTTTTAATGTGCTCCTTTGCTTTTGTGGTCTACATTTTCTGATTTAATTTTGTAACTAAAAGGAAATATATAGATTATATGTTTATCACTGATTTTTTTTATGGTTTATTTTACAGGTAAACCTGTGAGGCCCTTGACATTTGAAAACCAAAGTGTAAGTAATAGAAGCATCTTTTCTGCATTTTAATTAAGAAACACAGAAAGTAACTCTCCACACCTTAAATAAGTAAGTAAAGTATTAGTTTTTGTTTGACATCACTATGTGTATATTGATTTAGAGACTGTTATGCCTGTGTTAAAATGATTACAGATACTCCTAAGCGACGAATATAACATCCTGCTGCTCTGCTGTTGAAGCTGCCTTACTGCATGTATTCAGTTTCACAGTGGACCATTGTACGGTAACTGCTTCTGTGAATGCATGCATGGAACATTTGATTCGGTTTCAAATTTCCTGTTTAGTCATTTGTTTAAAGTCAACTTTTTATTTTTTCCAGCAGTGCTCGTACATTACATTCAACAGTTGCTAATGTTTACATGTGTGCAAGTACAGTGGACCCCTAAGATACAAGTTTAATCCATTCCACAACAGCATTCGTCTCGATCCACTTATATTGAAATTTCCCCTTTAAAAATAACTAAAAACCAATTAATTCGTTTCAGCAAAAAATACTATTAATCCCCCATCTATTAGAAATAGATATAAACAAATTATTGATAATATAAAATAATAATAATTAAGAAAACATTTTATGCATAAAATAACCGAGCAAGGGACAGTGAGAGAGAGAGAGAGATAGACAGAGAAAGAGACAGAGAGAGACAGCGTGGCAGACGGCCACTAAGCGTAGGAGAAGGATTCATATTTATAAATTTTAAAAAATTGAACCAACGCCATGACATATTACATACCACATATTTGCATGTGCAAAAAATCGATACAGTGCTGTAGAATATTGATACAGTATAGTGAAACAAAATTTCATCAGTGTATGTTTTTTTTTCTTTCACCACTACTTGAAACACAAGTAAAGTGTGAGTGTCATAACAATTATGTTCTTAGCCCACTTCATTGGTCGTCATGACTAAATATATATGACTAAATATAGTCATATAGCCAAAAAATACAACTAAATATTATTTGGCTGATGTGCTTCCTAGGTAAACTCACAGCTTCACAGCTCAGCAGCTGCTATGAACAGAACATTTGTTTCTCACTTACTGATAACTATTCACTTTAAATACATTATATTTAATTATTATTTCGAGCATAATAAGATACCAGACACATATCTGGTACACGATGAGAAGCTTAATCCTAATAACAATCTAGTTGTTGCTCAAATTAAAAAGAAAGAATCAAACACAATCATTGACTTGTAGCTGTGTATTTAGAAGGAGGGAACATTACTTTACATAACGTCTTTATTGATACAGATGTGCTTTAGTGACACTGCTTGGTCTAGATCTATATTTGTTATTAGATATATTACAGGCAATATCAGAGGTTATGTTTACTACTGCCTAGTGGTACTCTGTTATCTATGCTGTATATGATTCTTGTGAAATACATTGTTTAATGCAAATGAATCTTCATTCAGTGCACAACATGAATTAACAGAGTTGTCTATATTTTTAGTAATTGTTTAAAAATTGGGTTGAAAAGTTTTCATTTTAATTATGCTGAGAGGCAAACCAGTTGTTAATATTAAAGCATCCTCATTATTGTAACTATACAGGCACAAATGGACACTTGCCATGTCAGTAGGTTAGGCTAATATGCCCAGGAGACAAACACAACCTTCTTTTAATTAGATGTCTGCCTTATTAGACTTAGAATCACCAACCATCCTGTGGTGTCACTGGCTGCTGGCTGGAGTTGATTCTCTTATTTGTTTCTGTGTAAACTCAGCTGAGCCCTCATGGCATTTGTGGTGCTCTGTAAAACCTGATTAGCAAGCTGGGTAGGCCTTCACATTGATGAGGGCAGCTCTGGCACATCTGAAGATAAATGATCATCACACTGCGACAAATCATGGAGGGTCGTCCCTAATGAATGGAACCACCTGATTGATTGTAAGTTGCGTCACAAAAAAAACATCTATTCTAGGATAATACTGTACAGGCGTCCTAAGGTATTACTTGTGTTTAGGGAAATGATGACCTGTCATCAGTAAAGGCTTTGTTCAAATGCACATAAACAAACATAATACTCAGGAAATATATCCTCAAGGTGTGGTCCACATAGTAAACTTTCATAAAACCGAGATTGTGTTCAATTCTTTATGACTATGTCTATGAAGATCTTTACTACTGCTCCTGTGGCTTTTCTTCATGAACGTTTCAATTTAAAAGTGCTTTTCATGGAGGCTTCACACGGTTTGAAGGAGTCGCCGCAATCTCCAGAGGAGAGCAGTCATACTCCTGCTCAACAGTTTTCTCCTCTTTACCCATCAGTGAAGCAGGACAGTGCTGTTTGTTGTTTGATAGTAAGTGAGCTAAACAGTGCTCCTGGGCAGATAGCTGTGCCACCAAAGCCTTGTAAATGTAAGATATTTTGTGATCACGAGTTTTAAAGAACCACCCTTCCAAAAAAAAAAGAAATATATAAAAGTTTATCCAACATAATGCAACTGAACTACTATCATTCTTTTATATTTTTGCTTGCTGCCCACTAACCTTTAGCCAATATTTCAATATTATCCTGCGCTTTAATTCTGATTCTGATATTAACAGATACAGGTATAGATTTTTTGCAGGCCTTTTACTCTGAAACTAATTCTAGGTCACATTACATGTCCACTGTTGAACAATTTACAAATATTGCTTACTTATTTTTGTTTTTTTTTACTTGTTTCAAACAGCACACTGACACTTAGCCGGAATTAATTTACGGAAACGTAAAGAACAGTAAGTGCAAAAGCTTATAAAAAGTCATTCCTCATAAGTGATGTTTGACTTTGTTACCAGATGTGACCAGCAGATGGATCCTTGTAAAATCAGGGTTGGTAACAGGAAGTAGAGAAGAAGAGGTGTAGAAATAAAAAAGACCTCACAAAAAACAAAAAACTCAAAAGTTATTTTTCCAAAGATAATTAAATATAAATGCATTTCTGTATGGTAAAGACGCCCCATGCAAGCTGTAATGGTAATTGTTTTAGATGCTAATATTTTGAAGCAGAACAACTACAGTTGACAACCCTGATACATGATGAAGTTATTACTACTTTGTAAAATATGTAAAGGCAAAAAAATGTAGCACAGTTACAGATGTTTCTGCTCCTGTGTTTTGTTTAATAATCTGTAGTGAAAGGTGAACAAAAAGGTCACCTTAACGTTCACCTTTCTACTTTCACATTGAACGATAATAGCTCTGTGTTCTTAAAAAAGCACATTGACACCTGCACACTTACGATACAGGAGGTACTGGCTGAACTGTTACATCTTCTTGTTGGCTCATTTGAACTTTGTAGCCCTTAGAGTTGTCTTTATTGACACGTGAATCCATTTTCACCATTTTTCTTGGAATAATGACAACAGGATTATTTGATGAGCTCTTTTATGATGGGAGGATGTGAGATGGCGATGATAGAATGCAAACATTTAATGTCAAAATAAATGGCAACATGATGGATATTTCAAGAAGCTGTTTTGACCTTTATCTAGCAATTATTTCCATGTGAAGAACTCCTCAGTGACGCAGATTGATCCTCAAATGAGCAGTTTTCGTCACTCGGCTGCCTAGCAACCAGGTGGCTCAGTGAGTGTCCAAGTTGAAAGCTTGAAATAAACATACAAACGGACCCCCCTCCAAGATTGTTTATATGTTGTGTTTTTGGCATTTATGTTCTTGTAATGAACCCCCCCCAAAAAATATATATTTTAAACTTTGGCTTGTTTGATTTAAAATGAGCAAAGGACTGGTATTTTGAGTTAGCTCTGGTGCTATTCTCAGTCCTCGGGCCGTAAGAAAGGGTTTCAGTGGTTTCAACGCTTACTCACCGACATGGGGAAAGGGAACATTTTCTCAGGCTTGTGCTCTGCCTTCTAACATTGAAACATGTTTGCTCTAATTATAGCAATTACAGATCATCAGTCTCACTTTCATAATAAGAGAAACAGAGTGCTCCAAACAAATGTTAGAAAGATGGCCTTAATTTCTACCATATCAAAATTCCTTTGTTATGAATTTTGATGTATAAAATGTTTGGCATGAAAAAACAGACAGAAACAGACAGATAAATAATAAAACATTTTTTTCTGATTATCCATCCATTTTGTTGCTGTTGATATCTCCAAAGTTAGTCTTTACTGTCCAATAGTACCCTGTCACTGACAATATTGGTGTAATACTAATCACTGACACAGGCTCCTTAGCTGAGTTATTTGTGCCAGTGCTTTGTTCTAATAGTAAAAATAGTAAAACCTGCAAGTCATTGTCAGATTTATAAACCAAACCTAGTCTTTTAATTTCAATTATAACAGTGATTTCCTAATTTTGGGTGATATATGTCTATCATAGTACGTACTTATTAGGACAGTTTTATTTCCCTTGTAGTTTTTGTTGTCGGGTGTTCACTCATGACACTTGACCTTGAGTAAGAATATTATTCAGCTGGTGGTTAGATCATTAGGAAAGATGAGATGTCTTCTTTGCTTTGTCCATACGAAGAAGTGTAATATTTCCTGCAGTGTTCCTATTTAATGGCTGAATATTTCTCTCATCTGTGTGTTACGACACCATATTGTCCTCATCTGTCTTCCTCTTCATACATCTGCATCTGTAATTAAACATAATGTCTTACAAACTTACAAAACATACACACAAAACATTGACTTGTAAAAATGTTGCATTAATGTCTTCAGCTATAGTTGCATCACAAGAGGTAAACACGAGTAGTGTGGTGCTATCCTGAACAACACACTACAGATTTTAATTGATAACTGAATCACTATCATCCTGAGGCCCTGATTATATATGATTACAGAGAAGGACAAATGCACAAGTTGCTAATAATTATATAAGTAGAAGTAATTACTGGTTAGCTCTCTTTCACACGACTACAGCCCAGCTGGCTTTGTTGGAGTGTATGGTTAGGTCACAGGCTTCAGGGTTCTCTCTTGTTCTCTGTGTGTTTAGAGTCCCCTCTGAACAGTGATAACATTATTCCTTAGAGGAAATAATTCACTTTCTAGCTTTGTATGTGTTAAGAATCGGCTTTTATCAACATGTTTGTGCTGCCTCATTGTGCACCTGTGGTATTAAAATGGCTTTACAGATATTGTTGATAATCAGTGTATGAATAATATCACTCAGTATTTTATTATGCTGTGAAATCCCTCTTCTTTTTGTCTATTGAGTTTAATTTTACTTGACACTTAGCACTTTTTTATCGCACCCTGTAAACACAAGATTTTGATTTTGACATCTATTTTCTATTTGGCAGTCTCCACTTGTCTGCACCTGGAACAATAGGCACAGCAAGTAAGAACAAAACCATTTCTTGGTGCATGAGGAGTAAAGATGCATATCTGCAAAGAGTTGCAACAAACCTGAACTGATCTTAGTTGCAGTCAATGAAATATGCTTGACATTTTCAAATCAACTGTTTATAGACTCAACAGCAAATGTGAGTAGGAAACAGGTAATACTGTCAGAAGACATCTGGACAAGTGAGAATATCATCATGTTTGTGAACAGCGAGAGAGTGTAGAGTGCTTGTTAAATTGTTCGGAAGTCTTCATTCTATCGAGTGTTCTGCAGTGTTTTGTTGTTATAGCAATAGTCGTTAATATCTCACTACATATAACTTCCTGTAATGTAAGTAAAAACGATTTCTAGACCAGTGCAGACACAAATGTGTTAATATGCACACAAAATCGTGCAGTAAATAATAAGCATGTTTGCCACGGTTCAGTGATGTAATAAATGAGCATCAAACAGGTACATTATTGAACAGTTGGTAATATGTTTGTCTCAGTGTTGTAATCCATTGATGATCAGTGAGAAGCAGTTCTCTATAGTCTGTCTGCACATGAATATATTTTGTGTCTTGTATGAAATACTCTGTTAGTGACTTGTATTGGTTGCCTGTTGTGATTCGAGAGAGAATTTCACTGCTGTCTCAATCATCTTTTGTCTATTGCCCGCTTTGACAAGGACTGCTTTCTACGATGTCCATCCGGTTCCCCTGTTTTTTTCCTCTACCACCACAAAACCTTAATTGTACGTTCCTTGAAATCATGAATAATGCAGTATTACTTTTCTTTAAGGTTGATTTAAAGGAATTCTTGCAGCCCAACATGTCAACACTGTCACTGGGTTTTTATCACTGTTCTTTGTCAACTGAGCTGCACTGGAAAACAGATAACCTAATGTGTCAAATGTGTCGTCCTACTGGACATACAGTTCTCATCTCTAATGTGAAGTAAATACCAGGCAAAAGACAGAGAAAGTTTTGCTTTTAGGAGTATGGGCATTCATATCATTTAATTATTATTTAATGCATTATAGAAAATTAGGTTACCTGTCACTCATTTTCCTGACCTGTTTTCAACAACTAGCACCCAGATTTATTAGGGAATTAAGAAACACTTATAATTAAAAATGAATTATTACGTAATGAATCCCTACATTTTTGTAAAGGGTAGTGATTAAATAGCTTTTGCTTCATTGTTAATCTATGACCTGACCTGCTGAATTATCCAAACAATATGAGCTGTTGACTGTGCAGCTACTGTTTGTCTTTTTTTATTTATGGATAGAAACATAGAAGAAGGAATGGGCTGTGAAGTGCTGTTTTTTAACACATTTGATTCTCCACACCCACTCATGGCTTTGTCTCCACGATGATTCTTTTCCTCTCATTCTTTTTGCATCTTTATGGAATATAAACAAATATTTCTGACTGAGTTCTCACCTCTTTTTCTCACAGTATCGTTCACCTATGTCATGCAGCCTTTTTATTTGCAGAGCATGTGTTTTCTGCATTAGAAACCAAGGGGATATTTGGTGCCTTTTAAATTTGTCTCATTAGCTACTTAATGTTTTTTTTGGTATCTTGTTTGAGTGATAAAAGGAAAAACGTTTGTCTTGATGCTTCACAAAAAGAGCACAGAAAAAACCTAGACACACATTACATTGAAATAGTAAAAACAACCTCAAGTTGTTGTACACATTCAATTTGTTACCATTGTCGAACTCTATATATGTTCTATCCAATTCTGTGTTTTAAACACACGGCCCCTTAAAACATTTACATTGCATATAGATTTTGTATATATTTTTTGTTTCAGTAATTACCATAATCTTGTTAAATTGCCCGATATGTGCAATGAGATATTGCAATATATAACGTAGGAAAAAAATACAATAGATACAACACGGTGTGTGTGGTGAGTCTCAGACCTCATGTGCGTGTTCTCTTCGAGTATATCAGTTATCTCACTCATTCATTAAAATTTCAAAAATTCAAATATAACTTATCTACATAGAGAACTGTGGAAATTAATATCACCTTTTTTTAATTGTTTTGCTGAACCTAACGTCCTGTGTGATCAAAATCCTTGTCAGTAGAAAGCACACAGAAAACAAAACAGGAATTTAATTAGTGAAGTCTTTCTCGCCTTATCTCACTCTGTCTCTCTGTCTGTCAGTCCGTCCATTTATCTAAATCCTTAAATGTAACAATGTGAAATAATAAAAAAGTAACTCAATATTTAATACATTTAATCATTGTAATTTAAAAATCTTGAAAATCCTTTTTTTACCAGTGCAGTTAGGTATTTGATTGTAAAATAACAGGAAATGCCTATGATCTCTAGAGACACCGTCAGTGAAGTCTCTCCCAGGCAAAGATCTGAAAACAGACTGTTTTAAGATGTACTCTTCAAGGTCCTTTGAATAAACACAAAAATGTCAATGTTGACAACCTCGGACACAGTGGTTGGCTAGGGAAACCTACTGTGGAAAATAAAAGACAGATGCTCACTTTCTTGCAGTGGCATCTACACACAACTAGCAGAACCCGGTTTGTACAGCCAGACAATGACCGCAAACGTCAACCAAAATACAACTTGTTTGTCAAAATTACACAGGAACTAAGGGCTGGAAATTGTTGCAAAAAGTAGAAGGAAAAAATAGCCAAATGCTAAGGAGATACCTTGCACTTCTGGCAAGCAAGTGACGTAGTCCTTTGTCACTGACTATTGAAATACTATTTTGACAAGAGGTTACGATTTGAGAAGTTAAGTCTCTAATCCAGCTCACTGATTAAGGACCAAAGGTATCCTAATTTGTCACCCAAGGCAGTTAGGAGAAGAACAACAAAGTAGCTGTTGCCCACAGGAAAGCCCTCATTCTCAAAGGTGGTCAATCATGAAAGGTTCTTTGCTTCCAATGATGAAGAAGCCATTGGTCCATTGGGGGTTGCTAAGCAACTGCACCAGTTTTACTGACATGTCAAGAAACACTGGTGAGGAAAGGCAGAGACATTCAAGTGCATTTTGAAATGAGACGTGATTAACCAGCGCTTTTATTAGAGTGTAATAATCACAGGTGGGATCACCATAGAGCACACAAGGAGAAGAAAAATTCAGGTCAGCATAGAAACCATTTTTATGATGGAAGACTAACTGAAATGTAGTGTGGAAATAGTTAAGTGTAAATATATATACGAAAGCTGATTTTTTACATTTTGTACCATTAGGATTTTTGTTTTGTGATGCACTTGTCATTTGTTTTGTGTTATTGACCACATTGTGTTGTTTTCTGGGTGCACTGATTGTTATTTCCTCTGAGGAATTCTGACCTCATACTTAGGAGGATAGGGAGGTTTAATGACTGCTGTTGTTTTCCTCATCCAGAGAATCATTATATTGAGTCGGACAAAGCTGTTAATTGAGGGGAAAGCAAAAATCAGCACAAGAGGTCAAGTGTAATAACGTCATCACAAGGGCTGATTTTTGTTTCGGTCTTCTTGTTTATATGTTGATAATTTTAAATGACACTATTGTTCATGAAAGCGTGTTACCACAACAACTCCTAGGTCGAATCAAATGTTCTTCTTCCGAAACAGAGTGGTGGTTGGCTACAGAGAGCATTTACAAAGTCTATTTCATTTCAGTTCTAGCTTTTAATGATGTTTGTAAGAAATATAAAGGTATTTAAGTACTGTTTAATTAAAAAAATGTAATCAGAAGGAGTTTTGCTGAACAACAGTATACACTATATATCATTACAAGATAAAAGTGAACTAGTTTGTCATGTTGCTTATATTAAACTCAAATAATATGTGAGAAAGTTACTATATAGCCCCATGTAATCTATATTGACAACACAGGCAGCTTATTTCTGTTGTTGTTACACCTGTATCTCCTGGACTCCCTAAGACTTCTGGGTTGTTCGACTAAACCAGTGATATGTAAATGATGATGATGATAAACATTTAGTAACCCAGAGGTTTGTCTCTTATCATCTTGAATGATTTTACACTCCTAACCCTTTACTTCTTGTCTCTGCTGCTCTCTCAGGTGATCACACCATGGTGTCAAAACCTCACCCTCCTCTAATGAAGAAGCACAGTCAGACAGACTTGATAAGCCGTCTGAAGAGTCGGAAAATCCTGGGAGTCGGTGGAGAGGACGATGATGGGGAAGTCCACCGATCAAAGGTTAGACTACTCAATAACAAAATCTTAAATGCATTTTGAAGTTCAATGCCAAACCAATGTAGATGCATTCACCAGATATAGTTTGACTGGAAGTTCTAAATATAAGCACCTTGTTATTCGAATTCAATGAAAACCCATACTGCAGGGAAACCCCCCCCCCCCAAAAAAAAACAACAAGGCAGCACTCAACCACAGATGCAGTCATTAACCCCAGAAGAGCTATGGGTTACTTTAAAAAGGCGCTCTGGGCTGCTAATTGGTTCATCACTCATAATGTCCTATTGCACATGTGTGCACATGCTGTGTGTATGCCAGTGAAAACGTCTCGCATGAAATCACTGAAATGTTGCTGGCTCCACTGGGAGACTCTCCATTTGCATCTCTTGTAACTCTACATGTACATCTTCACATTCAGAGAGACGTTCAACAGTCTCAAATGCCAACGCAGCACAGTGTGCATGTTGGACAATGTCAAAATGTCATGAGATAGTCACGCATGTCAATCAGCAAATCTGTAGAGTGTCAATGTCTTTGTTCTGTTCCAGATGGCTCACATATCCAAATTGTGTAGATTATTTTCCCTTTTTTGGTCTGGAAATGACAGTGTTAGGGATGAAATAAAGCGAACTGATTCTCACTGAAATATTAATCAGGCAAGTGGGAGCTGGGAAGCCAACAGAACAGAAGGGAACAGGCATACGTCGGTGGCTCAGAGTCTGTGATGAGATGTCAGCCCCTTTTCTCAGGCTCCCAGAGTGTTTGTTTTCTCTCGTAATGTTTTAGCAAGAAGCTTCACCCAGACATCTGCCATTTTGATCTCTCACAGAGAGCCTTCTGATGGAGACAGAAACAGACAGGTTCCAATGAAGATAGAGAAATGCTTAATTACATTACACTCATGCCTGCACTACAGTATTTGGGCTATTTATTGTACATGTTGCTGTCAAATTATTCATATATTTTATCTGATCAAACACAGGGTGACTGAATTATTCATAATTATTCATTATTTATTATTTATTTATCATAATTCTAAATATGACAATATAGTTTCTGTATATTGTGCCACTATGGCTGGCTGCTTTTGCTGAGGTGATTGTGTCCCTGTTGTAAAGTTATGTTTAGCACTTAGGCTTAAATATTGGATTGGACAGCCTATAGTTGGTTAGGACAGATTGTATATACATTTTATTACACATAATCACATAATACACATAAACTTCTGCTTTTAAATGGTGAATGTGTTCTAAATGACCATCCAAACACAAGTATTTTTAGAGAAGAAATTGCTGAAACCTAGGAGTGATGTCAAGTTGCATGGTCAGAGTTGGTTTGTGGAAGGAACAGTGGACATTATTCCTGTGGCACCTGTAAACAAAGGAGGGAAGTGCTGCTCTGCTCCACTGACTGTTCATTTCCTGCATCTTTTACTGCTCAGAGATAAGAAGACTATTCTTATTACTTTAGTGAGAGAGAGAAAGAAAGAGAGAGACCCTGTGCTACTGTACTGTACTACAGTTATTGTCTGAGGTCATCCTGATCGCAGGTTCAACACACTGGTTGGTCCTAAAGTACTGAGGCCAAGTTGAAAATTCATAAATAGGACGTACATCAATGTCTTATGGATTTTTTTGTTACTCCAGAGGTATTACCACTGAGGCATTAGTTACTTTGTTTCCAAATCCTGTGCCACATTATAAAGAAACAAACTTCCCATACTCAAAGGATAAACTTAATTTTGATAGACCATGACTGTTTTCTTTCACATAAAACTTATCCAGCCACCTGGCTGAAAAGTCGGACTTTGTTTACTGAACTTAGCAGAATGAGTAATTGATGACAAATCCAGGGCACAGTATGCAGCTGTAATGAAGTACGTTTTCGATCCCTCTTTTTCCCCCTTTGCAAAGAGCCCTGTATATATCTTCCTTTTCCTGTTTCCTCCCTTTGCCCCTTTCTGCCTCCCTCTCTATTCTGCTCCACATCAGTCCTTTTCCCATATTTGAATTTGCTAAAAGCAAATTCAAACAAGGGAATGTTCTCGTCAGTCGTGCATACGTGCATGTTCCTGCCTATAAAAAGCCTCAGACATCATGACATCAGTCAGCTGTTTGCTTCACAATGACAGTAGACTGGATAAACTTGGTTGACTAAAAACAATAATTAAAATTATTTTAATAGCATTTAATTGGTGGATTTAAAATCAAAATATTTTCATAAAAAGAGAATTTTCATAAATATATAATTATGTATGTATTAATGTAGATATACATAAGCTGTTTTACAAAACAATCAAACCAAGTCAATATCGTTCTGCTCCGACTTGTAGTATTGATCCATCCATCCGTCCATTTTCATCCACTTATCCGTTACCGGGTCACGGGGCAGTAGTCTCCATGACCACCACCCAAATCACACTGCACTGTACTAACGCCCCTGAACCTTCCTGCAGGTGGTGAGTCCACTGGAAGTTCCCAACAGCCATAACTGGGATTTGATCTTGCCCAGGAGGCCTCTGGGCCAAAGTGCCACTGTAGTATTGATATTAAGCTTTAATATTGCATGTGGGTCCAAATTTTAATTTCACAGGGAAAATGTCAGATTATCATAATCATCAAAAATGTATATTTTTTGAGCGGTACAGTGTAGTGAGTTTTCCTGATAAAAAATCAGCTTTCGTATATATATTTACACTTAACTATTTCCACACTACTCCTTTGCATTTGTATTCATTAACATTATTTCACAGCCTATCATCATTTGTGACCAATTTCTACCGTGTTCCACTTCATAAAGCCGCTCCTCATCACTGACTGCTTTAAATATACATTTTAAAGCAGTCAGTGATAAGGACACAACAGAGGACAGGTTTATTGTTATAAATAGAGCTCCATCAGAGATCTCAAATGTAGACATTCGACATATAGATTTGTGAGAGGAAAATTAAGAACCCTGAGCACGATCTACCTGATATATAGTCCTTCTTATCACTAACCCAGCCTTGTTGATGAGTCAGTCAGCACCCTTATGTCTGGACTCATCTGCTGCCAGAGCAACAAGAGACAATTCTTCATCCACTTCCATCTGCCTCACCTGCGCCTTGTTGTCTGCGTTGTTTTTCTCCTTTTTGAAAACCCCATTTTCATCCACCTCCTGTAGCCTTGTCTCAGTGATTTAGCTTGATCGCTCCAAAAGATGTTACAATGACCGGTACGTGGTGGGCTCTTTGCTTTGTACTTGTTCTCACTTTTCACACGGTCAAAGAAAATCTAAAACATTACAAATATAGTGATAATGGAAATGATTATAGCTTATTTTTTAAGGTAATGATACACATTATAAAAATACATAAATGATTGCCCAACCAGTCTAATGGTGGAATGTGAGATTTAATATATATTTCAATAAGTTATTTGTACATTTAGCAGTGAGTCTTACCTGTTTCTAAAGATGTGAATGTTACCAAGTATTTTATTTTATCACTAATTTATTTAAATGCATTCAAATACCTGGAAGTGTTTTCACTCTTGTATTGTATATGAAATCAATTTATTGCACAGAATGGTGATTAAAGGGATGCCATTGAATTTCAATGAGAGCTTTTCATTTTTTGGGAGCCAGCCTCACCTGGTTAACTTTGGTACTGCAGCCAAATACCATTTCTAAAAAAGGCCCATGATTCCTCTGAGGTTAAAATAAAGTATTAAAAACAATTTAATTCCATACTGTCTAATGTCTGTCTTTTCTGGCTGTGCTGTACTGCATATAAAGATCTAAATACCATGCTGACAGGCTATTATTTTTACCCCGAAATACCCGTCTGATTTCCATCTTTTCTTCAGGGCCACTGTTACTGATAAGACTAACCATAGAACATGATAACACGATATATTCTGACTTTTATTCCCCCATGAAAGCCACAGCTGTGACTCTATTCAGAGCCACCATTTCTCTGTGGGTAACTGTCAGTTCATGATTTTTTTTGTTTGACTGTGACAGTGTGTTTGCCTTTTTGTCTTTGAATGAAATCTACATCTGAATGTCAAACCTAGAATCACCAGCAACATGCGGATTCTCTTTTAATAATATCTTCTTTTGTCAACATGACACGTTTACTGCTCTTTTTTGAGGCTAGTCCTAGTATTTTCTTTTATTAGTAATTATTAGTGCACTTGTCCTACTTGATTTTGCCTCAGTTGTATTCTGTGCTGAAGACGAATTGATCTCTAGATTGCTGTTGTGGTTTTCTTTAGTGTTAAGTACAGACCTCCAGCTACTGCTCAGTGTATCCGGCAGTTCAGATTTTTCAGGCAACCAGCTGCAAAAAAAGAAAACTAGATAAATAAACAATCAGAAGATTAAAAGTGACATGTTTTAGCTGAACTATGCCATGTTTTCTCAGTGATTTATTAAAAAATAATATTTGTTTTAAAATGAGTTTGATGCTGTGCAAATTCTATCAGATAATTGAAACCCAAAATGTTACAACACTGTATATTTGCATAGATATTTCAGGTTGGTTTTGAGAGGCACCTCACATTGTAGCCTAGCTGGAGAATCCTGTTTTTGAGTGTTTAGAGCATTCCTGTATCTGAATAAACTCTGCTAATCCCTGCACATATTTCATTTGTAAGGTAAAGCACATGTTGTATGTAATCCCTGCACATATTTCATTTGTAAGGTTAAGCACATTCACATTCGCTCACATTTTTATTATCCGGTCGTTCCTTTAATCAAGTTTACGTTCATTTGTACTGTAACTGTTTCTAATGTCAGCTTATTAGTTCATCATCATCGTTCAGAGTTCACTGCAAGATGTTTTAATGAATACTCACTTAATCTCCGTGGAAGATTGAGTAGGTTTTTATTAACTGTGTCCAGTAAATATCTTGGTCAGTTTACTCCGTTCATTTATGCCTCCATATGATTTTTTTTGTATAAAAACTTTAGGTGTTTCGACACATCTTCAACCCTAATAGCACAGACAATACATTGTGTGATTGCCATCTGGTCCTTTTACAGAGAGAGATCCAGTATTAAATACTTTAGAAATCTGCAAAGCCTCTTAAGTAAGAGATGAAACTTCTGGACTTTGTTCTTTCTCTTGTTCAGTTGACATGTTGCATTCAAACACATTGTTTCTTTGTATATGTAATGTCTGGACGCATCTTTATCCTTGTTGTTGAAACTTTTCAGAATGGAGGATGTTATGGTTGTCATACGATAAAGAAAATATTGTGTTGAGCTACAGTGTAGCTGTGGATTAATAACAAACAATCCAGTTAATCAAGGTAAAGCAATATTCCTTAAAAGAACTGAGGTGACATCCTGCCCTGAATGGACTTTGTACATACGGTACAGTACTTGATTTCATCAGACGCAGTTGTAAATTTGAATTCTTTTGTTCTAACTAATTTCTCTTTTTCTTATTTGTGCTTGCAGATCAGCCAAATGCTTGGAAATGAGTTGAAGTTTGCAGTGCGAGAACCTATTGGGTTGAGGTAGGAGTTCAGCTGCTCAGGGCAGTTCACACGGCAGACTGTGATCAACATCTTGTAAATACGGAGAAAACAAGACTTCAGTCAATAAGACTGATCAATATTGGTGGGATGGATACAGCAGGTCATGTCTTGTCTTTCTCATTAGGGTGTGGATACTCTTCTCAGCAGTGGGTTTCACGGCCATGGCCCTCTTGGTAAGTGTTGCTGCAGTCTTCCAATGAAGAACAAATATTGTCTATGTTCACAGCATATACTGTAGCTCTGACTCCAAAACAGGAAGGCTTTGTCAATGCTACTGCTACACTTTGGGGTTATTATGGGATGCAGACAGAATGCTGTTGTTCTGATCAGACAGAATTGTGTGTTGCTTCTTCTTTCTTCAGGCTTTGATATTTCCCAACCAACTATATGAAGTTGTTTTTGAGGAGGAGCTCACCACGACCAGCATCTCTGTGCGCCTTTATGGAGGAGCATTACTCAGTAAGTCCTCGCTTCAGAGGAGTAGGAAAGCTTGTGTTTGGGGAAGACGGGGGGGTAAATTCATTCAGTTATTCCTGCTTCCTCATGCGCAGCTGCACTGCAGTCATTATACTGATTATAATGAAGCACCTACACAGTATTACTTGTTAAATAACTGCTAACCACATGTGAATGTTCACATTCATTCATTCTGTGCCTGTGCATCATTTTGGTCCAATTCTTCAGGGACCCAGTAGGACATGGCAGAACACTGTGTCCACTGCATGTGTGTGCAGTATACATGTGGGAGTTGTAATCTTAGAAGAGGCATTATGTTATTCTCCATTCATATTTTGCAGCCGCGTGCATAGCCGCCTGTTTAAATTGAGTTTTCAGATACATTTTGCCATGACAACCATGGGAGACATTTGGTACTTATGGATCTGCCAGTTAATCCTGGCATTTGCTACATTTCACTGCAGATGGGTTGTAGATGTCAGTACTTTGATGCTCTTACGCTTTAGACAAGAATGTCAGGGCAGTCAGTGAGGCAGTGACACACTGACTCACTGATGATATGGCTTGTGATGGCTGCAGCTGAACACAGTAATATGTGAGAGGCACGTCGCAAGGAAAAGAAAAGAAAGACGGCTAACAAGGGACATTTTACAGACTTTTCATTATTTACTTGTAACCTTGTAATTTTCTCTCCTGCTTTTAAAGTCTGTTTACGGTAGTTTGAGAGATGACATGATGCTGCTGTTAGGCCAAGCTCATTGAGGCATGACATGAGTTTACCACTTAAACCTAAGAGGCATTAAACTCATGAGTTTTAATAACCTCAGACGTTGTTTATTAACGCACTGTAGTCCATTAGGTGGAGACACACACTTTAAGGTACAGTAAGTAAGTTATATTTACAGTAGGAAGAAAAAACCTTAAGAATTAAAAGATTTATCTTATTTTGCTGTTAATTGTATAATTTCCATATAGGTATAAATGAGTAGCATGATTACAATTGACATTTTTCAGATTTTTGTGGGTACAATTCCAGAGACACCAGTGTACATCAGATACACAAGTCCGAGCTACACAAAAAAAATGTACCCTGTTTATTTTGTTCTCCGTCCTTCTCACAGGACACCAGTTGAATACAGAGGAGTAGAGCCACACTTTTGACTAACACAAAGAATAATACTGTATTACTGCAAATCTTGACATGCAATCTAAACAAAATACATTTTGCCTCCTCAGTGATTACATCATAAAGAGCACACAGTGCACTGTAGAGAAAACTGTGAAACAACCTTACAAAGTCAATAGAATGGCTTCTTCATTTAAATGTCAGCAGGACCGTGGGGATTAGGAGGTAAAAAATGTGACGTCTACTGAGACGATAGGCAGTAAAAGGGCGATGGATGGGCCCTCATCTGCCACACAGATGGAACCTGGCAGGGAGGGGATGCAGTCTATCAGCACTCCTACCTTTCTGCCCACCCTCTGCTTCTCCACAGCCTCACTTGTGTGTGGGGGTGGAGAGAAACACAGGGATCTGAAAGAATGTCAAGGAAATGATTTAAAACGAAATGTTATCACGATCAATAATACTGGAAATTACAGCATGATCAATGGGCCAATAATCATCCTGTCTCTGTCACAAACGGTTCAGTGTTGCTCCCAGCAAATTGTGCTCATAGCAGACGTGAAGGCAGAAGTACTGTATTGTATTGTATTGTAGAATGTATAGAAATGGTCTTACGGTGCAATGTCCATTTATTCTCGTTCTTCACAGCCAATACATTTCTTTTTATCTCCTCCAGGCCTGGCCCTCATCATGTGGAATGGTCTGTACACAGTAGAGAAGATCATCATCCAGTGGACTCTGCTCAGTGAAGCCTGCTACTTTGCTATCCAGTTTCTAGGTGAATGCACATTTCTAAAACATGTTTCTATTCTCTCTAGTTCAATCTTTAAGCGTTCAAAATCTAAACATCAGAGATGTTCTTTCTCGCAAGGTGACCTGAGTTGGAAAGGGGTTAGGAATGTTTCAGTGACCTAGAAAAAAACATTATGTGTTGACACTGCCCTCCTCTGGTAGGTAGATAGTATAGCATTCTACGCCCAACAAAATATCGACCATCCTTCTGTAGCTGTCACATCTGCACAGACCTCTTTAAAAAGAAAAGATGAAACACCAAGTTTTAAGGTGTGTTTAATGGAGCTTAGGGCAATGGACAATAACATAAGTGAGATTTTTACTTTGTCAATGTGTTAAAAAAATTTCCCAAAAAAGTTAGACAACAGTTTGTGGCTGTACTTGATTAGTCATGTGACACAAAATTTGCTGACAATATTTCACACAATAATGGACATTGATCACTTGGGAACCAAAGTGAATGAAGCAAGAAATTCAGGAACACACGTGTATTTATCTATTTTTATTTGTATTTTTTATTTTTGTCCCTACACTATTTTTGATAACAAAAACCTTTAATCTTAAAAAAAAAAAAAGATTTTAGATATCGCCATTTTTAGGATTGCTAAACAGTTTGATAATCCGAGTGATACATTAGCTAAAAATTGCTAATTCATCAACTATGAAATAATTGTTAGTTTTAGTCCCGTTGGTGAATAAGAAATGCTTTAAACCCTCAGATTGTTTAGTAATTTATTTTTATTTTTTCATTATCATTTCAGTGACCACCTTCACTTTGTTGGAGATTGGAATCCTGCCAGTTGCTTCTGTTTTTCTGCTGCTCAGTCGAGTGCTCTTCCTTGCAGTGACCATGGTTTACTACTACCAACTGGGCCGCAAGCCAAAGAAAATCTGAGCTGCCTGTATGTTGCTTGTGGGGAGGGGACATCTAAGCAACGATCACAAACAGAAGGTTTGCATATGTAATGGACTGGGGTCGACAGTGTTTCTTTAACTGAGGTTGCTCCCAGTCCTTTTTAAAGGCACCTAACCAGTTGTGATCCCTAGTATTGAACAAATGTACAGTGTCACACATTCCAGACTCTCGCAACACAATTGAAAAACCTCATAGATAAAGTGATTTACTCCTTTGCTGGACTGTGAGGTCAAGACCCTCTTGGCACACATATTCCTTTCTGTGCTGACTGCTGTTTATTAAAATGAGGAGCTAGCAGTAGGTAGTGCATTGTGTTTCTGTATTGCCTCGTTCTGTGATTTATTTTGTACGGTGCACAGTAATTTTAAACATCTGGCTATCTTGTAAACATGTAGCTACATAACCTCCAAGTGGGTTGTTTAGTATTCTTCGTTTTTGATCAAACGTTCTTTATTGACAACAGT